>NW_005871098.1:1331236-1402626 GCF_000147115.1 Myotis lucifugus
TGCTGGGAGGCCTCTCTGCTCCGCTGATCTTGGAGCGGGGAGGCCTCGCTGCTCCGCTGATCCTGGCCCGGGAGGCCTCGGGGCTCTACTGATCCCTGGTTCGGGAGGCCTTGCGGCTCCGCTGATCCCAGTGCTGGGAGGCATATTACCCTTTTACTATATAGGATAGAGGCCTGGTGCACGGGTGGGGGCCAGCTGGTTTGCCCTGAAGGGTGTCCCGGATCAGGGTGGGGGTCCCGCTTGGGTGCCTGGCCAGCTTGGATGAGGGGATGATGGCTGTTTGCAGCTGGTCACACCCCCTTCAGGGTGGGGGTCCCCACTGGGGTGCCTGGCCAGTCTGGGTGAGAGGCTGAGGGCCGTTTTCAGGCTGGTGGGTGACTGAAGCTCCCAACCTCTCCTTTTTTACTTTTTTTTTTTTATTCTGGGATTTATTTACCTTCTATGCCTGTCACTGGAGCTGAGAGCCGGCTTCAACTCTGAGACTTGGCTGCAGCTCTGAGACCTCAGCTGCTGAAAGCAGGTTTCTGGGATTTGTTTACGTTCTGTATTTGAAACTTTGTTGCGACTCCAGCTCTGAGATCCCGGCTGACTGAAAGCAGGTTTCTGGGGATTGTTTACCTTCTATAATTGCAACAATGTTTCTTAGAGAGCAAGCTCAGAGCCCAGCAGCAGCAGGTGGGGAACATTGGCTTCCTCCGTCACTGGAGCAAGCAAGCCTCCTGTTCGCTTCAGGGGCCTGGCTGCCGGCCGCCATCTTGGTTGGCAGTGAATTTGCATATCTCGCTGATTAGCCAATGGGAAGGGTAGTGAAGTTATGGTTAATTACCATGTTTCTCTATTATTAGATAGGATATATGATGAAACCATCTCTAGATTTCCCTGTCAGTGCACAATGCCCATCCTTCAAGGTAACTCTCCACAGAAATGGGAATTTGATCTGCATGTCTTTATAGGCCCCAAAATTTACTCAAACAAACCAAAAACATGCTGATCTATCCTTGGGTCTCAATGCTCACTTTTCAAAGGGGTGGACTAAGATGGATGACAGTTCAAGTTAAAAATGAGTGCAGTGGATGTTAAGGAATATCTCTTTTCAGTCATTAAGTGAGGACTAAAATAGTGTGGCAAGGATGACATTCAGGAGAAGGAACCAAAGTATTTGAGTTTAGTATCCCCAGTCTTAGAAAAGCTCCTATTTAGTTATCTGCTTTCATGAGGATCTGACATAATTTCATATAGTTACTCACTGCAGTAAAACAATTCAGATGAATATTCTAGTCTTACTTAAAAGTGTAAAATGATACCCCCCAAAAAACTTTGAAAGAGCAAAGCCTGAGCATGGTGACAATGGCATTGGGTAAAGCATCTGACCTCTCTTGAGCCTCGGCTTCCTCTACGCTGAAATAGAAAAATGCACCATATGGTTGCTGTGAATATTATATTAAATGAGATATATTTAAAACATCTAAGAGAGTGCCCAGCTCATGGTAGGCAATAAATAATTGGTAATGATGACCATTTACCATATGCATCACATCTTTTAAATTATTAATATTTATCTTTTTTTCTATGTATTAGTTTTCTATGCTTTATCTACAGAAATAGCACAGGCCCTGTCCTCAGTATTTAACAGGTGGGAAAACTCAGACAAAATGAAGGTTATGTGATTTAACCAAGAGGAAGGAATGTCAGGGTTACAATTTTGTTACAATTATACTCTACTAATGAAGGGAAAGTGACATACACAGAGGATGAAGAGTTAAACTGCAATTGACATGAGATAAAATGACAGGGTAAAGGATATTCTAATTTTTAATCTAAGAATCTGTTAGGCACACCATTTCACTGTATACAATCATTCATTTTATTAGTATTAAAAGATATCAATTTCTAGCTACCTATGATATTCCTTTATCCAATAAGATTAAAGCATTTCAAAATCTTTTATACACTGTTTATAATACAATCTGTGACAGAAATATTAGTTGTCCCCATATTCATTCTCATCATTTCATGTGATAGATTCCCCCCCTCTGCCACCCCCCCCACTAAACACAGAGAAATACTTTATATTCCATCTTTGCTTGAAGTTAAGTATAACTGTGATAAAGTTCTGGCTAATGAAATAGATCAGAACATGTGTATGTAATTTTTGGTTAGTGCTTCTAAGGAGAGGGAGCCAGCATTCTGTTTCCCATTTTATTTACTTGGCTGGCCAGCCTGTGGCCATGTAAACAAGGAGCTGGAACAACCTTCTTGGACCCTGAGATAGAAGCTTCCTGTTGAGGATGGCAGAACATAGACTATAAAGAGCTTATATCTCTGACAACTTTGAGGATTAGCATCACCACACCAGCTTAGAATTATATATGAGAGAAAAAGAAAATTCCATCTTATGTAGAATAATGCTGATTTGGGTAGCAGTAGTTAAAATGATATTTTAATAAAGCACAATACAATTTACCTTTTCTACCTTTGCTATCACCTCTATTATTATTATGTGTCTATCTTTTACTACATAATCAGAAAGTACTACAGTACAGGTTATCAGACATCAACCATACTAGTGTATTCCCAACACCATCCCATATTTGTCAAGTAGAGAAACTTAGTCCAAAAACTAGCACAATCTGGTTTTAAATATTGGGATTTTAAATAAATCTCCTAAATTGCAATTTAATGTGATTTCATCTGAACAATGCTTAAGCTTCAGCTTTTGCTTTGCTTCTCCATTTCGTAGTTAAAAATTAAAAAAGAATATAATAGCAATAATTTGAATATCATATCTATATAATTCTTTCACATATATTTTTATTTACTTCAGAGAGGAGAGGTAGAGAGATAAAAACATCAATGCTGAGAATCATTGATAGGCTGCCTCCTGCATGCCCCCTACTGGGGATCGAGCTCACAACCTAGGCATGTTCCCTGATCAGGAATTGAACCCTGACCTCATGGTTCATAGGTCAACATTCAACCACTGAGCAACACCAGCTGGGCTCTACATAAATTTTTATACCTATATTACTTGTTTAAGAAATTTAATTTTAAAGTAATTTAAGAATTTACATATTTATGGAAAATTATTCATTGGAAAATCTAGTTTTAGAATGACATGTATTTCATGATACAGTTTTTGCTTAAAATATACATGATGTTTATATGTGCATGGATGTATCTATGTATATTCAAAAAATTATTTTGGAACTATATACCATTCAATGTCATGTGGGAAAACAATGAAAGATGATAAGGGAAGCACTGACATTTTTCTTTCTTAAAAAAATTATATTGTTGAAAGTATTACATATGTCCACTATTTTTTCTCATTGACCCCTTCTAGCCTATCCCCACCCCCACTGCAGGCCTTTACCACCATATTGTCTGGTTTCATGGATTATGCATATATGAAGAAAAATTCTTTGATTGATTTCTTCCCACACACCAACCTTCCCGCCAACCCACTCTGTTCTATGCTTCTATGTCTCTGCATCTATTTTGAACATCAGTTGATTTTGTTAATTAGATTCCACATATGACTGACATTGTGTGATACTTGTCTTTCTCAGAATGGCTTATTTCAATTAGCATAACACTCTCCATATCTCTCCATGCTGTCTCAATCTGTAACAGATCCTTCTTTTTTACTGATGTATAGTATTCCATGGTGTAAATGTAACATAACTTTTTTATCTACATGTCTACTGATGGGCACTTGGGCTGTTTCCAGATCTCAGCTATTATAAAATGTGCTGGTATGAACATAGGGGTGCATACATTCTTTCTGATTGGTGTTTAGGGTTTCTTAGGATATATTCCTAGAAATGAAATCACAGGGTCAAATGGCAGTTCCATATTTAATTTTTTGAGGAAATTCCTTACAGTTTTCCATAATGGCTGCACAAGTCTGCATTCCCACCAGCAGTGTACTAGGGTTCCCTTTTCTCAACATACTCGCCAGCACTTGCCATTTGGTGATTTATTGATGTTAGCCATTCTGACAGGTGTAAGGTGAAACATCGTTGTCATTTTAATTTGCATCTCTCTGATTATCAGTGACTTTGAGCATTTTTTCATATCATTCTTGGCCATTTGTATGTCCACTTTGGAGAAGCATACAAGAATATTTAGGTTCTTTGGCCATTTTTAATTGGATTATTTGCCTTCCATTTCTTAAGTTGTATAAGTTTCTTATATATTTTGGATATTAAACCTTTATCAGATGTGTCATTGCCAAATATGTTCTCCCATACAGTGGGCTCCCTTTTCATTTTGTTGATGGTTTCTTTTGCTGTACAGAAGCTTTTTATTTTGATGTAGTCCCTTTGTTGATTTTCTCTTTAGTTTCCTTTGCCCTAGGATATGTATCTGTGGGAGATGTTTGAGATTTTACTGCCTATGGTATCTTCTATGATTTTTATGATTTCATGACTTACATTTAGGCCTTTTACCAATTTTGAGTTTATTTTTGTGTATGGTGTAAGTTGGTGGTCTAGTTTCATTTTTTTTTTTTGCATGTATCTGTCTTATTTTCCCAACACCATTATTAAAGAGACTGTCTTGACTCCATTGTATGTTCTTGCCTCCTATGTAAAATATTAATTGAGCATAATGGCTTAGGTCAATCTCTGATGTCTCTGTTCTTTTCAATTCATCTATATGCCTGTTCCTGTACCAGTACCATGCTATTTGATTACAGTAGCTTTGTATTATAACTTGATATCTGGTATTTATGATCCCTCTTTGTTCTTCTTTCTCAAGATTGCTGCAGCTGTTTGGGATCTTTTTTGGTTCCATATACATTTTTTGAGTAAGTGTTCTATATCAATGAAATATGTTCTTGGTATTTAAATAAGATTGCATTGAATCTGTAGATTGCTTTACGTAGTATTGACATTTTAATGATGGTAATTCTACCAATCTATGAACATGGTATATTCTTCCACTTGTTTATATCTTTCTCTATCTCTTTTTTTTTAATATCCTGTAGTTTTCCAAGTATAAATCTTTAACCTTCTTTGTTAAGTTTATTCCTAAGTACCTTAATTTTTTGTTGAAATGGTAAATGGGATTATTTTTTTTACTTTGTTTTTCTGAGAATTCATTATTGGTGTATAAAAATAAGGACACATATGCAATACCTTTATCAATAAAGAAAAAAAATAAAATGTAAAAAAATGCCATTGATTTCTGGGTGTTACTTTTGTATCCTGTTACACTGGCAAATTCATTTATTAAATCTAGTAGCTTCCTGGTGAGTCTTTAGGGTTTGCTATGAACAGTATCATGTCATCTGCGAATAATGAGTGTTTTACTTCCTACTTGGCAATTTAAATGCCATTTATTTTTTTTTATTTTTGTCTGATTATATATGAGTCCTGCTATGGCTAGGACTTCCAGTACTATGGTAAACAAGAGTAGTGAAAGAGGGTATCCCTATCTTGTTCTTGTTCTTAGGGGAAATGGTTTTAGTTATTTTCCCATTGAATATGATGTTTGCTATAGATTTGTCATATATGGCCTTTATTTTTTTGAGCTGTGAGACCTCTAGTCCCACTTTGCTGAGAGTTTTTATCAAAAAAGGGTGTTGGATTTTGTCAAATGCTTTTTCTTTGCATCAATTGATATGATTACTTGATTTTTATCTCTCAATTTATTTATGTGATGTATCACATGTATTGATTTGTGAATATTGTAGCAGCCTTGCATCCCAGGAATAAATCCCACTTGGTCATGGTGTATAATCTTTTTAAAGTATTGCTGGATGCAATTTGCTAATATTTTGTTGAGTATTTTAGCATCTATATTCATCAGGAATATTGGCCTGTAATTCTCTTTCTTTGTAGTGTCTTTATCTGGTTTGGGGTTGAGGGTAATGCCGGCTTCATAAAAAGAGCTTGGAAATGTTCTTCTTGAAATTTTGGAATAGTCTGAGTAGGGTAGGTTTTAGTTCTTCTTTAAGTGTGTGGTAAATCTTCTCTGTGAAGCTGTCCAGACCAGGGCTTTTGTTTGCTGGAATTTTTTTTTATTACTGCTTCAATTTCATTGGTAGTTATTGTCCTCCTTAGGTTTTCTGATTCTTCCTGATTCAGTTTTGGGAGATTTTATTTTTCCAGAAATTTGTCCATTTCATTCAGATTGTTCTGCTTGTTGGCATATAATTGTTCATAGTCTTTTCTTACAAACCTTTGTATTTCTGTGGTGTTAGTTGTTACTTCTCTTTTGTTTCTGATTTTATTTATTTGGGTCTTCTTTCTTTGTTTCTTGATGAGTCTGGCTAATGGTTCATTGATCTTGTTTATCTTTTCAAAGAACCAGCTCTTGGTTTCATTGATTTTTTTTTTTTTTTTGGTCTCTATGTCATTTATGACTGCTCTAATGTTTATTATTTCCTTCCTTCTACTTACTCAGGGCTTTTTTGTTGTTGTTCTCTTTCTAATTATTTAAGTTGTAAGATTAAATAATCCATTATTATTATTATTATTATTATTATTTGAGGTATGCTTGTAGTGCTATGAACTTCCCTCTCAGGACTGCTTTTGCTGTACCCCAGAGATTTTGGGTTGTTATGTGTTCATTTTCATTTGTTTTCAGGAAGGTTTTGATTTCTTTTTTTATCTCATTGATAACCCATTCATTATTTAATAACATGCTATTTAGCCTTCATGTGTTTAAATGTTTTTGAATGTTTTTACTGTAGTTGATTTCTAATTTCATTCCATTGTGCTCTGAGAAGATGTTTGATATGATTTGAATCTTCTTTACCTTGTAGAGACTTATTTTGTGTACTGACATGTGTTCTATCTTTGAGAATGGCCCATGTACACTTTAGAAGAATGTATATTCTTCAGCGTTGTGGTGAAATGTTCTATAAATGTCAATCAAATCCATCTGATTGAGTGTGTCACTTAGGGTCATCATTTCCTTGTTAATTTTTGTCTGGAAGATCTATCCAATCAAGTCAATGGGATATTAAAGTCCCCTATTATGACTGTATTGCTGTCTTCCTCTCCCTTAAAATCCTCTAGGAATTTTTAAAAATATATATATTTAGGTGATCTTAAATTGGGTGTGTATATGTTTATCAAGGTTATAACCTTTTTTTGGATCATTCCCTTTAGTATTATATCATGCCCTTTGTTGTCTCTTGTTAGGGCCTTCTTTTTGAGATCTATTTTGTCAGATATAAGTATTGCTACCCCAGCTTTTTTTCATTTCCATTTGTCTAGAAAAAAATTTTCCCATCTCTTCACTCTCATCCTGTGTGTCTTTTGTTCTGAGGTAAGTCTCTTATAGACAGCAGATATATGTATATATGTCATGGTTTTTAATCCATTCATCTACCCTATGTATTTTGATTGGATCATTTAATCCATTTTTATTTAAGGTTATTATTGACTAGAGGCCCGGTGCATGAAATTTGTGCACTGTGGGGGGCTGTCCCTCCGCCCAGCCTGCACCCTCTCCAATCTGGGACCGCTCAGGGGATGGCCAACTGCAGGGATCAGGCCTAAACTGGCAGTTGGACATCCCTCTTACAACCCTGGACTGCTGGCTCCTAACTGCTCACCTGCCTGCTTGCCTGATTGCCCCTAACTGCTTCTGCCTGCCAGCCTGATTGCCCCTTAACCACTCCCCTGCCAGCCTGATCGATGCCTAACTACTCCCCTACCTGCCCGATCGCCCCCAACTGCCCTCCCCTGCCGGCCTCGTTGCTCCTAATTGTTGTCCCCTGCAGGCCTGGTCCCCCCCAACTGCCCTCCCCTGCTGACCTGTTCGCCCCCAACTGCCCTCCCTTGCTGGCCATCTTTTGGTGGCCATCTTGTGAAGACAAGTGGTGGCTAGCTTGTGATGATATGGGCACGGCCATCTTGTGACCACATAGGTCGGCCATCTTTTGATGACATGGGAAAGGCCATCTTGTGCAAGGGTGTGATGGTCAATTTGCATATTACCTGTTTATTATATAGGATAGCTTCTTATTTATTGCCATTTTAATTCTGTACGCCTATGTTTCTCTCCCTCTATTTCTTCTAATTATAGCAGTGCAGTGAGTATTTCATGCATTGCTGGTTTACAGGTGATAAACTCCTTTAGCCTTTATTTGTCTGGGAAGCTTTCTATTTCACTATATATTTTCAATCAGCCTTGCTGGACTTAGTAATCCTGGTTTTAGATCCTTGCTTTTTGTTATTACCTTGAGTACCTTATGCCATTCCCTTCTGGCCTGTAGAGTTTGTAATGAGAAATCAGCTGACAACCTCAGGGGAGTTCCTTTGTAGGTAACAGATTGTTTTTCTCTTGTGCCTTTAAGATTCTCTCTTTGTCTTTAATTTTTTGCATTTTAATTATGATATATCTGAGTTGGTTGGGACTGTTTGGGTTCTTCTTGCTTGGGACTCTTTATGCCTGCTGCACTTGTGTGACTTTTTCCTTCACTAGGTAGGGAAGTTTTCTCCCATTATTTCTTTAAAACGTGTTATCTAGCCCTTGGTCACTTTGTTCTCATTCTGGCCTTCCAATTATTCAAATATTGTTATATTTCTTGCTGTCCCACATTCCCCTTAAGCTACCCACCTGTTTTTTTTTTTATTGTTTTTACCTGTTGATCCTGTTTGACTGAATTTTTCAATATTGTTTTCTCTTTTTCTTTAAATTTTGTTTTATTACTTAAAGTATTACAAAGAGTATTACATATGTCTCCTTCACCCACCCGACATTCCCCTGGCCTCCCCTACCCCCCAGTGTCTTATATCCATTGGTTATGCTTATATGCATGCATACAAGTCCTTCGGTTGATCTCTTACCCTCCCCTCCCACCCCCCAACCCTTCCCAGCCTTCCCGCTATAGTTTGACAGTCTGTTCGATGTTGCTCTGTCTCTGTATCTATTTTTGTTCATCAGTTTATAATGGTCTTAATTATCCATAAATGAGTGAGATCATGTGTTATTTTTCTTTCATTGACTGGCTTATTTCACTTAGCATAATGCTCTCCAGTTCCATCCATGCTGTTGCAAATGGTAAGAATTTCTTCTTTTTTACAGCAGCATAGTATTCCATTGTGTAGATGTACCACAGTTTTCTAATCCATTCTTCTGCTGATGGGCACTTAGGCGGTTTCCAGATCTTAGTTATGGTAAATTGTGCTGCTATGAACATAGGGATGCATATATCCTTTCTGGTTGGTGTTTCTGGTTTCTTGGGATATATTCCTAGAAGTGCGATCACTGGGTCAAATAGGAGTTCCATTTTTAACTTTTTGAGGAAACTCCATACTGCCTTCCATAGTGGCTGCACCAGTCTGCATTCCCACCAGCAGTGCACGAGTGTTCCCTTTGCTCCGCATCCTCTCCAGCACTTGTCATTTGTTGATTTGTTGATGATAGCCATTCTGACAGGTGTGAGATGGTACCTCATTGTTGTTTTGATTTGCATCTCTCGGATGATTAGTGACTTTGAGCATGTTTTCATATGTCTCTTGGCTTTCTGAATGTCCTATTTTGAAAAGTGTCTATTTAGGTCCTTTGCCAATTTTTTGATTGGATTATTTGTCTTCCTTTTGTTAAGTTGTATGAGTTCCCTATAAATGTTGGAGATTAAACCCTTATCGGTGATAACTTTGGCGAATATGTTCTCCCATGCAGTGGGCTTTCTTGTTGTTTTGTTGATGGTTTCTTTTGCTGTGCAGAAGCTTTTTATTTTGATGTAGTCCCATTTGTTTATTTTCTCTTTAGTTTCCAATGCCCTAGGAGCTGTATCAGTGAAGAAATTGCTTTGGCATATGTCTGAGATTTTGTTGCCTTTGGATTCCTCTAGTATTTTTATGGTTTCCCGTCTTACATTTAAGTCCTTTATCCATTTTGAGTTTATTTTTGTGTATGGTGTAAATTGGTGGTCTAGTTTCATTTTTTTGCATTATCTGTCCAATTTTCCCAACACCATTTGTTGAAGAGTCAATACTGTTTTCTAATTCCCTGATCTGATCCTTAGCTTCCCCTGTTCTGCTATGGATTCCTTCCAATGTGTTCTTTATTAGTGCTATGTCATTCTTTATTTCAGAGTGCTTTGTTTTCATAATTATTATATCTCTTTTCATGCTGTTGAGCATCTTGCCAACATTATTCTGAACTATATATCAGATAAAGTTTTCTCCATTTCATTTAACTCCTCTTCTATAATTCTCTTGTTCTTTCATTTGCAAGTTGTTTTTGTCTCCCCATTTTGGCTGCCTGTTTGGGTTTGAGTCCATGTATTAGGTAGATCTGCTATTCACAATCTGTAGTGCAAGACAATGTCAGGCTGTTTGTGACTGGCCCTTGGTATCCTGTTTGTGGCTATCAGCAATCCACAGCTTATGGCTCCCTTTGGTGAGCCTCACATAGCTCCAGTCCACTCTGCCCAAGCCCAAGGTGAATGATTTCACACAACATTTTGAGTGTAGGCCCTTTAAGAGGGTGCCTGCATTTCCAGCCATCTCTCCTTGGCAGACAGCAACCATGCTGCTTTTCACAGCCAGGTATTTTGTGGGCACCCCTATGAGTTCTTGTGCTATGGGTTGGAAGCCCAGCTTGGGGTTCAGACACCAGAGTTCTCATTGAGAACTCCCCATAACTGATATATCCCTCAGTACCTTCAGCTACTGTCTGTGGGAACCCAGCCAGCCCTTTTTGTGCCTCCACACTTCCTACTATGTTGGGGTCCAGCCCCAGCAAGTCCAGGTGTTCCCAAAGGCGTGGACGGAGTCGGCGAAGAAGGAAGGACCTGGAGACTGCATTCAGTTGATCAGCATAGCGAGGTTCTCTAGCCAGGATCTCCAGCATCTGTATTTATACCAGTTGATTTTAATCCTATCCATTCTAATCCAAAGGTTAGGGTGTTTCTTATCTCCATTCCAAGGTTACTCTATTGTTCTATTAAGCTACAAGGAAGTAACTGAAGGAGATTATCCTAAGTAAAGATTATGTAGTTTAAGCGTGATTGTTCATAGTTAAAGTGATTAATTACCTGCCTGACACTTAGTTAAGGGGTTTTATTCCCTCCCTAACTCCAGGGAAAAATCCCCACCCGGGGAAACAACCTTTCTCAGAGAGGTGACCTTGGTTAAAACACATAGCACTAAGAAGGGGAGCAAACCTATTAAGAACAGTACGCCATATACGCCAGGTCCCTTGAAACATATGCTGTGCAGATGTTTCTTCCCTGCAGCAACTGTGTCAAGCAGCAAGGTTGGACAGGCTTCCAGCACTACTAGTTTCTATGGGGTCTCTGCTTTCCATCTTTGATTATCAGGTTTATTTCAACCTAGTCTTAAGTTGATTTTTCAGGGTGGTTTTTCTGTATTTTAGTTGTATTTCCAGTTTGGTCCTGGGAGAGTGTCAGTGTGGCTTCCACTTACTCTGCTGCCATTTTTAATCCCTGACTTTTATTCTGTGTTAACTAAGTTTTTAATAGAAATTTAAAAGTTTTACAATCTATATAAAATTTAATTTTATATGATCCCATCAAAAACACAAATAAAATATACAAATTTGGGGGGATACATGCAACTAAATGCATTTTAATGATTTAAATTTGTCATTAAGTTTAACTCAGTTAAAATATAGCTGAATGTAACAAACTAAAAAACTCTATATACATAGCACTAAAGCAATAATGAGAAACCTAACAGGGAATACTTTACATTTAAGAGACTTAAGAGTAAGAATAATGCAGGTGATTTTCAAGGTCAACTGACAAACAGTACATCATAGGGAGTACAGCTGCTATCTTCTTCACTGTAAATAATGCAAAGATAAGGTGATGGTGGGAGGATACAAAAGAAAATAAGATGGATGAGAAAATTACAAAAAGGAATGCAGAGTATGACCAAAAATAGAAGTATAAGAAAAGAGGAGGAGGAGGAGGGAACAATTAGAGATTGAGAAGACCATATCATCAGATTTTAACTAATGTTGAAAGGGTTAAGTAGAAATGCAGGTAGATAGGGCAGGGGTCCAGTGGAAACAAAGGCAGGTGGAATATAGGCAAGGGCAGACATAGCAGTTTGAGTCAGCCTAATCACAGGAACCAACCAAGCAGGAATAATAAAATGTTTCTGGGCTCAAAATGGGAGGCATTATAAAATAAGGGAGGGCCTGTAGCAACAAGGTGTATGAACACATAGAAACAGAGGAAGTTCAACATAGGAACAGAGAAAAAATACATAGAAACAGGGAAAGTTCAGGGTCATTGTTTGGCAAGAATAATTGAGAGAATTAATCAGGTGATGACACTGATAGATATAGAAACAGGCTTGTAGCAAATATATATATATATATATATATATATATACCACTGGACTACAAGGCTTTAAAGGGCAGCCCATTATTGGGCCCCCTTCCCCATGAGGAGAGTCTGAGTCTGCTTGTAATAAATTTTTCATGCTTTTGCTTAAATCTTCTGGTGTGCGAAGCTCATTCTTCAGCATCTCGACACACGACCTGGGAGAAAAACCTCAGCTCATCATTCTGGTTATCAATGTCATATGGAGATTATCTATACTGATAAAAGGGTAATATGCAAATGGTCGGGATGCCCTCACATGTAACAACCAATCAGCTGGAGGCTGCATGCGCAGCAGGCATGGTTGGGCTTGGACTTGCAGCGTTGGGGACAGGGGCGGGGCGCAGCGGAGGCCTCTCCATGTGCCTGTGCCAGGGGTCCACAGGCCTCCACAGTGGCCCAGCCTGAGGGTTCGCAGGCCTTCCCTGGCTCTGGCCTACCTCTTTGGGGCAATCCATCGAGGAGCCTTGGATGGGTGGATGGGGCTTACCTCTGTGGGGTGATGGATCATGGGGCTCCCACGCTATGACAGGGCACAGGCCAGGCTGGGGGACAACCCCCGATTAAACAAATTTCATGCACCAGGCCACTAGTGTAAGGATAAAAAAGTAAATCTAACGTCATTATCCAATGTCTCAATTGTTCACTTAGTGATCAAAATGACATGTGTTTGTTTTTTTTCTTTGTTTTTTGGATACATGTGTTCTTGATATGATTAAAGATTTTATCAGACAAATTAAAGCTTTTATAAAATATGAAACTACTAATACAACAGTCTATAAAATTATAGCATTAGAATATTCAGTAATTGTAATTTATTTTAAAGAAAATTTACTGTGTTTCATGAATTTCAAGTTTTGTAAGAATGTTTTGCTAGAATTAATGAAATCCTAAAGAGGCCCTGGACAGGTAAATAAGTTGGTTGGAGCTTTATCCTGATGTGCCAAGGCTGCAGGTTTGATCCCCAGTCAGGGCACATATAAAAATCAGCCAATGAATGCTTAATTGGAACAGCAAATTGATGTGTCTTTCTCTCTCTGCTCCTCTCACTCTAAAATCAATCAATATTTTTAAAAATGAAAAAGAAGAAATCCTGAAGAGAACATTATTAAAATCTATTACAATATACAAAAAATGTGGATTAAAAAAGAACCTGAAAGAATTAGACTGCAAATACCATATTTTGTACATTCATTGAGGACAGGTAATAAGACTCATCTTTCGTTTAAATTTACCATAAGAACTTGTGAAGAAAATATTTGATCTATTATCCTTAAAATAAATGTGCTTATACATTTTGAGAAGAAATAAAGAGCAAACTTTTTTTTTTCATTTTAATCAGTGTGGTTAAGAAAGAAAATAAAATTTAAACTACCACACAAAAAAGGTAATTATGTGAAGTGATTACGGTGTTAATGAACTCTACTGTGATAATGATATTCAATAGATACATGTATCAAATCAACACATTGTACACCTTAAAATTACCTAATTTTATATGTCAACTAGTGGCCTGGTGCACGGATTTGTGCACATTGAAAGGAAATTAATTAGAAGAAATGTTGTAATATCGCTATTCACCTTTTCTCTATAATAGAAGTGTCAGAGGTGAAAGAAAATTTAAAAAATATACATGAAAAAATATATAAATTGATTAAGAAATAAACAATAACAACATGATATAATAACAACAAAGACATGATATAAAAACAACATTGATACAAGCAATGACTGATAAATTGATTTAACTTATTTAATATCTCCCTGTATAGCACATTAAGAGTAAAAACATTTCCAGAGTGCTTGACTAATTTCCCTGTGATGAAGTATTTACAACTTTAAACTGGCAGTCAGACATCACTCTCGCAATCTGGGACTGCTGGCTCCTAATGGCTCACCTGCCTGCCTGCCTGATCACCCCTAACCACTCTGCCTGCTTGCCTGATTGCCCCTAACCACTCTGTCTGACTGCCAGATATCCCTAACTGCTCTCCTGCCTGCTTGATTGCCCCTAACTGCTTCCCTGCCAGCCTGATAGCCTCTAACTGCCTTTGCCTGCCTGTCTCAGAGGCTCTAACCTCTCTGCCTGCCTGATCGCCCCTAATCTCTTTGCCTGCCTGCCTGATTGCCCCTAACTTCTCCCCTACCAGCCTGATCACCACTAACTGCCTCTGCCTGCCTGCCTGAGCATCCCTAACCTCTCTGCCTGCCTGTCTGATCACCCCTAACTGCTCTCCCCTGCTGGCCTGATCGCCCTAACTTCTCTCCCTTGCTAGTCTGATCACCCTAACTGCTCTCCCCTGCTGGCTTGATTGCCTAAACTGCTCTCCCCTGCTGGCCTGATCCCCCTAACTGCTCTCCCATGCCAGCCTAATCACCCTAACTGCTTTCCCCTGCTGGCCCGATCCCTCTAACTATTCTCCCCTGCCAGCCTGATTGCCCCTAACTGCCTCTGGCTAGGCCCTGCCACCTTGGCTTTGTCCAGAAGGACATCCAGAAGATGTCCAGTCTAATTAGCCTATTACCTTTTATTAGTATTGATGTTTTTCCACTACTGCCTGGACCATTTAAGAAAAAGCATTTGGGATGTACTGTTTGATCTTTGATGGTGGAGGTTATAATATAAAAGGCTGCCAACTCTTCATTGTTCAGAGAATTTATCAAAACCTCTGCCTGTTGTTGCTTGTATGATTCATCACATGTAGTTTTATTCATTAGTAAAGGATGGTCTGGAAATTTGAAATGCGAACATTTCATTTCATGCAAGGTGAACACTTCTTGAATTTTGTTAAGGGCATGCATTTCACATTTCACACAGGCACCTTCTCTTGGGTGTAATTTCCAACAAAAATCTTCAATAAAATGAGATTTATTCTCATCTCATAATTTGTCTGCATCAGAAGGACATCCAAACATGCATATATATGCAAAAAGTTGCCATAGTTGTTTGGGCATATTAAGGATGATTGCATTGTCAATTGTATCTTTCCAGATAGTGTTGTCGATTAATAATCCTCTATGTTTAGCAGCTTCAAAAAAGGTATCATAAATTACACCTCCTAGAGTTTGCAAATGAGCAAAACTTATCGCATCTTTTACATGCAGAAGCAAAAGTCTAAGGTAAGATCATTCTGGTTCTCTAAATCTCACAATAAATAGTCTACCTAATACTTTATTCCCACCCTTCTGGAATTTTCTCCATGAAGAATTATTAAACACATAATGTTGTGGAATCTCCCAATAATAATTATACATGTCGGAATCTTCTCTGTTCAATAAAAACCAAGCCATCAAAGTTTGAGTTATGCCTTTTAGCCCTATCTATAACGTCAACAAAATCATTGGTATGAAAATACAAATTCTGATCATTTGGGAAATGAATAGCTAATCTTGTGATTGCATGAGATTGGTCATGCATTCACATTGCAAAAAGTCTCCAAACATCCTCAGGAGTACTCACATACCTGGAGTCAATGAAGTCCTGTACTTCCTCATGATTGATAATATTTTCTTTCAGAAATTTGAACATTTGCACAATCGTGCCCTTTATAGATGGATTTAAATAAATATTTTACACTTTTAATTGCTGCACAGACTTCAAAATTTACATGACTTATACTTAAGGCATAAATATGGCTATAAGGGACAATCCAAGTGTTATCGACGACTTTATTTCCAATAGACATGGTGCTACCAGATCTTTATTTGTATTTGTGATATCCATCAATATTTACAATGGTCGCATTTTGAAATTCTTTCAGATATCCCTTTGAACATTTTCCAATTTCCATACATGGATTCTTTGGATTTTGTATTCCACGTGGTCCATGTACCATATTTGATTTCACAATTTGAAAAAGTCGAGGACACTGGTCTTCATCCAGAATGTCTGCCTTAACTATATGGTCAATGTCATCTTTTGTTTGTAATTTGGATTTACTATCTATTATCAATAATATGTAAGCGTGAGTCAGTCGTGTTTCTGAAATTTGATGACATGAATTTTTGCTGTAACTTTGCCAAATAAATAGAATTTACATATATCATTTAAAATAGCATTCAGCTTAATATTAAAAGCCCTGTCTACCAACTCAGGTCTGTTTTCAACTTTTTGCAAGTGTTGTAAATTGTTTGTAACATCTCATTTTGGGATGCATGTCATGGTTATGAATAAATTGGGATTGCCATGCTTCATTATAATTGCCATAGCATCCTAATATCGCTGCTGCATATTTCTGGGACTACCCTCAAAAGACAATGGAAGTATTATCATTTTACCAATTGGCACATTGTCATTTTCAGATCTAGATGTGAGATAATCCATCAAACCACTATATTTTTCAATTTTCAACTTAGATTTGTTTGCTTTAATGAAAATTATCCAATTGGCTTCCATTTTTGAATATGAATCGACAATATACTGTTAAGTTAATTTTCTCGCATTTGAAATAAGATTGAACATGTCCCCGAAGGAGAGATGAAACCCATAATACTGCATTTGTTTGACTTGTGTCCTTACTTTTTGTCTAGCATTATTGTCAATTACAGTCCAGCCATCAACAACCTTTCAGAGCTCATGGACCACCAGGGATCTGTGGACCACTGGTTGGAGACCACTAGTGTACACTGTCATCTCTGAGTCTTAATGCAATATCTATTCCCCAGCTTTTTTCACCTTGTGGAAAAAAAATAGGATACATCATAGCATCTAATGTAGGAAACAGGATACTGATTTGTTTCCTTTTAGTGGCATTCAGATTATTGGGATCTGGTTTATAATGAATGAGCAAGTCCCTTTCAAAAGGAGGTTCTCCATCTTCATTTCTGAATATGACGGCTACTTTGGTTACACGGGGATAATTATATCTACACTAGAGGCCCGGTGCACAAAAATTTGTGCTCTCGGGTGGGGGGGTCCCTCAGCCCGGCCTATGCCCTCTTGCAGTCTGAGACCCCTTGGAGGATGTCCACCTGCTGGCTTAGGCCCGCTCCCTGGGGGATTGGGCCTAAGCTGGCAGTCAGACATCCCTCTGGCAGCCCGGGAGCCCTCTGGGGATGTCCACTTGCCAGCAGGGAACAGACCTAAGCTGCAGTCGGACATCCTTAGTGCTGCTGAGGAGTCAGCAGAGGCTCCCGCAACCACCGCTGTGCTGGCAGCCATCAGCCTGGCTTGTGGCTGAGCAGAGGTTCCCCTGTGGGAGTTCACTGACCACCAGGGGGCAGCTCCTGCATTGAGCATCTACCCCCTGGTGGTCAGTGTGTGTCATAGTGACCAGTCATTCTCAGTCGTTCTGCTGTTAGGGTCAATTTGCGTATTACCCTTTTATTATATAGAATAGAAGCCTGGTGCACGGGTGGGGGCTGACTGGTTTGCCCTGAAGGATGTCCTGGATCAGGGTGGGGGTCCCGCTGGGGTTCCTGGCCAGCCTGGGTGAGGGGCTGATGGCTGTTTGCAGGCTGGTCAAGCCCCCCAGTGGGTACCCTCACCCCATGGAGGTTTGGCCAGCCTGGGTGAGGGGCTGATGGCTGTTTTCAGGCTGGCCACAGCCCCTTCAGGTTAGGGGTCCCCACTGGGGTGCCTGGCCAGCCTGGGTGAGGGGCTGAGGGCGGTTTTCAGGCTGACCAAGCCCCTCGGCGACCAAAGCTCCCAGCCTTTCCTTTTTTTTTTATTCGCTCCAGGTCCGTGGCCATGGCGACTGGAAGCAGGTATCTGGGGCTTATTTACCTTCTATAATTGAAACTTTGTTGCCTTGAGAGGAGGCAGCAGCTGGCCGGGAAGCTTGGCTTCCTCCATCATTGGGACAACCAAGCCTCCTGCTCACTCCAGCTCCGTGGCTGCTAGCCGCCATCTTGGTCGGGTTAATTTGCATATAGTCGCTCTGATTGGCTGGTGGGCGTGACTTAAGTCATAGCAAAGGTACGGTCAATTTGCATGTTTGTCTTTTATTAGTGTAGAAGGATCACTATTACCATCATATTTAATTGCCATTGTTACTTCCATGGGAGTAATACCTTTCACTTCAGATTGGGATTCCTTTTCTACCTCATGTAGCATCTTGTATGATTTTGTTAATTTGTTTATTTCATGCATGATGTTGTTGATGTTGATCATGAGTCTTTCTGAGCAACCTTGGTTTTCTGGCAGTGCTAATCTTTTACTCATCACTTTGGCCATATCTAAGATATAGAGTTGAGCAAACTTCCAAGAAACACCATCTGAAGGGAATAAAGTTTAGAATAAACTTGTCCATGTATTCTAAAACAGTATGGCTCATATCCTGATTGTGATGCAATATTTGCACCCACTGAAGCAAAAGCAAAAGAACTATTTATCTTACAAATATTTTCCATGAAATTTTTACATTCAGAATCTTCATTTGTCATTAATTTTTTAAAAAATATGCTGGGTATTATGGAAAATGAATATCATTTGGACAAACTTTACCTTTGCTACAACATCGAGTAAATTTTCCATCTGATGATTTTTCATAGGAGAAATTTAGTGACAGGCAAAATTTACATGTAACAGTCATTCCACCACAACTGTGTTTGATAATTGCATCCTCATTTATTCCATTTTCACTGTGAAGGCAGTTCCTACTAGTATTGGTAGTACTTGTTGATGACTGTTGTTCAGATATATTCTGTTGACACTGCCACTTTCTTTTGGCTTCAGAGGTACGTTGTGCCAATATTTGGTCTTCAGACATTTTTTGATGATGATGCCACTTTCTTTCAGTTGCAGAGGTACATTGTGCCAATAGTTGGTCTTCAGATACATTCTTTCACTGACACCAGCTTTGTTTGGCTTCAGAAGTACATTGTGCAGTAGTTGGTCTTCAGACATATTCTGTTGACAATGCCAGTTTCTTTTGGCTTCGGAGGTACTTTGTGCCAATACTTGGTCTTTGGACATATTCCCTCCTCCCTTCTGTCAGGGTCTGTGGTGTGGGTATCAGGCTCCCTCCTCCCTCCTGTCAGGGCATGGGGTGTGGGTGAATGGGATTCTGGGCTGTCAGGACACAGGGAGCAAACTAACCAATAGCCAATTCCATGAGAAATTGGGCTCCCTCCTCCCTCCTGTCAGGTTACCGGGTGTGGGTGAATGAGATTTGGGGCTGTCAGGGCGCTGGCAGCAATGTCCTGGTTCGTGTGCATCACAGCTCCTGGCTGGTCATCTGGTTGTTCCGGTCTTTCTGGTTGTTCCACAGTTGTGGTTGTTGGGCTTTGATATATGTAGATACAGGACAAGTGTCTACTATTTTGTTTCTGATAATTTGAATTTCAAAATTAGGAATATGAATATAAAATGAGGATGCTGAGTCTACCAGCATCTTATATAGAAAGACTATTTTAGTAGAAAGCAACTCATATTGTCATGATATTTTCCCTTGTCCTAACCTTTGTTGGGTAGACATTTTTAAACTCCCTAGAATCTACCATTGACCTAGGATTGAAATTAACAAATGTAATCTTGTGTTAATCCAATTTATTTGTTCAAGGTGGCCAGTATTAGTTTAAATAACAAAGGCCTAAAATATAGAATGTTTTCAGTATTTTGTTGGGTTGTTGGGCTGTGTGAACTGGAGGGCAGAAACCAGAAGCCTAGGAGCTACAAAGTAATTGACATATTGTCATTACCTTGAACAGGAAATAAATATTTATATAAAACATTTCTATCTCTGTAACTGTCTCTCTCTTGGCCTTCCTCTCTCCCCCTCTCTCAAACATGAAGCATGTAATAGGGATAAATACACAGGCAGTTACTTGCATTTAGCAGATGCTGGAAACATGATACAGATGGATTTCCATAGATGAGTGCTCCCCAAAATTGTCCTCACTCCACCATCTAAAGATATTTTGAGCTCAATATCTAGAAGTCTTCTCAACTGGCTGCCTTGTAAATTGGTTTCCAATTATTGATCTTCATTTTTCTTTTTATTCTCATAAAAAATCTTCATTAATGGCTAACTGCAAATATTTTCTACAAGCAACTCTCAAGAAATGTTTTAGCTGGTTCTTAATAGACTAATGTTATTCAAAAGAAAAGGAAGAATGTTTCTTATTTCCTTAAATCAGAAGAAGGGCTGACAAAGACTCTAACCAAACTTTAGTCAGTCTTCTCTGCAACATTTTATAGACTAGGCTTTGACCTTTGCATTTCCAGGTTGATCATTGCCTTGTTCCAGAATCTTACTGAATAGGTTTAGCCAGGATCTTCTATCCTCAATATCTGATCACCTTCTCCTGCCATCAGCAAGAATACTGTTAAGTCAGTTTAGAAAATTGGCCACCCTCATGTTTTCTCTTAGTAATTGTTGGTCCACAGCCCACTACCACAAGCAGCTCCTTGACTACAAATCTCTACTTGTCCATACTGTATTTGGTGGTGAGTCCAATCTTTCCTCTCACCTACTGAAAAACTGCCATGACCTGCACAGCTAGGTTCAGGATCTAAAGGAGGAGCCAATGCACAAATGAAAATTCTATACAAGAAATATGAATTTAGAAAGCATTGGGGGCCAGGTGGAGCATCTTTCTTGAAGAGACCCACTGAGTTCTGGCCTAGTATGCTTTTTATTTACTTGAATACACATTTGTCCTTTAGCAATGCATACAGGCAGATCAAAGGCAAAGTTTGGTAAACAATGTAAAGATTATTAGGTTGGGAAATCACCTCGAGCCACTGCAATCACAGTGGAAGCAAAACTTGTGCTGTTATTCAGCCCTGATGAATATCAAAGTCCATTGGCCTTCTAATACCTCTCTTCGATGCTAACTGATGTTTGCTTTAGCTTCCGGCATTTCCCCTTTTTTGTTTTCTTAATAAATCTTGAAAAGTGAATGCCGTCTGTAGGGCTTGAGTCTTTTCTAAGCCTTTTCATTTCGCATCTGCAGACTAGAAATAAACATATAAGACCAAGAATGAGACAGATAATAGTGATTATGCTAAGAGGCAAATGTAGGGAGATCCAATGAAAAGGATTGAGTTCTTTCATGTCTTTTTAAAAATTGTTGTCAGTTTCTAAGGAATTAGTCTGTAAGTTTGCCTGGGGCTTCTGCTATTTGGGGCCAGAGCAGTCATCTGTCTGCAGCCACAGGTACAGGTTGAAGCTCCAGGTGCAAGGTCCTCATTAGTTTGGTCAGTTCCTTCCATGGCTTCATGTTGGAGTTTGATGTTCCTTGCAGGAATCCACATGGGCTTGGAGGAGTTTTCTGGAAATACACAAGCATATTCTCTACCAAAGGTTAATAAAGGGTCGGGACCCTTCCATAAACCAGACTCAGGATTCTTCCGTTTGGTCAAGCCTTTTTTCTTTTGGCTTATATGATACCAGTGTAATTCCATTGGTGTCTTGCCATCAGTGTTACAAGTGAAAAAATTTAAGTTAATTAAGGCTTAGTGTAGTCTACCCACAGGAGACTTCTCCAGCATAACTATTCCCCCTTTTTGTTTTTCAAGTTGGGATTTTAGCCACTGATGTTGGCATTCTATAATTCCCTGTGCCTGGGAATTGTATAGTTTTCCCGTGATGTATTGAATTTTTAAAAAATTGCTGGAAATGAGTTTGTGTATGCATGTTTATTGTCAGTTTTAATATTTTTTGGAATTCCCATGATGGCAAAAGCAGCTAGGCAATGATTAATGAAAAGGTATCTACAGAGACATGCAATGCCCCAAGGCATCCAAAAGGAGTATATTGTGTTACATCCATTTGCCAGATATGGTCCCTTATCAATCCCTGAGAGTTAATACCTGTATTAGGCCCTTGAGGCAGATGTAACATACAAGTGGGACATTCCTTGATAATCTGTTTTGCCTGCTGTCAAGTGACTGAGAATTGTTTAGACAACATTTTGGCAGGCTGATGTAAAAGCTGATGAGATTCTGTGGCTTGCTGTAATAAGGCAACTAACTGATCGGCATATGCATTTCCTTTTGTTAAAGGATCAGGCAGGCAGGGTGGTATGAGCCCTGATATCCTTCCTATCTAATAATAGAGAAACATGGTAATTAGCCGTACCTCCACTACCCTTCCCATTGGCTAATCAGGGCAATATGCAAATTAACTGCCAACCAAGATGGTGGCCGGCAGCCAGGCAGCTTGAAGCGAACAGGAGGCTTTCTTGCTTCTGTGACGGAGGAAGCCAACATTCCCCGCCTGCCTGCCAGCCTCTGAGCTTCTCTCTAAGAAACAATGTTACAAATATAGAAGCTAAACAAAACCCCAGAAACCTGCTTTCAGTCAGCCGGGATCTCAGAGCTGGAGTTGAAACAGTGTTTCGATTATAGAACCCAAACAAACCAGATACCTGCTTTCAGCAGCCGAGGTCTCAGAGCTGGAGCTGAGCCTCAGAGAGAAAGCCAGCTCTCAGCTCCAGTGACAGCCATAGAAGGTAAATAACTCCAAGAATAAAAAAAAAAAAAAGAAAAAAAGGAGAGGTTTGGAGCTTCAGTCGCCCGCCAGCCTGGAAACGGCCCTCAGCCCCTCACCCAGACTAGCCAGGCACCCCAGGGGGGACGCCCATCCTGAAGGGGGTGTGACCAGCTGCAAACAGCCATCATCCCCTCATACAGGCTGGCCAGGCACCCCAGTGGGGACCCCTACCCTGAAGGGGGTGTGACCAGCTGCAAACAGCCATCATCCCCTCACCCAGGCTGGCCAGGCACCCCAGTGGGACCCCCACCCTGATCCAGGACACCCTTCAGGGCAAACCAGCTGGCCCCAACCCATGCACCAGGCCTCTATCCTATATAGTAAAAGGGTAATATGCCTCCCAGCACCGGGATCAACAGAGCAGTGAGGCCTCAGTGCCCCTGTGTCAAGCGGAGCAACGAGGCTCCCAGCACTGGGATCAGCAGAGCCTCGAGGCCTCATGGCACTGGGATCAGCAGAGCCACAAGGCCTCCTGGCCCCTGGAGCAGCGTGACAGGGGGAAGAGCCCAAACCCCCTGATCACCCTGCAGCTCTATGTGTGACAGGGGGCGGGGCCACAACCTCCTTATCAGCCCTGCTCTGTCATGACAGGGGAAGGTGCCCCAACCCCCTGATTGGCCCTGCTCTGTGCCTGATAGGGGGGAGCTCCCAAACCCCCTGATCAGCCCTGCTCTGTGTGTGACAGGGTGCGGCGCCCCAACCCCCCCATGGGCCCTGCTCTGTGTGTGACGGGGTGGAGCCACAACCTCCCCATCAGCCCTGCCCTGAGTGTGACGGGGGGAGCTTCCCAACCCCCTGATCGGCCCTGCTCTGTGGGTGACAGGGGGCGGTGCCCCAACTCCCCTATCGGCCCTACTCTATGCGTGACAGGGGGGAGCTCCCCAACCCCCTGATCGGCCCTGCTCTGTGGGTGAGAGGGGGCGGCACACCAACCCCCTGATCGGCCCTGCTCTGTGTGTGACAGGGTACAGAACCCCAACCCCCCTGATCAGCCCTGCTCTGTGCATAACAGAGGGTGGTGGGGCAACCTCCCCATCGACCCTGCCTTGAGTGTGACAGGGGGCGGTGCCCCAACCCCCCAATCGGCCCTGCTCTGAGCCTGACCAGGGGCTGCACCTAGGGATTGGGCCTGCCCTCTGCCACCCGGGAGCGGGCCTAAGCCAACACGTCGTTATCTCCTGAGGGGTCCCAGACTGTGATAGGGCACAAGTGAGGCTGAGGGACACCCCCCCCCCCGCCAGTGCACAAATTTTTGTGCACCGGGCCTCTAGTTAGTAATATAAAAGGAGTATTGTCTTTGCTGTACAATTTTCTGTACCTGTTCAAATAGTATAAATAGACTTTGGTCACTGAGCCAAGTAGTCTTAATTCTGTTTACCAGGCCAGCAGCATAGGCAGAATTAGAAAAAATATTAAGAGGATCTTGGAAATTCTGCAATGCAGCCTTGATAGCTTCTAATTCAATGCTTAGTAAAGAAGTATGACTAGTCTGGATGACTTGGTCTGAATTTATTGTATGATAAGCAGCTTTACTATTTAGATGAACCATCAGTAAAAATAGTTAAGGCTCCAGGAATACGTTCCTGTCTAGTATTCTTTGGTATTATAATAATAGGGGTGTAATATAAAAATTGTATTAACTTGTTTTTAGTAGGTGATAACTAAGTTCCCCTGAATATCCACTTATTTTAATTTGCCAATTTAAATTAGTCTGAAATAAGGTTTATTTTCTAACTTCATTTGTCCTTGGTTGTGGGCAACAAATGACATTAATTGGATTTTCTGCTATCAGTTTTTCTGGGTATATTGATATAAGCTATTTACCTTTTGTTTAGGGAGGCAAAGTGCAAATTATTTACTCTTTTTTTTAAACTGTTTTATTGCTTAAAGTATTACAAAGAGTATTATAGATGTCTCTTTTTTTTTCTCCCCTTGACCTTCCCCTAACCTCCCTTACCCCCCAGTGTCTTATATCCATTGGTTATGCTTATATGCATGCATACAAGTCCTTCGGTTGATCTCTTACCCTCCCCTCCCACCCCCCAACCCTTCCCAGCCTTCCCGCTATAGTTTGACAGTCTGTTCGATGTTGCTCTGTCTCTGTATCTATTTTTGTTCATCAGTTTATAATGGTCTTAATTATCCATAAATGAGTGAGATCATGTGTTATTTTTCTTTCATTGACTGGCTTATTTCACTTAGCATAATGCTCTCCAGTTCCATCCATGCTGTTGCAAATGGTAAGAATTTCTTCTTTTTTACAGCAGCATAGTATTCCATTGTGTAGATGTACCACAGTTTTCTAATCCATTCTTCTGCTGATGGGCACTTAGGCGGTTTCCAGATCTTAGTTATGGTAAATTGTGCTGCTATGAACATAGGGGTGCATATATCCTTTCTGGTTGGTGTTTCTGGTTTCTTGGGATATATTCCTAGAAGTGCGATCACAGGGTCAAATAGGAGTTCCATTTTTAACTTTTTAAGGAAAATCCATACTGCCTTCCATAGTGGCTGCACCAGTCTGCATTCCCACCAGCAGTGCACTAGTGTTCCCTTTGCTCCCCATCCTCTCCAGCACTTGTCATTTGTTGATTTGTTGATGATAGCCATTCTGACAGGTGTGAGGTGGTACCTCATTGTTGTTTTGATTTGCATCTCTTGGATGATTAGTGACTTTGAGCATGTTTTCATATGTCTCTTGGCTTTCTGAATGTCCTATTTTGAAAAGTGTCTATTTAGGTCCTTTGCCCATTTTTTGATTGGATTGTTTGTCTTCCCTTTGTTAAGTTGTATGAGTTCCCTATAAATGTTGGAGATTAAACCCTTATCAGAGATAACTTTGGCAAATATGTTCTCCCATGCAGTGGGCTTTCTTGTTGTTTTGTTGATGGTTTCTTTTGCTGTGCATAAGCTTTTTATTTTGATGTAGTCCCATTTGTTCATTTTCTCTTTAGTTTCCAATGCCCTAGGAGCTGTATCGGTGAAGAAATTGCTTTGGCATATGTCTGAGATTTTGTTGCCTTTGGATTCCTCTAGTATTTTTATGGTTTCCGGTCTTACATTTAAGTCCTTTATCCATTTTGAGTTTATTTTTGTGTAAGGTGTAAGTTGGTGGTCTAGTTTCATTTTTTTGCCTGTATCTGTCCAATTTTTCCAACACCATTTATTGAAGAGACTGTCTTGACTCCATTGTATGTTCTTGCCTCCTTTGTCAAATTTTAATTGAGCATATTGGTTCGGGTCCATTTCTGGATTGTCTATTCTATTCCATTGATGTATATGTATGTTCTTGTGCCAGTACCAGGCAGTTTTGAGAACAGTGGCTTTGTAATACAGTTTGATATCTGGTATTGAGATTCCACCTACTTTGTTCTTCTTTCTCAGGATCGCTGCAGCTATTCGGGCTATTTTTTTTATTCCAGATGAAATTTTGGAGAGTTCGTTCTAGGTCTGTGAAATATGCCATTGGTATTTTAATGGGAAGTGCGTTGAATTTATAGATTGCTTTGGGTAGTAGGGACATTTTAATGATGTTGATTCTACCAATCCAAGAACATGGTATGTTCTTCCATCTGTTTATGTCTTCCTCTATCTCTTTTTTCAAAGTCCTGTAGTTTTCTTGACCGGTTTGGCTCAGTGGATAGAGCACCAGCCTGCGGACTCAAGGGTCCAGGGTTCGATTCTGGTCAAGGGCAGGTACCTTGGTTGCGGGCACATCCCCAGTGGGGAGTGTGCGGGAGGCAGCTGATCGATGTTTCTCTCTCATCGATGTTTCTAACTCTCTTACCCTCTCCCTTCCTCTTTGTAAAAAATCAATAAAATGATTTACTCTTAATTGTCCTTGGTTTAGGAAGATAGGACTTACTAGATAGTCCCAAACCGCTTCGCATTTATATTTTTTAGATGGTTGCAAACTGCTGTTACATGCTGTATTTGCCATTTCACTGCTTGAGTGAGGCGAGCCACGAAATTAGAAAATGATTCTGTATGTCTTTGTATATATTTAATAAAAGCTTCCTTAGGATTCCCTAAATATATTGAATAAATTTGTCATTTTTTCCCATGGAGATTTTTAGATAAGGTCTTAACTAATTAATGTCCTCTAATAATTTCTAAAAGTCATTTAACACCTTAAGGCAATCTTTTCATATTTCTACCTTTTGAGGCCTAATACATTGACTTTCAATTACGGTTCCTAGATATTTTGGGGGGATTGTTTCTTTCTGTATCTTTTCTGGAGCAATCTTTAAGACCTATTTAGGGATTTTCTTTTCTAATTAGGCAAGCATTTCAAAAGTTTGCTTTTCCTGTTGGCTTGCCATAAATTGCTACATAAAGACTTTTACTTTCTTTTAAACAGAACAACCAACTTGGTTGCCTTTCAGAAAAACAGGTAGTAGAGAGACCTGCTGGCCAATACTGCAATGCATACATCTTAAGTAAAAGTAACTTTCTTTTTACTTATGGTGTTTTATTAATGGTGAGATTTAATACTTGAATAATAACTTTTAGTTTACTTTGTAAATAATAGAATAGATTTTTAAATTTCTCCTTATTAAGCTTAAATTTACTTTTAAATAGCATTTCTTTTGGCTAGTGTTTATTTGCATATGTATCAAATTCTACTTTGGACTTTACTAGAACTAGTTGCTCATAAAATATTGGCTTCACATATAAATGAGTTTATATGAGATTTTGATTATGTTGTGAAAACCTAACTTATTAAGTAATTAAAGTATGCACATTTATTGAAAAAGCAAAGTAAGCAAACTTATACATTTGATCTATGAAGTACCAGATGCCACCCCACCCCCCAGCCAATCTGAAGAGCAGGCTGGGTGGGGATCTGAGGCATTATGTATGTTCCTGTTTTGAAATTCCACTGCTGAATATTCTGATTTTGCTTAAGAAGTATTCAGCAAACTTGTCCTGCCAAGCTTAGAAGTGGAAACCTCTATAACATTTAAAATATATGTATACAAATAGAACACAGTTATTAATTTTTATTTGACAACTTCCCATGTGATTTCAAATATATTAGATTGGCCTAATTTAGTTCAAAAATATTTCTTTTAAGAAGATAGAATAAATCCTCAAATCATTCCAGGGCCCTTGAAATGTCCCAAAGCTATCTCTCGGTTAAAGTCTTGAAATTTAACTTGGAAAGACTATCAAATATACATAACCCAAAAATCATATCACACACTTTTTGTAATTATTCTAAAAGATATCAATTAAATTTAAACTGGTTTTAATATTAAAAATTTGGTTCAGACCATAGAATTAATCCCCCTTTTTTTTAATCAGGCCAATAAAATATTATATCCTAGATTGAAATTTTACCACACATAGCACACAAAAAAACTATAATATATTTTGAACTACTATTTTTTTTCAGAGAAAATACAAGAGTTATTTTTCTCAAAAATGAATTTCCATACTTTATGCATTCTATCATCATAACTTATAATTTCCCCCAACTTAGTTGGAACTTTTAACTCTTAGAATCCTCACATTTAGGTGACAAATTAAATACTTAGCATTTCTCAGATTAGTAATATATTCATATGTTAAGAGATATTTTTAAATAAAATACAAGACATATTAAATTAATAGACTAAAATCTATCCTTTAGATATGAGGCAAACTCAGATTAATATTTCAGTATTCTGTTATTTCAAAATATCTAGATATTTAATAATTTTTATTATTTAATTCAGCAAACTCCAAAGTTTTAAGTTACCAAAAACTTTGGAAAACTATGTTTAGGCATATATAATTACCACTGAAAAAGATTTACCATATATTTTTCATTTTAGTTATATATAATTTGCCTTAACAACTTTGAGATCTTAAAGCCAATTATTATTACCCAAGGCATTTTCCTTGGCAAATTCTGTAAACAGAGTTAACTCACTGGCTTTCAGTGGCTTTAATGTTAAAGTATTATTTTATTTTCCTTTATAAAAACAGGAGTGACTCCAGGTCCTGGGAGGCAACCTTGGAATGTGGTCCATTATTATTCAAGAACTACCCATTATTATGGAAACACTAATCTTGTTGCCCAGACCAAGCCTGTATATTTTCCTTGTGTCATTTTTTCCATCTTCTAAAGAAAAAGAGTCTTGGGCTTATTCCATAGCATCAGTGAAGAGATGGGGCTTAGGCCAAGAGGCCAACCAAAATCAGGTGGGGCACCTTCTCCTTGAACTAGCTTTTTTCTCTTCATGTGTATAGAAGTCCAGGACACGTCTCCAGATTATGAAAAATGTCTCATCTATCCAAATTTCAAATGACGGATTGGGAAATAAAAACATGGTGAAAATGAACCTTTTAATAACACTTCTGAGAGCGGGCGTCCATTTTGCAGGATCACCAAGAGACCTAGTAATTAATGGGCTGGGGTCTTTTTTAGTTACCTTTACCTTCCTTTGTCTAGGGGAATTTCCCTAGGATTTGTATTATTGGCCACCTGTACTGCTCATATTCTCTCTTTCCCCACCCCCACATTCTGTTTGCTCTGGGAAAATTTAGTAATAGCCTGGCCACCGACTGTTTCTTTTCTATGAAGATAAATTAAATCAAAGGCATGCTTAATAGACTAACAATAAACAAATTAAACCAAACAACAAAGACAGATAAAACAACAATCATCAGACAAGCACTCGTAACACATAGACAAGACTTAATAAATCAGAGTTCTTTTCATGAATCTTTCAGATGTTTTACATTGCCTGGGACTTACAGCCAGAATGCGGCCCAGAGGCCTGCCAGGTGGGTTCCCAGTGAACACCCACAAACAGACTGTTACATCATATGGTAATTTTCAGACAAAGCATTAAAGAGTCCCTTTTTAAATGGACTGTTAGCCCCATTTTTTCTAGTTGATGAGCCTTCCCACACCGGAGGTGGAGGATCAGGGGGATTTACAGTCTCTACCTTAAGAGGAGGAGGAGGAGGGTGTGGTGATAAATCCTCCTGGCATTCTGTAGGCTTTTGATCCTCAATATGAAGTTCACAATATAGAGCTCGAACAAGAGCCCACATAGTTAAAGATGACAAGGGCACTTGTTTTCCTTGAGCTTGATTTCTTCTTCAATTCCTACCTACTTGTTTCCAGAGATCAAGGTCTAATGTTCTAGCATCAGAGAACCAAGGATTATACTCTATGATAATATGCAAAAACTGTGAGAGAATACTTTCTGACACCTTAATTCTTTTATCCTTGAGCATGCAAGCCAAAGTCTACAATAATGTTTTTCTCCTTTACTCAAATTCTGCCCCATTATAACCTGGGTGATTCCAAAAATGTCCCCGTCCACTCACGGTTGCTACTCTGAAGCTGGCAGGGGCTTGTGTGCCAGTGAATTTTCACCTTTCTGGTGAGTTTCCACTTTTTCTTTTTCACTTCATTTTTCGCTCAGTTGAATCTTCTCCTCCAGTCCCTGTTCGGGCTCCAGTTGCTGTGACCTGCACGGCTAGGTTCAGGATCTGAAGGAGGGGCCGACGCACAAATGAAAATGCTATACAAGAAATATTAATTTAGAAGACATTGGGGGCCAGGTGGAATCTCTTTCTGGAAGAGACACACTGAGTTCAGCTTTATATTTACTTGAATACACATTTTCCCGTTAGCAATGCATACAGGCAGATCAAAGGTAAAGTTTGGTAAACAATGTAAGGATTATCAGGTCAGGAAATTGCCTCGAGCCATTGCAATCACAGCAGGAGCAACACTTGTGTTGTTATGCAGCCCTGCTTAATATCAAAGTCCACTGGCCTTCCAATGTCTCTCTTTGATGCTCAACTGATGTTTGCTTTAGCCTCCAGCACAAAACCCTGTTTCAGTAGTCACTTACAGTTTTTCTTATCATATTTCATAAGTGTCAGAAAAATTTTAACAGTATAAGAAGAAAATTCATGTGCCTATTATGAAAAAATAACATTTCTGATAAAAAGGCTCACCATCGTCAAAGGATAAATAAAAAATCAAAGTATTTCAATCCTATTTTACACTTAATGTGCTTCATGCTTGCCTTTTATCTGATAATTAGTAGTAATATCCAGATAGCCTACTAAATTAATATAATAGTATTGATAATGGTGAATTTTAGATTCAGACAGACATTAGCTATTATCCTAGCCATGTGACTTTTTAATCTTTAAGATTTAAGGGATTATTTAACCTTTTTAAGATAAAATACTTAATTTACTAAATGAGCATAATAATAATATATTTCTGATAGGCTTGCTGTAAGGATTAAATGAGGTGATACATATAAAAAACATCATTAGTGCTTAGGACATTGTTGGTGCCCAACAAATATTAGCTATTTTAAATTTTTGAATATTATTAATAATTAAGTACTTTTTAGTTTTTATAGTTTTTCTATTTATTATATCAGATATTTCCAGGAGTCACTTTTAAGAGAATTTTCTACTTAACACCATAATCTAAAATTATTGATCTCATGGGAGGATGTATTTGATATGTGAGGTATATAGGCATGCATAATCTTTTCCCAAAATAGTCACCTCAAAATTCTCTCTAAATAAATCGTGGTCAAAATTTATTTTCTTTCAAATCATGAAAGTATCCATCAGGAGCCAGATAACATTCTGATATTTTATAAAGAATCAGAAATAACTCAGTAATTTCTAGCAGGTAAGATTATTAATTTGGAAAAATTAATTTTTCTTTAATTATCAAGAAGAAATAGTATCATATAAGGGTCTAGTCAACTCAATAAGCTATTCTTCTTAATAAGTTGAAGCATATGAAATCACTGCTGAATGACAAACATAAAAAGATATCAGCAATTTCACTTTTCAAACTAAATATTGATCAAATGTATTTCTATGATTAATGTTGACTACATTTCCTCTTTTGTGTGTTCTAATTCTTAAATGATAACATATTTGCTTAAACCCTGTGTTTGCTCATGCCAAACCTAAACAATCATAGGTTAATTTCAATGCATATGAAGGTGAGGCACTGTACGAGTTGGATTCTTAGATATAGATGACAGAAACTACTTTGGCTAACTAAGCAGAAAAGACATTTTCTGGGAGGACACATCATAAAATAGAAAGGACACTTGGAAAACCAAGCTTATAGGTAGGCCAAAATTCTAAGACTTGTAAACTTAGAACCTACCATAGTTTGGGACTCTCTGCCATCTCTGACATTAACTATAGTACTACTCCACTATATATGCTGAAAATAATTTTAATTGGACCCTGCACTCTTTTTCTCATTCTCTCAATATTTAAAACACTGGGATGGAGTGTCTGATTAGCTGACAACACATCCTCTGACTAGCCTTCAAATGACAGCTTCGCCTTTCTGTCTTCTGTAATGGGAAACAGAATTCTGCATCCTATCTATCTTGTTATGCTTTCTGAAATAGGAAGAATGTTTGTATGCTGGGCATAAGTACTTAGTTCATTAGCCAGAACTCTCTCTCTGGATTTATTCCTATATAACATTCTGTTATAGTAGTACTAGATTGCTACAGACTAAAGAGCTTTTGCATTCTCAATTAGTTTTTTTGGCTTATATATACAAACTAGAGGCCTGGTGCACAAAATTTGTGCATGGGGGGTCCCTCAGCCTGGCCTGCACCCTATCGCAATCTGGGACCACTTGGGGGATGTTCGGCTGCTGGTTTAGGCCCAATCCCTGTGGCAGTCCAGGACCACTGGCCCCTAACCACTTGCCTGCCTGCCAGTCTGATTGCCCCTAAACATTCTGCCTGCCTGCCTGATCACCCCTAACTGCTCGCTTGCCTGCCTGATCACCCCTAACCACCTCTGCTTCAGCCCCCGCCACCACAGCTTTATCAGGAAGGATGTCTGGAATGACATCTGGAAGGTCGTTTGGCTGTCTGGTCTAATTAGCATATTATGCCTTTATTATTATAGATATGTTCCTATTTGAAAATATATATGCATTAGACTTATTTTTGTAAGTCTAAAATAAAGTATAAATTAAAATTATGAACTAAAATACAGTTTCTAATCTTCAAAAAGTTGGTAGTTTAGAATTGCACATATTCATTTAATTTTCTCAATTGTACTCTCAGTGTTACACAAAAAGTGCCATGAAAGTAATATGAAGAACAGTTTTTTGTTGTTTTATTGAGCAAATACATTTGAGTATTGCTGGAGATGTTATACTTACATAGATAAAGTTACAAATTTAATACGTGTATGGAATATTATTAGTTTAACAGAAGAGAAACACAAATCAATTTGCACCTAATGTACATGTGTGAATTTAATAAAAATTGAAAAGTAAATAAACCTGTTTGCTGATGGTTATGCTTTTTATTAAGGGTAGTAAAAATGTTTGCATTGTGATTAAATCATTTTTCACAAAAAAAAATTCATCTGTTTTCAATATGAAGAATTTATTACAGATTAATTTTAAATGTGCTGTAGGAGAAGTAAAAGCTTTATTAAGAGGTAATCTATACTAATAAAAGGGTAATATGCTAATTAGACCAGACATCTTCCGCACGACCTACCGGATGTCCTTCTGGACAAAGCCATGGTGGTGGGACCGAGGCAGAGGCAGTTAGGAGTGATCAGGCCAGCAGGGGAGAGCAGTTAGGGTGATCAGGTAGGCAGGCAGAGGTGGTTAGGGATGATCAGGCAGGCAGGGGAGTAGTTAGGGGCGATCAGGCAGGCAGGCAGGTGAGAACTTAGGAGCACGGATTGTGAGAGGGATGTCCGACTGCTAGTTTAGGCCCAATCCAAACCGGCAGTCGGACATCCTCCGTGGGGTCCCGGATTGGAGAGGGTGCAGGCTGGGCGGAGGGACACCTCCCATGCACGAATTTTGTACACTGGGCCACTAGTAAAATTATATTTAATCACAATTCTTTCACAATGGGAATGAAAGTGACTAAATCTACCATTCTGTATGATATTTCAGTTCTTTGAAAATCTTCTAGGATCTCAAAGGCAGTGTGTTCTTTACATGAGCACTTCTTAGCACATTATATTTCCCAATCTCAATTACCTCTCCATTTACTCATTTAAAAGAACTCTGAAAAAAAGTTGGCTTTAGAACATGCAGTAAAAATGTAAACTATTCCTTCTGCTGAAGTAATACAGTGAAATCACTTCAAGTTTATATCTGTAATTTAGTTGTTTGCAAATGTTTTTTTTTTTTCTTTATTATAAAGAGTTGAGAGGTTTTGTTTGTTTTTATCCCTTTTGGGGGGTGGAGAGGACTTTGATGTTAAACCAGCTTTTGATGCTAAAGGCAAAACAAGTTTTTAAAATATCAAACTGATTAGAAAAAAAGAAAATGGCGGAGGTATAGACGGACGTGTCCTGTGCCTTGTCCTGGAGCAGATAAGGGTGAGCACCTGAAATGGGTAACATACAGCCCGAATAAGCAGAGGATATTCAGCGGAGAGACAGTTTGCAGCCGGGAAAGACAGGACTCCCGGAAAAAGGGGACGGTTGGAGACTGCGGCTGAAATCTCTCCCGGAGCGCCGGCTCAGCCGTGGAGACTACGCCATCTTGAGTGGTTGTTACCGGCATCCAGAGATCGGCTATTAACCCGGAAACAACAGATCTCAAGCAGCGCGACTACGTGAACTCAGACGAGCACTGCTTCTCCTCACGGAAAGGTTAGATTTCCCCTAAAGGTGCGGTTTGCAATTCAGGTTGGAGAGAGGAACGCGTGCAGGGGGAAATCTGCACCCCGCAAAGTCCGCGGCCGTTGGGGCCAGCATGATCTGTGAGTGGGGAAGGGGTCCCACAGGGTTGCTGGCAGAAGGGAACGCTAAAAATAAGCCCATAGCTGGACTGGATGCAAAAAAGCAGCCTCAGATTTTGCCAGTCTGCCGGCTACTTGGTGCCAGGGGCGAGAGGGCGCGCAGAGACTGCGCGCAGACCTGGATGGTGGAGGCTTGCGAATTCGCACAACTTCTCAGGTTCTTGTTTTTACACTTCCCCTTAAATCTGTGCGTTTGATTATTAAACCCAGTGCATGGGATTGCCCAGTTGGGGTCACTCGCAGAGCCTGTAGGGAAAAGTTGTTTTTGGGGAACCTGGGAAACAGAGCGGGGAGTAACGATTAAAGAACCAGCTCTGGGCCGTGGACTTTCCCAAACCAGTTTCAAGTACAATAGAGAAAATAAACCCTAACTACTGAATAGAGAAGACTTATAGCCTCAGAGGTCAATCCAGACACACTGCCACCCAGAGGCAGAGCCACAAACTGACTCTTCTGTAAACACAAATAAAGGCAGTCTGGGAAACAAATACGGCCTGCTTTAAAATCAGGACTGTGGTTTACAACACGGAGGAAGAGTGTATCGCAGGGAAATTCAACACTCTCCTGAATACCTGGCAGGACTAAGGCGTGCCAAAAAGAAGAGTAGAAGATCTGAAGCACCTTCACTACTGCACATTTTTATTTTTATTTTTTTAAATTTTTTTTCACCTTTTATATAAGAACCAATTTTATTATTATTTTTTTATTTTTTTTCATCACCTGATTTTACCTTTTTAATTACTACAATTTTATTTTTAACCAGTATTATTACTATCATTTTACCATTTTTTAAAGTGTCATTTTATTTTTTCTTTATTTTATTTTGGGATTAGTGTTCTACACTCTATTTTCATTGTTCCTTTAGCACAGGGGTGGGCAAACTTTTTGACTCAAGGGCCACAATGGGTTCTTAAACTGGACCGGAGGGCCAGAACAAAAGCATGGATGGAGTGTTTGTGTGAACTAATAGAAATTCAAAGTAAACATCATTACATAAAAGGGTACGGTCTTTTTTTTTTTTAGTTTTATTCATTTCAAACGGGCCGGATCCGGCCCGCGGGCCGTAGATTGCCCACGGCTGCTTAAGCATCAGTTTTCTCTATCTCAACTTTACCTTTAAGCCAAATCTCTCTTACTCACTTTTCCCCTTTTGTTGTCCTGTTTCTCTTACCCTATTCCTGCTTTAGATTTTCCCTATTCCTTCTTTTTACCCCCTGTCTAAATTTCCCCCTACTTATGTATCTAATTTCCAATCCCTTGCTCTAAATCCATATACACCTCTCTCTTATCTTTCTTCAGTATCCAAATTTTTTTTTCTCTCTCTGTCGTTTTGCTATTGTTTGCTTGATTTGGAGTATATTGGTTTTTTTTATGCTTGTTTGTGAGAGTGTTTTGTTTTTTATTTTCATTTTTCTGTTTTGCTTTTTTTTTTTCTTTCTCCGGTTATTTTTGTGCTTCTGTTTTCCCTTGCCTCGCTTGATATTAGTGGTTGTTTGTAGTTTGCATTCATCTCCAGGGATCTGTTGCTGGAATTCATTGGGATTAGTGGCAGTTCTATTAGAGTTTTCTCCCCATATAAATAGTCTCTTCCCCACTTCTATTTCATTCTCTCTCTTACTTTTTTTCCTCTCCCTTTTCCCAATCTCATTTCTGCACTCCTTTTTTTTCCTATTTCTCTTTTATCTTTTTCTCTTTTTTCTTCTTTATCCCCTAATTCTCTTCGCTCGGGTGGTCACCTTTATTTGGGGTTATTTATATCGTGAATACATTTGTGTTCAGTGCCTTGTACATTGTGCCTCGTTGTGTTGTACTTTGTGCCTTTAAATCATGCAGCAGAGAGAGAACTACATAACCAAACACCTGGAGAAGAGAGATCATGGTGAAACAAAGAACCAACCCACAGATGAAAGAAAAACAAGCATCATCAGAAATGGAAGTAAACAAAATGGAGGCAATGGAGGCAAGCAACCTGTCAGAGAAAGAATTCAGAGAAATGGCCATAAGGTGGATGAAAAGAATGGAAGACAAATTCAACAATATGTGTAAGAACCAAGAGGAAATGAAGAAAAACCAAGAATAAATGAAAAATGACATCACTGCTATAAAGAACTCAATAGAAAGCATAAACAGTAGACTAGAAAAAGCATAGGACTGCATCAGCAAGCTAGAAGACAAGGTAGGAAAAAATACCCAAGCAGAAGAGCTTCTAGAAAAAAAAATTAAAAATCAGGAGGAGAGCCTAAGAGAACTCTGGGACAACATGAAATGAAACAACATCCGAATAATAGGGGTGCCAGAAGGAGAGGAAACAGAGCAAGGAATAGAAAACCTGTTTGAAAAAATAATAACAGAAAATTTCCCTGATATAGGGAAGAAAAAACTCACACAAATCCAAGAAGCTCACAGAGTCACAAACAAAATGAACGCCAAAAGACTGACGCCAAGGCACATTATAATTAAATTGGCAAACACCAACGACAAAGCAAGAATCTTAAAAGCAGCCAGAGACAGAAAGTTACCTACAAAGGATCGTCCATCAGACTAGCAACTTATTTCTCAACAGAAACACATCAGGCAAGAAGGGAATGGAATGAAATATACAAAGTCATGCAAAGCAAGGGTCTGAATCCAAGAATACTGTACCCAGCAAGGCTATCAATCAAAATTGAGGGTGAAATCAGGAGCTTCACAGACAAAAACTGTCTACGGTAGTTTATTACCACCAAACCAGCAATGCAAGAAATGTTAAAGGGTCTGCTATAAAAAGAAAAAAATAGGAAACAAAGAAGGAACACAGTGGTAAAGAACAAAAATGGTGACTGACAAGTTTCTATCAATAATAACTTTAAATATAAATGGATTAAATGCCCAAATCAAAAGACATAGGGTAACTGAGTGGATAAGAAAACATGATCCATATATCTGCTGTCTACAAGAAACCCACCTCAGAAAAAAAGACGCACAAAGACTGATGGTGAAGGGATGGAAAAAGGTTTTTCAGGCGAATGGAAGTGAAAAAAAGAAGCTGAGGTAGCAATACTTATATCTGACAAATTAGATCTCAAAGTGAAGGACATAAAAAGAGATAAAGAAGGCCATTTCATAATACTAAAGGGAGCAATCCAACAAGAAGAAATAACTCTGGTAAATATATATGCATCCAATATAGGAGCACCAAAATACATAAGAAATCTTCTGGAGGAGATCAAGGGAGAGATTGACAGCAATACAATCATAGTAGGGGACTTTAACACCCCATTATCACCACTGGACAAATCCTCTAAACAAAAAATCAGCAAAGAAACATCAATCCTAAATGACTTACTAGATCAGATGGAATTAATTGACCTCTTCAGAACATTTCACCCCAAAGCCACAGAATATACATTCTTCTCAAGTCCTCATGGGTCATCTTCAAAGATAGACGATATATTGGGTCACAGACAAAGTCTCTTCAAATTCAAGAAAATTGAAATCATATCAAGCATCTTCTCAGATCACAAAGGCATAAAACTGGAAATCAACTACAATAAAAACAATCCAAAAATATCAAACATTGGAGACTAAATAGCATGCTATTAAACAATGACTGGGTTACCAGAGAGATCAAAGAAGAAATAAAAAACATCCTGGCAACAAAAGACAATGAAAACTCAACAATCCAAAACCTATGGGACACAGCGAAATCAGTCTTGAGAGGGAAGTTCATAGCTCTACAAGCCTACTGCAAGAAACAAGAAATAATGAGAATAAATGACCTAACTCTACAAATCAAAGAGTTAGAAAGAGAGCAACAAGAAAAGCCCAGTGTAAGCAGAAGGAAGGAAATAACAAAGATCAGAGTGGAGATAAACGACATAGAGACCAAAAAACAAACAAACAAACAAAAAGAAAACAACAATACAAAAGATCAACAAAACCAAGAGCTGGCTCTTTGAAAGGATAAACAAGATTGATAAACCTCTAGCCAGGCTCACCAAGAAACAAAGAGAGAGGGCCCAAATAAACAAAATCAGAAATGAAAGAGGAGAAATAACAACAGACCCCACAGAAATAAAAAGGATTGTTAGAAAATACTATGAACAACTCTACTCCAACACACTAGACAACCTGGAGGAAATGGGCATATTCCTAGAAAAATACAACATTCCAAAACTTAATCAGGAAGAATCTACAAATCTCAATAGGCCAATAACTATGGAGGAAATCAAAGCAGTAATCAAAAAGCTTCCAGCAAACAAAAGCCCGGGGCCAGACGGCTTCACAGGGGAGTTTTACCAAACATTCAAGGAAGAACTAAAACCTATCCTCCTCAGACTATGTCAAAAGATTCAAGAGGAAGGAACACTTCCAAGCTCATTCTATGAAGCCAGCATCACCCTAATACCAAAACCAGATAAAGACAACACAATGAAAGAGAATTATAGGCCAATATCCCTCATGAACATAGATGCCAAAATCCTCAACAAAATCCTAGCAAATCGGATCCAACAGTACATCAGAAAGATCATACACCATGACCAAGTAGGCTTTATCCCAGGGATGCAAGGATGGTACAATATCCGCAAATCAATAAATGTGATACATCACATGAACAAATTAAGAGAAAAAAAACCACATAGTCATATCAATTGATGAAGAAAAAACATTTGACAAAATCCAACACCCTTTCTTGATAAAAACTCTCAGCAAGATAGGAATAGAGGGATAATACCTCAACACAATAAAAACCATATATGACAAACCCACTGCCAACATCATAATCAATGGGCAAAAACTAAAACCATCCCCCCTAAAAACAGGAACAAGATAGGGATGCCCCCTCTCACCACTCCTGTTCAACATAGTACTGGAAGTAGTAGCCATTGCGATCAGACAAGAAGAAGAAATACAAGGCATCCAGATTGGAAAAGAAGAAGTAAAACTGTCCTTATTTGCAGATGACATTATACTGTATATAGAGAACCCTAAAGACTCCATCAAAAAATCATTAGACTTAATAAATGAATTCGGCAATGTAGCAGGATACAAAATTAATGCCAAGAAATCCATGGCATTTCTTTACACCAATAGTGAACTTACAGAAAGTGAAACTAAAAAAGCAATCCCATTTACCATCGCACCAAAAAAATTAAGATACCTAGGAACAAACTTAACTAAGGAGGTAAAAGACTTATATGCGAAAAACTACAGGACACTGAAAAAAGAGATAGAGGAAGGCATAAACAGATGGAAGAACATACCGTGTTCATGGATTGGTAGAATCAACATCATCAAAATGTCCATACTACCCAAAGCAATCTATAGATTCTATGCATTCCCCATTAAATTACCAACAGCATATTTCACAGATCTAGAATGAACGTTCCAAAAATTCATCTGGAATAAAAAAAGACTTCAAATAGCTGCAGCAATCCTGAGAAAGAAGAACAAAGTAGGTGGGATCTCAATACCAGATATCAAACTGTATTACAAAGCCACTGTTCTTAAAACAGCTTGGTACTGGCACAAGAACAGACATATAGATCTATGGAATAGAATAGAGACCCCAGAAATTAACCCAAACCACTATGCCCAATTAATATTCGACAAAGGATGCAAGAGCATACAATGGAGTCAAGAGAGTCTCTTCAATAAATGGTGTTTGGAAAATTGGATAGATACATGCAAAAAGATGAAACTAGACCACCAACTCACACCATACACAAAAATAAACTCTAAATGGATAAAAGACTTAAATGTAAGACAGGAAACCATAAAAATACTGGAGGAATCCACAGGCAGCGAAATTGCAAACATATGCCAAAGGAATTTCTTCTGTGATAATGCTCCGAGGGCAATGGAAACTAAAGAGAAAATAAACAAAAGGGACTACATAAAGATAAAAAGCTTTTGCACAGCAAAGGAAACCATCAATAAAACAAGAAGACCCACTACATGGGAGAACATATTTGCCAATGATACCACCGATAATGGTTTAATCTCCAACATTTACAGGGATCTCATGAAACTTAACAAAAGGAAGATAAACAATGCAATAAAAAAATGGGCAACGGACCTAGATAGACACTTTTCGAAAGAGGACATACAGAAGGCCTAAAGACATATGAAATCATGCTCAAAGTCACTAATTATATGAGAGATGCAAATCAGAACGGCAATGCATTATCATCTCACACCTGTCAGAATGGCTATCATCAACAAATCAACAAACAACAAGTGTTGGAGAGGATGTGGAGAAAAAGGAACCCTTCTGCACTGCTGGTGGAAATGCAGACTGGTGCAGCCACTGTGGAGAACAGCATGGAGCTTCCTCAAAAAACTAAAAATGGAACTCCCATGTGACCCAGTGATCCGACTACTAGGAATATATCCCAAGAAACCAGAAATGCCAATCAGAAAGGATATATGCACCCCTATGTTTATAGCAGCACAATTCACCATAGCTAAGATTTGGAAACAGCCTAAGTGCCCATCAGCAGATGAGTGGATTAGAAAACTGTGGTACATCTACAAGATGGAATACTATGCTGCGGTAAAAAAAAAAAAAGGAACTCTTGCCTTTTTCAACAGCATGGATGGAACTGGAGAGCATTATGCTAAGTGAAATAAACCAGTCAGAGAAAGATAACTACCACATGATCTCACTCATTTGTGGATTATAGAGAACAACATAGACTGATGAAAAGGGACAGATCCAGAGACTGGGAAACAGCGATCAGGCTATCAATCCCTGGAGGGAAAGTAGGGGAGGGAGAGGGGAGGGGGAAGAGATCAACCGAAGGACTTGTATACACGCATATAAGCCAAACCAATGGACATGGACAACAGGGGGATGGGAGCATGAGTGTGCGGGGGGGCGGGGGGGATATTGGGAGTTAATGGGGGGGTGAAGACACATTTGTAATACCTTAACTAATAATAAATAAATAAATAAATAAATATCAAACTGATTAGAAAGTATTTAAATATTCAGTAAAGCATAGTTGCAATACAATAGTTGAATATATCTAAAAAACACTAGTTATCCTTAAAGGCTCTATTTAAAACAGGGGTATTTATTTAAACAATAAAATGATTCATACATGAGTAAATTTAATAAAATATGGGTGAAGCACTTTTCTTATAATTGGGAATATTTGTACGGAATGAACATCTTAGCTAAAAGTATTCATTTGAACATGGCTGGAGGAATATGCAGGGGAGTTGTTTATTATGAATCAAAAAAGGGTTAAAGAGTCTTTATTGAGAGAGACAAAATGGCGGCAGAATAGTTGGACGTATCCCGAGCCTTGTCCTGGAGCAGATAACATGAACAACTAAATCAAATAGCATCCACCCCAAATTGGCAAAGTAGACACAGCTAGTGAAGCAATCCGAGGTCAGGAAGGCCAGAGGACACCTGGAGAAAGGTAAAATCAGGGATTTGGGCTGGAGAGAACTGGGAGACTTCCGAACCCAGAGGGTCAGAGGGAAACCACTCAGCACAGAGGCTGTGTCCCTTGAGACAGGCACAGAGTCTGACTGTGGAAAGGTCTGCAGGACTGCTGGTGGCAAGGGATTCTAGATCTGGGTCCTCAGCCATGAAGGGCTGCGCCCAGAGGGGACAGTCTGGACAGCTGCACAGGCCATGCTGAGCCAGAAGGAGAGAGGCTCGCAGAGGTAGAGCTCTTTCTGCTCTCTTTGCCCTTAGCTTTTGTTTGCTGAACCTAGTTCATAGGACCTTTTGGATACAGACACTCACCTGTCGCTGGGATGCAGGAGAAGGTGTGGACTTGTGGAGTTTGGTGAGAGGCTGGGTGAGGAGAGGGTCTGGGAGAATTGGCTGCGAGTGTGGCACTGAGACATACCTGACACTAGGGACCTAGATAACCATTTTCTCTTGAAGAGATAGCCCCTCCATGCAGTCTCTGGGCAACCAATACAGCCACACCCAGACTACACTCTGAGTGCTACAAAGGATAAACAAACAAAAATAAAATCTGAATAGTCCCTGAGAATCCACAGGGATTAGCCTAAAGAGAGGCCTTCAGTCCCAGCAACAGGAAACTGAGAAGCCACAGTCAGTACAGAAGAGTGGGATCTTAAACCAGCCAAAGGAACGACACTTCACTTTTTTATTTTATTACTATTTTGTTATCTCTTTTTTTTCTTTTTTCATTGTTTCTTTATTTTCTATTTCTTTTTGCATTATTTTCCATCATTTCAATTTATTTTATTTATCCTATTTTTTAAATCAATTTTATTTTTAAATTTTTATTGTTATTATTGTTTTCTTATCTTTCTCTTCTTATCCACTCCTCCTCATTCTACTTCCTCTATACTGAACTGAGGTCCTCCCCATATTCATCCAATTCTTAACCTTACTTTCCGTATATAAGATTTTTCCCTACCCTCTTTACTGAGTATTTGTTATTTGTATGTTATGGTTTACCTGTTTGTTGTCTGGTCTTTTCTCCATATATATATATATATATGTATATTTTCCTTTTTCTTCCTTTTTCTTTTTCTCTTCTCTCATAACATATTTTTCTCTCTTCAATGTCACTTGTGCCCTTTTTCTCTCCCCTAATTCTCTTTTCTCTTGTGGTCACTTATAGTGGGGTTATCGGTGTTGTGAGTACATTTGTGTTTTCTTCCCTTTGTGTAATGTCTTGTTAAAGTGAATTTTATCCTGTCCAGCCAATGTGCTAGAGAGTGAGAAACATAACCAGATACCTGAGAGATGATTCCATCCATGAATGGGTCAATAAAACTCCAGACCCAACCACAGAGGCAGGATGAGGGCAGCAGTGAGGAAGAGAGTGTGAGTGAGGGAGCAAAAGAGGAGTATGTTGTCATGTCGGGTGCGTTTGTGTGTGTGTGTGTGTGCCTGTGTGTGTGTGTGTGTGTGTGTGTGTGTGTGTGATAGTTAGATCCCACAGGACCTTCGGGGGCAGGCTGACTGGTCCTGCCTAACTAGGCAGCCTCTGCTACCATTGTAAACACTCCTGAAGTGTCCAGCTCTTTCTCAAAGGCCTCGCCTTTTTCAAGGGGAGAGATGCTGTGACTGGGAGCCCCAGGAAGCCTCAGATAACACCCAGGACCCTACAGCCATCCTGCCAGAAGCCTACTGCCTTCGCAGTGGTTCTTATGGTCACCGAGTCTTGAGCCACCCCGGGCGCAGGCTCCTGTGAGTTCTGAAGGGCACTCCCCTCTGACCAGCCCATGCTTTAGCCCAGGGCACTGCAACCACGTGAGCAGCAGAAACATGAGCAGCCCACTCCAGTCCGAGGATAAGCATCCCTGTGAGCAGCCCACCCCAGGCCAAGGAGTGGCAGCCTCACACAGCCTGCCTCCATCCAAGGAATAGCAGCTGTATGAGTGGCCCACCCCTGTCTGAGGAGCAGCAGCCGTGCGGGCAGCCCACCCCATATAAAGAGCAGCAGCTGCACAAGCAGCCAACCCCCATCCAAGGAGCAGCAGCTGTGCACAGCCCATGACCATCTGAGGAGCAGCAGCTTTGTGAGCAGGCTGCCCCCATCCAAGGAGCAGCAGCCCGCACGAGAAGCCTGCCCCCACCAACCAGAGGAGCCACTACTTCTGAAAACAGTGCCCACCAGAGGAGCTGCTGCCAACTGAAGAGCAGCCACTGCCATGAACACCCAAGGAGCAGCCACCACCTGAGGAGCCACTGTCACTCAAGGAGCAAACCCTGCATGACTCTACACCTAGATCTGTTGGTGAGAGCAAAAATGGGTAGACAAAGAAACCACAAAGGAAAGAAAAGGTGAGATCACCAGAAAAGCAGCTAAGTGAAATGGAGGCATGTGATTTGTCAGAAAAAGAATTCAGAATAAGGGTCATACAGTTCATAAACTGGATGGATAAAAAAATCAACAACTTATCTAAGAATCAAGAAAAAATAAAGAGCAATATAGATACACTAAAAAAAACACCATGGAAAGTTTCAACAGTAGACTAGGAGAATCAGAGGAACAAATTAGCGAATTAGAAGACAGGGAAGCAAAACACACCAAACTGAACTGCAATTGGAGAAAAATATTAAAAGGCAGGAGGAGAGCCTAAGGGAGATTTGGAACAACATGAAACAAAGCAATATACAAATAATTGTGGTGCCAGAATGACAGGAAGAAGAACAAGGATTAAAAATAATATTTGAAGAAATAATGAGAGAAAACTTCCCTGATGTGGGGAAGAAAAAAATCACACAAGCACAGAGAGTCCCAAACAAGATGAAACTGAAAAGACCCACACCAAGACACATCATAATTATGATGGCAAATGTTCAAGACAAAGAGAGAATCTTAAAGGCTGCAAGAGAGAGACAGAGAGTTATGTACAAGAGATCTCCCATTAGATTATCAAATGATTTGTCAACAGAAACACATCAGGCCAGAAAAGAATGGAAGGAAATTTGCAAAGTGATGTAAAGCAAGGGACTGCGTCCAAGAATAGTCTATAAAGCAAGACTATCATTCAAAATTGAAGGAGAAATAAGGATCTTCACAGACAAAAAAAGGCTAAGGGATTTTATAACCACCAAGTCAGCAATGCAAGAAATATTAAAGGGACTGGTGTAAAAAGAAGAAATAAAAAGGGAAGAAGGAACACATGCACAAAAAATAAAAATGGCTATAAAAAAGTACCTCTCAATAATATTTTTAAACATAAATGGACTAAATGCTCCAATCAAAAGATATTGAGTGGCTGAATGGAAAGAAAACATGAACCATGTATATGCTGTCTAAAAGAGACCCACCTCAGTACAAGGGGCTCACACAGACTGAGAGTGAAGGGATGGAAAAATATATTTCAGGCAAATGGAAATGAAAAAAAAAGCTGGGGTAGCAATACTTACATCTGAAAACATAGACCTCAAAGTGAAGGCCATAACAAGAGATAAGGAAGGCCACTTCATAATACTGAAGGGGTCAATAAAACAAAAGGATATAACCATGATAAACATATATGCACCCAATGCAGGAGCACCCAAATACAGGAAAAAAAAAACAACTCCTGGAAGATATCAAGGGAGAGATCGATGACAATATAATCATAGTAGGAGACTTTATACCCCACTGACTTCACTGGATAAATCATCTAGACCAAAAAAATCAGCAAAGAAACAGCAGACCTAAAAGACTTACTAGATCAGATGGACTTAATTGACATCTTCAAAACATTTCACTCCAAAGCCATGAAATATAAGTTCTTCTCAAGTGCACATGGGACATTTTCAAAGATACACCACATAATGGGTCACAGGCAAAGTCTCTTCAAATTCAAAAAGATTGAAATCATATCAAGCACCTTCTAAGACCACAATGGCATAATATTAGAAATAAACTACCATAATAACAATAAAAAAATTCAAACACTTGGAGGCTGAATAGCACGCTATTAAACAATGATTAGGTTACCAAAGAGATCAAAGAAATTAAAAACATCCTGAAGATGAATGACAATGAAAACACAACAATCCAAAATCTATGCGACAGAGTGTAAGCGGACCTAAAAAGGGAAGTTTATAGCTCCACATGCCTACCTCAAAAAAAAAGGTAGTAAATCATCTAACTCTACAACTTAAAGAATTAGAAAGAGAGCAACAAGAAAAGCCCAGAGTGTGCAGAAGGTAGGAGATAACAAAGATCAGAGCAGAAATAAATGACATAGGGACCAAAAAAAAAAAAAAACCACTAAAAAAACCCCAATACCAAAGATCAGTGAAACCAAGAGCTGGTTCTTTGAAAGGATAAACAAGATTGTTGAACCAAGAAGCCAAGAGAGAGGACCCAAATAAACAATATCAGAAATGAAAGAGGCGAAATAACAGACCCCACAGAAATAAAAAGGATTGTTAAAAAATACTATGGACAACTCTATTCCAACAAACTAGACAAACTGGAGGAAATGGACATATTCCTAGAAATATACAACGTTCCAAAACTCAATCATCAGGAAGAATCTACAAAATCTCAATAAGCCAATAACTATGGAAGAAATAGATGCAGTCATCAAAAATCTTCCAGCTAACAAAAGCCTGGGGCCAGATGGCTTCACAGGGGAGTTTTAACAAACATTCAAAAAGAACTAAAACCTATCCTCCTCAGACTACTCCAAAAAATTCAAGAAGAAGAAACATTTTCAAGATCATTCTATGAAGGCAGCATTACCCTAATACCAAACCAGATAAAGACAACACAATGAAAGAGACTTACAGGCCAATATCCCTCATGAATATGGATGCCAAAATCCTCAAAAAAATTCTAGCAATTCTGATCCAGCATTACATCAGAAAGATCATTCACTATGACCAAGTAGGATTTATCCCGGGATGCAAGTGTGGTACAATATCCACAAATCAATAAACGTGATTCATCACATAAACAAATTGAGAGATAAAAACCACATAGACATATCAATTGATGCAGAAAAAGCATTTGACAAAACCCAACACCCTTTCTTGATAAAAACCCTCACCAAAATGGGAATAGAGGGATCATTCCTCAACGTAATAAAAGCCATATATGACAAACCCACAGCGAACATAGTACTCAATGGAAAAAAGCTAAAACCATTTAACCTAAGAACAGGAATAAGACAGGGATGTCCACTTTCACCACTCCTGTTCAACATAATTATGGAAGTGCTAGCCATAGCAATTAGACAAGAAGAAGAAATAAAAGGTATCCAAATTATAAAAGAAATCATAAAACTGTCATTATTCGCAGATGACATGATACTGTAAATAGAAAACCCTAAAGATTCCATCAAAAGTTATTAGACTTAATAAATGAATTTCGCATTGTAGCAGGATACAAAATAACGCCAAGACATCTATGGCATTTCTATACACTAATAGTGAACTTACAGAAAGAGAGACTAAAAAAAATCACATTTACCATCATACCAAAAAAATTAAGATACCTAGGAATAAACTTAACTAAGGAGATAAAGGACCTGTCTCAGAAAACTACAGGACACTGAAGAAACAGATAGAGGAAGACATAAAAAGAAAGAAGAACATACCGTGTTCATGGATTGGTAGAATCAACATCATTAAAATGTCCATACTACCCAAAGCAATGTATAGATTCAATGCACGTCTCATTAAAATACCAACAGCTTATTTCACTGACCTAGAACAAACTCTCCAAAAATTCATCTGGAATAAAAAAAGACCCCGAATAGCTGCAGCAATCCTGAGAAAGAAGAACAAAGTAGGAGGGTACTCAATACCAGATATCAAGCTGTACTACAAAGTGCCTGTTCTCAAAACTGCCTGATACTGGCACAGGAACAGACATATACATCAATGGAATAGAATAGAGAACCTAGAAATCAAACCAAACCACTATACTCAATTAATATTTAACAAAGGAGGCAAGATCATATAATGGATTCAAGCCAGTCTCTTCAATAAATGGTGTTGGGAAAATTGGACAGATACATGCAAAAAAATGAAACTAGACCACCAACTTATACCATACACAAAAATAAATTCAAAATGGATAAAGGACTTAAACATAAAATGGGAAACCATAAAGATACTAGAGGAATCCACAGGTAGCAAAATCTCAGACATATGCCGAAGCAATTTCTTCACTGACACAAGTCCTAGGACAATGGAAACTAATGAGAAAATAAACAAATGGGACTACATAAAAATAAAAAGCATTTTCACAGCAAACGAAACCACCAACAAACCCACAAGAAAGCCCACTGCATGGGAGAACATATTTGCCAATGTTATCACTGATAAGGGTTTAATCTCTATCATTTATAGGGACTCATACAACTTAAGAAAAGGAAGTTAACAACCCAATCAAACAATGAGCAATGGACCTAAATAGATACTTTTCAAAAGAAGACATAGGGAAGGCCAAGAGACGTATGAAAACATGCTCAAAGTCACTACTCATCCGAGTGATGCAAATCAAAACAGCAATGAGTTACCATCTCACACTTGTCAGTTTGGCTATCATCAAAAAATCAACAAACGACAAATGCTGGCAAGGATGTGGAGAAAAAGGAACCCTCGTGCACTGCTGGTTGGAATACAGACTGGTGCAGCCACTGTGGAGAACACTATGGAGTTTCCTCAAAAAAACAACTGAAAATGGAACTCCCATTTGACCCAGTGATCCCACTTCTAGGAATATATCCCAAGGAACTAGAAACTCCAATCAGAAAGAATATGTGCACTCCCATGTTCATAGCAGCACAATTTACAATAGCTAAGATTTGGAAACAGCCTAAGTGCCCATCAGCAGATGAGTGGATTAAACAAAATGGTACATCTACACAATGGAATATTACGCTGTGGTAAAAAAGAAGGAATTCTTACCATTTGCAACAGCATGGATGCAACTGGAGAGCATTATGCTAAGTGAAATAAGCCAGTCAGGGAAAGATAAATATCACATGATCTCACTCATTTATGGAATATAATGAACAACAAAAACTGATTAACAAAAATAGATCCAGAGACAGAGAACATCGATCAGACTGTCAAACCTCAGAGAGAAGGTAGGGGAGGATGGGGGTAAAGGGGAGAGATAAACCAAAGGTCTTGTATGCATGCATATAAGCCTACCCAATGGACACAAACACCAGGGTGGTGAGGACATGATTGAGGGGGGTGGGCAATGGGGGATAAAGACACATATGTAATACCTTAATCAATAAAGGAAATAAATAAAGAAATAAAGGTGTTCAGAAGAAAAAAGAGTCTTTATTGAATATTGAGTTTTGATCTTGGTAAATCAGCAATTCAATAATATTTGGGCATTTGTTTTTCTATTTAAATTTAAATGATGATATATAAATTATATACTCGGCATCCTATGCCTGTGGGGAGGAAAGAACATTTTTAGGAAGGCAATAACCTAAAGTTCCAGGATTTTTATTTCATCCCCCTTCCCCCAGTTATTTCTACTGGGAACATCAAGAAAAACTTCGCCATAACCAACAATTTTGGATTATTTTAATTCCATAAATAACAGTTTTTAAACGAGTATGAATTGTATTTACCTAATAATAGAAAACTTTGTTGAAAGGGGACTGTTGATTTGGTTGTAGGTCCAGTGACTAAGTTATCTATATTGTGTGCCCCTCTCCCAAAGAATAGGTTACCAAACCAAAATACAGTGGGGCCTTGACTTACGACTGTCCCGATTAACGAGTTTTTCGAGATAGGAGCTCTCAGCCGACTTTTTTCTTTGAGTTGCGAGCTAAAATTCGGGTTACAAGCCAGCTTCAGATACCCCACTGCTAGTTGGCGCAGCAAACATCACAGTGAACGCCACAACATCAGCCCAGCATCACGTGTCTCACTCGTTCACTTTTTGATTTGATATAGGAGTAACTTGAGTTACGAGCTCTGTCACGGAACGAATTAAACTCATAAGTCAAGGCCCCACTGTACAAAGATATCAAAGTTCAGAATAAAAGTAACTGTATGTGTATCTGTCCAATTTTCCCAACACCATTTATTGAAGAGACTGGCTTGAATCCATTATATGATCTTGCCTCCTTTGTTAAATCTCAGATAAATTTGAAATGAAAGAATGTATATTGTGTGTGGGGGGAGAGAGAGAGAGAGAGAGAGAGAGAAAGAGATAGAAAAGCATATATATAACTAGAGGCCCGGTGCACAAAAATTTGTGCACTTTGGGGGGAAGGGGAGTCCCTCAGCCCGGCCTGTGCTCTCTCGCAGTCTGGGACCCCTTGGGAGATAACTATCTGCTGGCTTAGGCCTGCTCCCAGGTGGCAGAGGGCAGGCCCAATCCCTAGGTGCAGCCCCTGGTCGGGCTCAGAGCAGGGCTGATTGGGGAGTTGGGGTGCCGCCCCCTGTCATTCACAGAGCAGGGCGGATCGGGAGGTTGCCATGCCACCCTCAGTCACGCTCAGGGTAGGACTGATTGGGGGGTTGGGGCACCGCCCCCTGTCACACTCAAGGCAGGGTCTATGGGGAGGTTGTGGCGCCACCCCGGTGATGCACAGAGCAGGGCCCATCAGGGGGTTGGGGCACTGCCCCCTGTCATTCACAGAGCAGGGCCCATCAGGGGGTTGAGGAGCTCCCCCGTCACTCACAGAGTAGGGCCGATAGGGGAGTTGGGGCACCGCCCCCTGTCACACACAGAGCAGGGAGGATCAGGTGGTTGGGGCGCCGCACCCTGTCACACTCAGGGCAGGGCCGATGGGGATGTTATGGCTCTACCCCGTCACACACAGAGCAGGGCCCGTAGGGGGCATTGGGGCGCTGCACCCTGTCACACACAGAGCAGGGCCAATCAGGCGGTTGGGGCGCCGCACCCTGTCACACACAGAGCTGCAGGGCGATCAGGGGGTTCGGGAGCTCCCCCCTATCAGGCACAGAGCAGGGCTGATCAGGGGGTTGGGGCGCCTTCCCCTGTCAGTAACAGAGCAGGGCAAATAGGGAGGTTGTGGCCCTGCCCCCTATCACACACAGAGCCGCAGGGTGATCAGGGGGTTTGGGCGCTGCCCCCTGTCATGCTGATCCCGGTGCCGGGAGGCCTCGTGGCTCTGCTGATCCCAGTGATAGGAGGCATATTACCCTTTTACTATATAGGATAGAGGCCTGGTGCACGGGTGGGGGCCAGCTGGTTTGCCCTGAAGAGTGTCCTGGATCAGGGTGGGGGTCCCCACTGGGGTGCTTGTCCAGCCTGGATGAGGGGATGATGGCTGTTTGCAGCTGGTCACACACCCTTAAGGTTGGGGTCCCCACTGGGGTGCCTGGCCAGTCTGGGTGAGGGGCTGAGGGCTGTTTTCAGGCTGGTGGGTGACTGAAGCTCCCAACCGCTCCTTTTTTTCTTTTTCTTTTTTATTCTGGGCCAGCTTTAGCTCTGAGGGTTGGCTGTAGCTCTGAGGCCTCGGCTGCTGAAAGCAGGTATCTGGTTTGTTTGGGTTCTATAATCGAAACACTGTTTCAACTCCAGCTCTGAGATCCCGGCTAACTGAAAGCAGGTTTCTGGGGTTTTGTTTAGCTTCTATATTTGTAACAATGTTTCAAACTGCAAGCTCAGAGGCCAGCAGCGGCAGGCGGGGAACGTTGGCTTCCTCTGTCACTGAGCAAGCAAGCCTCATGTTCGCTTCAAGCTGCCTGGCTGCCGGCCGCCATCTTGGCTGGCAGTTAATTTGCATATCGCCCTGATTAGCCAATGGGAAGGGTAGCGGTGTGACACCAATTTGCATGTTTCTCTTTTATTAGTGTAGATTCCTTCTGAGTTAGAGAAATTTGGAGCAAGTGTTGATCCTCCCTAGAGTACCAATATGTGCTACATAACTTGAGTATTCAACATCAGATGCATTGAAATAAAAAACAGAGGGGAAGAGAAAAAGATACAAAAAATCATGGGCCACCAGAGAAGGCCAGAAAGCAAATGGCATAAGACATCTATCTTTTCCACTCCACTCCTTCTTTGTTTCCTAATTTCCCAACTTTGTACCCAAAGTGCTTTTACCATGGAACAGAAGTGAATAGTTAAAGACATGCTGTCAGCTGACAGGTAATTTTGACCTTGACTCTACACCTCTAGATCCCCTGACTTCATTGGCCTATACAAAACAAAGGGTTTACACCCAGTCTAGAGTATCATATGAACAAGCATGAGGCTTCCCCTTGCTGTGACTGGGAAAATCCTTTACTGGGAATTACCTTTGAAAATGTCCCATGTGCACTTGAGTAAATCCTTTACTCCCTCCTGATTTTATCTCTCAAGGCATTGGATGCAGGCATTTCTTGTATATATGTTCATTTTTTTAAATATTTTTTAATATATTTTATTGATTTTTTACAGAGAGGAAGGGAGAGGGATAGAGAGCCAGAAACATTGATGAGAGAGAAACATCGATCAGCTGCCTCCTGCACGCCCCCCACTGGGGATGTGCCCGCAACCAAGGTACATGCCCTTGACCAGAATCGAACCCGGGACCCTTGAGTCCGCAGGCCGACACTCTATCCACTGAGCCAAACCGGTTCTGGCTATATGTTCATTTTTTAAAGATCCACTCATATAGGCAAGACCTAGCCATTTATGACTCACCTTTCATATATTAATTAAGGAGACAAAGTTTAATGAATCCTAAAAACAGACATATTTCTAGCCAGCTTTTATTGACAATACAAACATCAAATTGTCAAAATTATCACTTTCTATAAAAAACTTATGCAGAGTGACTCTTACTTCAGTTTTTTTCTAAGATTAAATCATTATAAAATTAGTCTGAAAGAGAAGAAATTCCACAAGTAACATGTATTTATAACCCATATTTCTCCAAAGTAAACCAGTCTAGGAGTAAAGACAATGACATAAAAACAGTAATAAAACATCATTTCTCTCTTTTTGACACTCCTATAAAATTTCAAGAACTTCAGTTCCCTCAGATTTTTCTAACAGATGACAACCTATAATGACAACCAAAAGCAGCCCATTCAGCTGATATGGAGAGTACAATTTCCACTTGCATAATCTTTTTGGATATCCCAGGGAGTCTTTTTTTTTTCCTTCTGGGAGGACATGCCTTTCATCCCCTAATACTCTGATAGGATTATTTTCCTTCATTCTACAGAGAGGCTGGATTGGCTTGCTCTTTGGCTAATGTGACCACAAAGAACAATAGTTAGATAAATTACAGAAAGTACTGTACTCTGCTTCATGGGTTACTAGACTATAGTTGCTCTATTATTTTGACTCTATAGATATTTTTAAGTAACAAGCTCTTTTTATTTATCCCCCTGAACTCAGGTCTCCACGATGAGTCTTTACGGAAAGAGGAGAACATAACAACTGATCTCTACCCCAAATGTTCATCTTTTCTCAAACCTTAAGGAAAGTTTGTGTGCATTGGCTATCTTTTTCTAAGATATTTGTTCTTTCTTAGGAGGTTCATTGATCCTTTATGTAAGCAAACCCCAGTAGACATTTAAGCAACCACTAAACTTGCTGAAACTTATCTGAATATAGGGTGAATTCAACTCAGTCTTTCAAGATAAGGTCCCTTCAACACAGGTAAATATATTCCATTGATAATAGTTTACTCGAGAACAGGCTATTTTTTTCATTATTTTAAATATAATTATGAATGCGCTTCAAGTGAATTTTAATATTTTTTATCTCTGATATACCATATTTTACATTTGCGACTAACTGACTTTTCTAATAGAGGAACAAAGAAAACATTGCCTCTGAATATCAGTTTGGATGACATGGTACCAGGGTCACTGATTGAGTTTCCTAGTGTGAATAAGTGTTTCTCCTAAGAATAACCATGTTGGCCATTCACAAGGACCTCAGGAGACTGAAGCACAGAGGGCACCATTTTGACTTACCATAACGATCTGCTCAAAGAATTTCTCTAAGAAATAACTATTTCGCTGTGATAGGTTATGGTCATGTTTTTTAGGCTTGGTCACTCCTAAACCTTGTGTGTGACAAATAAATAACATATAATTATCCACACTGATCATTCCTACTATTTTCAAAGCTATAATGCATAGGTGATGCAATGTCATTTTTATGTTGTGTAGAAAATGCATACACAAGATAATGTTGGTCTAGTAAAAAAAAATATAACCTGAGCTTAGAAATGACAGCTTCCTGAAAGGCCTTTATAAACCATGTAATGTTGGAGTTTCTAAGTTATTTGACTGTGGGTGTAAGAGGTTTGTAAAACTCTCCCTTCATGCTTCCTGAATCCTGACTAGAATTCAGTCCTCACCATGGACAGACATGTAACCTGCCACCATCTGAGTGCATAGGAGAGAACTGGAGGCGATTCCAAAAGTCCTGACCTACTATTAAACTTATTTTACCCTTTTCCGTATCCTTTAAGCCTACAGTGGTAAAATGCAACTTTATTAACATTTAGATATTGGAATGACTACTTTTGTAAATTTTTAAAACTTTTTTTTCCTGTGGGACTAAATTGTTATGCAAATAAAAGTTTGGAACAATAATAAAAAAAGAATAAGGATTTGATATTTCTATAATATTTATTTAATCTATTCCTAACTGACTAGTAATCAGATTTATTATAATAATGAGACTATGTCCATCATTTAGAGAGTTTTCTTATATCAAATTTGTAACTTCCTTCTTATGCTTTGACTTCAGGATCATGGGTTAGAATTAGAAAATGGGGTCTCTGAGAATTCTGTATGAATTGGATGAAATAAAGGAAAAAGGACAAAAGGGGTTTGAAGAGTGTGATGTGTCTTAACTGTGATGGGCTTCCATGCTTATTTTCCCTGCTATCATAATTTAAACTACATTTTTGACAGAGGACTCTAATAGAATAGAAAGGATTCTGGAATTTTCCATCTTTAAACACCAGAGAAGAAATATTATCTCAAAATTTTCCACAGTGGAAGCTGGCTCAAGACTAAGGATGTTAAAACATGAGTTATCTATGAGAAAATAAAAGAAAAGGTCTCAATAAAAAAAGACCTAGGAAGAAAAGAGACAACCAGAAGGAAAATCTGTAAAATATATCTCTGAGAAAGGTCACTCCAATTGATGTAGGTTTTTCTGTTACAAAATTCTTTTTATGTACTTAGTTATTAAATGTTAAATCTTCCATTTTAAAATGAACTTCAGTTTCACCATGGAAAAGGGCTCTAACCCCTGCAAACAATGGTTAGTCTCTACATATGTGTTTCATTTTATGCCATGTGTTCTTTGCTCAGGTTTTCTATTTTTTCTTATTCGGTGCCCTTACATAAGGGCACTTATTTGTCTGAAACATCATTGTGTGAATGTGCATTGATATCCTCTGTGTATATGCCTCAGGGAAATTCTTTTCTTATGGATGTTCCAGATGTCAGAGTTTACACCTGTTCCTAATGTAAAATATATATGTTAACCAAAAAAATAAAGTTTTATAAGACATATGCTTTAAACTGAGAAGCTCATGTAAATAGATACAGCAAGGTGTAGATATATAAAACAACTCATATTTGTCTGAAAGATATATAATTTCTGGAAGAGTGCAAATATGTAACTTAAAGGAAAGATCTGGATTAAGTATCATGTATTTAAGTAGCTAACTAGGGTAGCATAAGTGAAAGGTTTCCTGGTTCCCACAGGATTGATTTTTTTCCTAGCATTGATACTAAATAGCCAGTGATTAGGCATAAAGGAAAAATTAAAATTTTAATAAAAAATATTAATCCCTGAACATAAATAGAATTTAATAGCTTTATGAGCTTTTTATATTTCGTACTAGAGGCCCGGTGCATGAAATTCATTCACTGGGGGGGGGGGGTGTCCCTCTCCAATCTGGGACATCCCTCTCACAATCCGGGACTGCTGGCTCCCAACTGCTTGCCTGACTGCCTGCCTGATTGCCCCTAACCGCTTCTGCCTGCCAGCCTGATCACCTCCTAACCACACCCCTGCCATCCTGATCAACGCCTAACTGCTCCCCTGCTGGCCCAATCACCCCCAACTGCCCTCCCCTGTAGGCCTGGTCCCCCCCAACTGCCCTTCCCTGCAGGTTTGGTCACCCCTAATTACCCTCCCCTGCCAGCCTGGTTGCCCCTAACTGCCCTCCCCTGCAGGCCATCTTGTGGCTGTGGGCACCACCATCTTTGAGGGTGGGGCAGTTAATCAGCATATCCCCTCCTTATTAGCTGTGGGTGCCGCCATCTTTGCAATGGCCTGAGGGTCAATTAGCATATTCCCTCTTTATTAGATAGGACTAGAGGCCCAGTGCACAAAAATTTGTGCACTTGTTGGGGGGGAGGTCCCTCAGCCCGGCCTGTGCCCTCTCGCAGTCTGGGACCCCTCGGGGGATGTCTACCTGCTGGCTTAGGCCCACTCCCCGGGGGATTGGGCCTAAGCTGGCAATCAGACATCCCTCTGGCAGCCCGGCAGCCCTCGGGGGATGTCCACTTGCCAGCGGGGAGCAGACCTAAGCTGCAGTCAGACATCCTTAGCGCTGCTGAGGAGGCGGGAGAGGCTCCCACCACCACCACTGTACTGGCAGCCATCAGCCTGGCTTGTGGCTGAGCAGAGCTCTCACTGTGGGAGCGCCCTGACCAGCAGGGGGCAGCTCCTGCATTGAGCATCTGCCCCCTGGTGGTCAGTGTGTGTCATAGTGACCAGTCATTCCCAGTCATTCTGCTGTTAGGGTCAGTTTGCATATTATCCTTTTATTATATAGGATAGAGGCCTGGTGCACGGGTGGGGGCCAGCTGGTTTGCCATGAAGGGTGTCTCAGATCAGAGTGGTGGTCCCACGTGGGTGCCTGGCCAGCCTGGGTGAGGGGCTGATGGCTCTTTTCAGGCTGGCCACACCCCCTTCAGTGTGGGGGTCCCCACTGGGGTGCCTGGCCAGTCTGGGTTAGGGGCTGAGGGCTGTTTTCAGGCTGACCGGCAACTGAAGCTCCCAGCCTCTCCTTTTTTTCTTTTTTTTTTTTATTCTGGGATTTATTTACCTTCTATAATTGAAACTTTGTTGCTGTCACTGGCGCTCCCAGCTCTGAGGCCACGGCTGGCTGAAAGCAGGTATCTGGGGTTTGTTTGGCTTCTATAATTGAAACTTTGTTGCTTTCGGAGCTGTTGCTTTCTGAGCTGGACCGTGGCAGGCGGGGAACCTTGGCTTCCTCCATCACTGGAGCAAGCAAGCCTCCTGCTCGCTTCAGCTGCATGACTGCCGGCCGCCATCTTTGTTGGCATTTAATTTGCATATCTTACTGATTAGCCAATGGGAAGCATAGCAGATGTACAGTTAATTACCCTTTTTGTCTTTTATTAGATAGGATAATCCATATTACAGCTAGTGATGGTGTCAAGGATAATAGAAAAAAGCCTATATGCTATACAATACTTTAGCATTTATAAATAATAATCACTCAAACATCCATTAAACTAATATTTAATGCTTAATATGTGCCATGCAATGTTCTTGGGAATCACTATAACATTGCTTGGCTTCTACTGTCTAATCTTTAAAATGGATAACATTTTCCCTATCTTAGTGTGGATGGAAGCTAAAGATGCGCTGTTTAACTTAATTTATCTCTCTATATATATAAAGCCAGTGTCCCTAACGACCAGAACAACCAAATGACCAACTGGTTGCCATGAGGTGGCATTGACCACTTCTGGTCCCTCCCACCCCAGCCTGCGAGCAGGGGCGGGGCAGGACTGGTGACTGGTGATCAGGTTGAACTGCTGATCTCTTGGTCCCCCCTCGCCCCGCCCCCCCAAGCTCTGATGGATCAGCAATGGTGAATGGGGGAATCAGGGTGGGTTGCAGGAGGACTGGGCTAGCTGTCAGGCCATTGGGATCACAAGCTCATCCCTGACTGCTCAGGGGCTCAGGCTCGGGGGCTCACCTCCATGCGCATGTGCCCAGCCAGTGCTGATGGAACGCACTTCCCGCTTGGGGCCACTCATGCCAGGGCAGGTAGGTCGCAGGTGCGCCCTGCAGCCTCTGTCAGCACCTCAAGCCCCAGCAGCAGTGGCAGCAGCAGTGGCAGCGGCAGTGGCAGCAGCGCCTCCCGCATTATTGGCCCAAGCAGGCAGCGCGTTTCATCAACGGCAGGCCCAGCACATTTGCATGGAGGTGAAGTCTCTGATGCCCACTTTCCCACAGGCTTGAGCCCCAGAGCAGCCAGGATGAGCTGGTGATCCCAATAGCCTGACAGCACAGCAGCCTAGGCGGCGTTTGGCCTGGGGACTGGAAAACTGGCAGAAGATGGCCCTGATCGCAGGAGGCTAGGCCTAGGGACCCTACCTGCACCATTTAATTGTGTGCTGGGCCTCTCATAGATTTATAATTTTATTACTTTAGGTAAGATTTTCTGTTTGTTTGTAATTTCCTCTCTTTCACAGAAAAATCTAAGACTAGTAAAACCATAAACAAATTAATAAACAAAACCAGCAAAATAAAACCATGGTTAGGAAAGCCTTCTGATTTTAAGAATTATTTATTCAATAATACCTTGATTTCTAGATTTCTGCCTTTTTATTTCCTCCCTCATACATAATAATAATACAGAGCAAGCAGAATTGAAAAAAAAAATGCTCACCAAAAACTGCAAACTATTTCAGAACACAAATTAAATAAATTAACTAAAACTTAAAAATACTTGCATAACATTAAAGGTTGGCACTATGATATACAATTCACTTTTAAAATAAAATTAGATGACATATTCAATTCAAGAAGCCCACCTGCAGAAAAGCAGAATCTTTCCAAGGAATGCTTTTGATCATTGTCACATTAAGGCATGGCAATTTTTAATAGAGATCTTTGTAAAAAGTCACTTTAGGACTCTTAAAACTACAAAATTAAAGTATTTATTTTAAAAAATATTTTATATTCCTTTTAGATTTTACATACCTATAATAGCTTTTTTCTACAAATAGCTGTAATATAAGTTTATTATTTATTTATTGACTACGTTTACATTTCTAAAGTTTAAGATAATTAGGCTACTGTTATATTTTTAAACTTTTTTTGGCAGAGGAAAATGAGTACCTAATCCACAGTCTAATAAACTATTTTTTAAAATATATTTTATTGATTTTTTACGGAGAGGAAGGGAGAGGGATAGAGAGTTAGAAACATCGATGAGAGAGAAACATTGATCAGCTGCCTCCTTCACACCTCCTACTGGGGATGTGCCCGCAACCAAGGTACATGTCCTTGACTGGAATCGAACCCAGGACCTCTCTGTCCGCAGGCCGACGCTCTATCCACTGAGCCAAACCGGTTAGAGTTAATAAACTATTTTTTATTGTTTAAAGTATTACAGCCCTAACTGGTTTGGCTGAGTGGATAGAGCATCGGCCTGCAGACTGAAGGGTCCTGGGTTTGATTCCAGTCAAGGGCACATGCCTGGGTTGCAGGCTCAATCTTCAGTAGGGTTTTTGTAGAAGGCAGCCAATCAATGATTTTCTCTCATCATTGATGTTTCTATTTCTCTCTCCCTCTCCCTTCCTCTCTGAATTCAATAAAATATATTTTAAAAAATAATAAAAAATAAAGTATTACATATGTCTCCTTTTTCCCCAATTGACCTCCACCCCTGCCACTCCCACCCCCCAGGACAAGCACCCACTGCTCGAGTGTCTGTGTTCATTTGTTATGCTAATATGCATGCATACAAGTCCTTTGGTTGATCTCTTATCACTCTCCCACCCACCCCCCCCTCCCCTGCCTTCTCTCTGAGGTTGCATGTTCTGTTCAGTGTTTTTGTCTCTGGATCTACTTTTGTTCATCACTTGGGTGCCCATCAGCAGATGAGTGGATTAAAAACCTGTGGTACATCTACACAATGGAATACTATGCTGCTATAAAAAAATAAGGAATTCTTACCATTTGCAACAGCATGGATGGAACTGGAGAGCATTATGCTAAGTGAAATAAGCCAGTCAGAGAAAGATAAATGTCACATGATCTCACGCATTTGTGGCATATAATGAATAACATAAACTGATGAACAAAAATAGAATCAGAGTCATAGACGCATCAAACAAACTGTCCAACCTATGAGGGAAGCGGGGTGAGAGGGTAAGAGATCAACCAAAGGACTTGTATACATGCATATGAAGACAGAGACAGGGGTGGGTGAGGGCATGTGCTGGGGGGTGGGAGTGGTTGGGGAAAGGTCAATGGAAGGAAAAGTATGTAATACTTTAAACAATAAAGAATTTAAATAAAAAAAAAGATATATGAAGCAAAAAGAAAACCCAAGGAACTCACAATCCCATCTTTCCTTACAGCCCTAAACCTTCCTACTTCTTTCCATTCCCTTCATTCAGAAATTAGAACACTATTTTGACTTCTATCACCATCAATTATTTTTTATGTTTGAATTTTATAAAAATAAAATCATAAATATGTATTTCTTTAATTTGACTAATTTGGCTCAACAGAATCTTTATGAGATATATCCATATTATTGCATGTAAAAGTATATTCTCATCAATAGTAGATTATATAGTACTACAGGCCCAGTGCACGACATTCATGCACTCGGGGGGTGAGGGGTTCCTCAGCTCGGCTTGTGTCCTTTAGCAGTTCAGGAGCCCTCAGGAGATATCCACGGGGAGTAGGCATAAGCCACAGTTGGACATCCCTAGCACTACCATAGAGGTGAGAAAGGCTCCCACCACTGCCGCTGTGCTCACCAGCCATCATCCCAGCTTGTGGCTGAGTGGCGCTCAACCTGTGGGAGCCCACTGACCAACAGGGGGAAGCTCCTGCATTGAGCATCTGTCCCCGGGTGGTCAGTGCGCATTATAGCGACCAGTTGTTCTGCCATTTGGTTGATTTGCATATTACCATTTTATTATATACTAGAGGCTCGGTGCACGAAATTCGTGTATGGGTACGGTTCCTAGGCCTGGCCTGTGGTCAGGGCCATCTTCCCCAGCTGCTGGCAGCCAGCCCCCCCACCCCCTGTCACCCAATCCTGGTTCCCCATTTGCCATTGAGGGGTCAGAGATTGCTGGCAGGGAGAGAGACCCAAAGGTAGTCAGTGCAGCTCATAGCGACTGGTCGAGCGGTCATTCTGGTTGTTCTGCTGTTCAGTCAATTTGCATATTACTCTTTTATATATATAGACTAGAGGCCCGATGCATGAAAATTTGTGTACTGGAGGGGTCCCTCAGCCAGGTATGCCCCCTCTCACAGTCCAGGAGCTCTCAGGGGATGTCCTCCTCTGCAGGAGGTGACCAGGCTGATCAGGAGAAGGCGCCACCCCCATCACCCCACTGCTGCCAGCATTTGCCACAGCTGCCAGCATTCAGCCCTCGACCCTAGCTTCTTAGCACTGGCCTCGCCCCCTGCCCATTGGTGGGTGGGGGGAAATCTGGGGCCAGGCCGGCTGGGGGAGGGGCTGTGGAAAGTTGAGGCACAGCAGGTTTCACCCCGTCCAGCCTCTGCAGAGGTGTGGTGCCAGGATCAGCCCATGCTGCTGCCTCTGTGGCTGCCGCTGTGGAAGGGGTAGCACTGGGACCAGGACTGTGCAGCCCCCTCTCCCACTGCCTCTGCAGAAGGGGCCACGGCGCTGGACCAACCCATGCCAGAACCTCTCCTGCATTGCCTCTGTGGACTGGCCCACACAGCGTTGTCCTTCTCACGTGGCACCGGCCTTCTCCCTTCTCCTTTCTCCCTTCTTCCTTCTCCCTTCTCCCTTCTCCCTTCTCCCTTCTCCCTTCTCCCTTCTCCCTTCTCCCTTCTCCCTTCTCCCTTCTTCCTTCTCCCATGGCGCTGCCTTCTCCCGCAGCCTCTTCAAAAGGAACCTCAGTGCTGGACAGGCCTGAACCACAGCATCTCCCACACTGCCAGCCCTCGGCCCTCACAGCCAACGCTGCTGCTGGCCCTTGGCCCTTGCAGCTGATGTGGCTTTGTCCAGAACAATGTCCAGAAGATGTCCAGTCTAATTAGCATATTACCCTTTTATTAGTATAGATGTGCTCCAATCCTTCCACTTCTAGGGAAAGGGGCAAATGAGGGTTGCTGAATGTGATAAGGGAGGCAGCAGGGTGAACTTTTTTTTTGGCAGAGGAGTTTCCTCCTGATGAGGAGCTTCAAAGGACAGCAGCCTACTTCTGCTACCCTCTGTCTCCAGAGACACAATTTCTGATTGGCATCTGGCAGGATGGAGCAGTTGTAGATACAGGACTGGGAGCGCCTTTCTGCATGCAGTTCCCTGGAGAGTCTCTTCCGGCCAAGGAAAGCTTTGTTCTAACTTTTCTCCCAGAGCCAGAGCTGCTGGGTGGTCTGGGGCAGGAGGGAAAAATGGAGGTGGGGCAGGGCAGGAAAGGGCAAGTTTCCCACTTGTCATTTTTTATTGAAAAGGCAGGTTCTGCTGGTGTGTGTTCCTTTGTGGGGGCGGCAGGGGTGTTCTCCACGGGCAGATATCTGATGAGAGACAGAGACAAAAGGCTCAGCGAGACATGGTGAATGAGTAAACAGAATCAGAGAGTAAGGAACAGGGAGAGAGATGCACAAGGTGAGACAGACACACAACACAGGGTGCTGTGGACTGGGATAGAGGTGAGGGGGCTCATTAGGCGGAGCAATGGCTCTGTGGGCGTGTTCACCCCAGGTGCAGCTTCCAGGCCTGGAGTCAGCGAACTGAAAGCCCTGGATAATTAGAGTTAATTACATGTGTGCAAACTGACCTAACAGAGGCCACAGACAGGCCACCCCTCCCCGGCCTTCCGCCTGCCAACCTGCCCCAGCAAAGGGGCTTTGCTGGCAAGGCTGGGGCTGAGCACCTGGGGGAAGGGCATGCAGGAGGAGAGCCCCCAGGGCCCAGGGATTGGGGTGAGGCCTCCACCTCTAGAGCGCCCCCTGCAATTACACACTCCAGCGCACACTGTGGCTCCGGGATGGTAGGTCGAGACCAGGATAGGAATTGGACCAGAACTTGGTGCGAGCTCCCCTTGGACTTGTGCTGAGCGGGCCCTGGTGGCATGGGCCCCAGCATTTGGGGCCTTAGGTTTCTATTATTTTGGCCTCCTGAGTATTCCCGTCTCTGCAAAGATTCCAGTTGGGGTTCTCCTTATATCCTGCCATGGGGAGTGCCTGTCTGGAGCTGAGGCCACAGGTGAGGAAGGGACAGAGTCTGGTGCTTGGCTTTTGGTGATCAGTTTGTCTGCCTGGATGCACCACAGGACCCCAAAAGGGTGACTTTTCTGAGCTTTCATTTGCATGTCCATACCGTGCACACCTCCTCTGAGACACGGAGTCCAAGGGGAAGGAGAAAGGTGTGAATTCCTCACATGTGAATGAGGCTTTACACTTTGAATTGCTAACCTGAATCAGTGATCTAATTTTGTGGTTTCAGGATCCTTTGGCCGGTTGGGTTGGAGTGGTGGTGAGGTAGAGTTTTATATTTCTACTAGTGGCCTGGTGCACAAAATTTGTGCACGGGGGGATGTCCCTCAGCCTGGCCTGCATCCTTTCCAATCTGGGACCCCTTGGGGGATGTCCGACTGCTGGTTTAGGGCCTAAACCAGCAGTTGGACATCCCTCTCTCAATCCAGGACCGCAATCGGCAGTCGGACATCCCTCTTGAAATCTGGGACTGCTGGCTCCTAACCACTCACCTGCCTGCCTGCCTGATTGCCCCTAACCACTTTGCATGCTGGCCTGATCACCCTCCAACTGCACCCCCTTCAGGCCTGATCACCCCTAACTGCCCTCTGCTTCTGGCCTGATTGCCCCCATCTGCCCCCCCCCCTGCCGGCCTGCTCGCCCCCAACTGCCCTCCCAGCCAGCCTGATCACTCCCAACTGGCACCACCTGCTGGACTGTTCACACCCAACTGCCCCTCCTGCCAGCCTGATCGCCCCCAACTGCCCCCCACTGCCGGCCTGCTTGCCCCCACCTGCCATCCCCCGTCAGGCTACTCTACCCTAACTGGCCCTCCCTGCTGGCCTGCTTGCCCCCCTGCCGGCCTGATCACCCCCAACTCCCTCCCCCTGCCGGCCTGCTCACCCACAACTGCTCCCCCTGCCAGCCTGCTCACTCCAAACTTCCCTTCTTACCATCCTGATCGCCCCTAACCACCTCTGCCTCAGCCCTGCCACCATGGCTTTGTCCAGAAGGGCAATCAGAAGGTTCCCCAGAAGGTCTCCCAGTCTAATTAGCATATTACCCTTTTATTAGTATAGATAGACGCTAACTGCACGGATGGGGGCTGGCCGGCCTGCCCTGATGGGGGTCCCTGATCTGGGTGGGGGTCCCTACTTGGGGACAGGGTCAGCCGGTGCGAGCGGCCACAGGCAGATTGAAGGCCGGCCATGCCCCCAATTAGGGTGGGAGTCCCCACTGGGGGGCAGTGCCAGCTGGGGTGAGGGGCTGCGGGCAGTTTGCAGGCTGGTCATGCCCCTGATCAGGGTGGGGGTCCCTGCTGGAGGGCAGGGTGGGCAGGGGTGAGGGCCATGGGCAGTTTGCAAGCAAGCCATGCTCTTGATCAAGGTAGGGGTCCCGCTGGGGGGCGGGCCCGGCCAGGGCGAGGGGCCACGGGCATTGTGGTCATTCTGGTCATTCTGCTGTTTGGGTTGTTGGGCTTTTATTATATAGGACTAGAGGCCCAATGCATGAAATTCATGCAAGAGTAGGCCTTCCTTCTCCTGGCTGCTGGCACAGGCTTCCCTCTGGCAACCAGGACCAGGGCTTCCCTCCGGCTGCCGGCAAGCACCCATCACCCAGGCTTCCCTCGCAGCCCCGGCTTCGTCCAGAAGGTCATCTGGAAGGACATCCAGTCTAATTAGCATATTACGCTTTTATTATTATAGAGGATTTCATGGTATAAACATGACATTGCATTTATCTTTGTTATTGTTGATGGACATTTGGGTCCTTTCTAGTTATTGGTTGTTACTATGAAAATCCTGACTCATATAGGTACAGACATTTGACAGATATTTATGTAGTCTTGGAACTGTATACACTTCATCATAATAGAGCCAGCAAAAATAGTTTCCCAAAATGGTTGTATTAATTTACAATCCCAGCATGGATTTATATGAAAGTTTAGTTGCTCCACATCATGGTCAACTTTTGGAATTGTCAGCCTTTTAAATTTGCCATGATGGTACTTTATCTCATTATCACATCAATATGCATATCCTTTATTAAGTTAAACCTCTTTTCATATGTTTATTGGTAATTATATTTTTTCTTGCAAAGTGCCACATCTTTTTATTTGTCTTTGTAATATTGAAATACACAAATATCTTGTACATAAATCTTTTGTCAGATAAATGCATTGCCTTTAACAGTCTTTTATTTTAATCTTTATTGTTGAAAGTATAAATAGGTCCTCCTTTTACCCCAATTGACCTTTTTCATTCCCCCTCCCCAGACCCGCACCACCCCATTGTCTGTGCCCATGGGTTATGCATATATGAGTACAAGTTCATTAGTTGATCTCTTTCCACTCACCCTCCCCTGTCTTTCCTCTGAGGTTCAACAGTCTGTTCATGCTTCTAATTCTCTGGGTCTATTTTTGTCCATCAGTTTAATTGGTTTATTAGATCCCACATATGAGTTAGATTGTGTGATACATATCTTTCTCTGACCAGCTTATTTAACTTAAAATAATGCTCTCCAGGTCCCATCCATGCTGTTGCAAATAGTAAGAGATCTTTTTTATTGCCACATAGCATGCCATTGTATAAATGTACCACAGTTTTTTTATCCACTCACTAGAGGCCAAAGCACTACATTCCTGCACTGGGGGGAGGGGTCCCTCAGCCCGGCCTGCGCCCTCTCACAGTCGGAGACCCCGTGGGGGATGTCTGCCTTTCAGCTTAAGCCAGCAGTCAGAAATCCCTCTCACAGTCCAGGGCTCTTACAGTCTGGGACCCCTCACTCCTTACCACCCGCCAGCAGAAGAAGCAGGAGAGGCTCCCGCCACCACCACTGTGCTCAGCAGCTGTGAGCCTGGCTTCTGACTAAGTGGCACTCCCCCTGTGGGAGCGCATTGACCACCAGGGGACAGCTCCTGTGTTGAGCATCTGCCCCCTGGTGGTCAGTGCATGTCATAGCGACCCGTCGTTCTGCTATTCAGTTGATTTGCATATTAGGGTTTTATTATATAGAATATGCTGATGGGCACTTAGGCTGTTTCCAAATCTTAGCTGTTGTAAATTGCACTATTATGAACATAGGGTGCACACATTCTTTCTGATTGATATTTCAGATTTCTTAGCATATGCTCCTGGAAGTGGGATCACTGGGTCAAATGGCAGTTCCATATTTAATTTTTTGAGGAAATGCTATACTGTTTTCCTTAATGGCTGCACCAGTCTGCATTTCCATCAGCAGTGTACTAAGGTTTCCTTTTCTCCACAACCTCACCAACACATGTCATTTGTTGATTTGTTGATGTTAACCATTCTAATAAGTATGATGTATTATCTCATTGTTGTTTTGAGCTGCATCTCTCAGATTATTAGTGACATTCAGCATATTTTAATATGTCTCTTGGCTTCCTGTATGTCCAATTTAGAGAAGTGTCTATTTAGGTCCTTTGCCCATTTTGTAATTGGATTGTCTTCTTTTGTTAAGTTGTATGAGTTCCCTATATATTTTGGAGATTAAACCATTATTAGATGTAACATTGGCAAATATGTTCCCCATGCAGTAGGCTCTCTTGTTATTTTCTTGATTCTTTCTTTTGCTGTGCAGAAGCTTTTTATTTAGATGTGGTCCCATTTATTTATTTTCTCCTTAGTTTCCATTGTCCTAGGAGATGTGTTGGTGAACATGTTGCTAGGACATATGTCTAATATTTTGCTGCCTATGGATTCTTCTAACATTTTTATGGTTTCCCATCTTACATTTAAGTCCTTTAACCATTTTGAGTTTATTTTTGTGTATGGTGTAAGTTGGTGGTCTACTTTCATTTTTTGCATGTATCTGACCAATTTTCCCAGCACCCTTTATTGAAGAGACTGTCTTGACTCCATTGTATGCTCTTGTCTCCTCTGTCAAATATTAATTGAGCATAACAGCTTGAGTTGATTTTTGGGTTCTCTGTTCTATTTCATTGGTATATATGTCTGTTCTTGTGCCAGTACCATGTTGGTTTAAGCCCAGTGGCTTTGTAGTATAACTTGATATCTGGTATTGTGATTCCTTCAACTTTGTTCTTCTTAAGATTTCTATAACTACTCCTGGTTGTTTTTTATTCAATATAAATTTTGGAATGTTTGTGCTAGGTCTGTAAAATATGTCGTTCATATTTTAATAGGGATTGCGTTGAATCTATAGATTGATTTGGGTTGTATGGATATTTTAATGATGTTGGTTCTACCAATCCATGAACACGGTATATTCTTTCACTTGTTTATAGCTTCTGTCACCTTTTTCAACATCCTGTAGTTTTCTTGAGTACAAGTCTTTAACTTCCTTGGTTAAGTTTATTCCTAAGTATCTTAACTTTTTTTGCTGTAATGGTAAACTGGATTGATTTTTTTAGTTTCTCTTTCTGAGAGTTCATTATTGGTGTATAAAAATCCTATGGATTTTTCGGTGTTAATTTTGTATCTTGCTATATTGCCAAATTTATTTATTAAATCTAGTAGTTATTTGATGAAGTCTTTAAGGTTTTCTATGAACAGTGTCATGTTATCTGCAAATAATGAGAGCTTTAATTCCTCCTTTAAAATTTGGATGCTTTTTATTTATTTTTCTTGTTTTTATTTGTCTCTGTCATTTATTTCTGCTCTGATCTTTATTATTTCCTTCCTTCTACTTACTCTGGGCTTTTCTTTTGTTTCTATTTCTAATTATTTAGTTGTAGTTTTAGATAACTTATTACCAGTTTTCTTGTATTTTGAGGTAGGCCAGTAGTGCTATTCACTTCCCTCTCAGGGTTGCTTTCACTGTGTCCCAAAGATTTTGGATTGTCTTGTGTTCATTTTCATTTGTTTTCAGTATGTTTTTTATTTCTTCTTTGATCTCTTTGGAACCCATTCATTGTTTGATAGCATGCTATTTAGCCTCCAAGTATTTGATTGTTTTTGAGCATTTTTATTGTAGGTGATTTCCAAATTTATGCTGTTATGGGTTCACTCAGTGAGACAGACCACCAACTCAGAATTTAAATTTAAGAGCCTTTATTAAGCTGGCCAGCTGACTACAGTTACAGCACCCTGCCGAAGCAGAGGGCTGAACTGCAGTGCTGACTGCAAGAGTTACATTTTATTATTAAATTTTGTGGAGGCCCAGAGAAAAATGTGTCTTTCAAATTCTGGGCCCCCCAGTGTGGAGGAAACTCTCTTTATTTATACTTTTTCCAGTCCTTTGTCTCCCAAATTTGGAATGAGACTTTCAGGCCTTCTGCGAAAGAAGGCCTGCGTGCTGGGAAGGGGCTATGAGACCATATCTCAAGGCCTGGCCTGATGTTAGTACCTTCCTATCTATGTGTTTTAGGAACAGACAGCACAGCATGACCCGTCTGGCCGAAGCGCCAGATATGCAGCCCAGTACATTGTGGTCTGAAAAAATGCTTGATATGATTTCAATCTTCTTGAATTTGTAGAGACTTAGCTTGTGTCCCAACAATTGGCCTATCTTTAAAAATCTCCCATGTGCACTTGAGAAGAATGTAGCTAAGGGATGACATGTTCTGAAGATGTCAATTATTTCCACCTGATCTAGAGTGTCATTTAGGCTTAGTGTTTCCTTGTTGATTTTTGTGTCTAGAAGTTTTATCCAGTGATGTCAATGAGGTATTAAAATCTCCTCCTATGATTGAATTGCTGTCAATCTTTCCCTTGATGTTCTCCAGAAGATAGGTATAGAATATATATATATATCCTATCTAATAAAGAGGGAATATGCAAATTGACTGTCACATGGCCACAAATATAGCAGTGCCTATAGCCACAAGATGACAGTGCCCAGTCCCCTCAGACCTGCTGAAGTCCCCCAGTCCTTTCTGCCCCACCACTGAGAGCAGACAGCGGGGTGTGGGGGCTTCATTGCCATGGTGACGGTGAAGCCCCCAGGCCTGGCAGACAAAGAGCAGACCCCGGGGCATGGTGGCTTCATTCTCGCTGCAGTGGCAGTGAGACAGAGAGTGGACAGTGGAGCATGGCGACTTTGTCTCCTTGGTGGTGTTGAAGCAGCCAGGCCCTGCAGAGAGCAGAGAACAGAGCAGAGAACCACAGGGAGTGGACCTAAGCTGTCAGTAGGACATCCCCTGATGGCTCCTGGGTTGGAGAGGGTCCTCCCTGTGCACGAATTTTGTGCACTGGGCCTCTAGAGTGTGTGTGTGTGTGTGTGTGTGTGTGTGTGTGTGTGTATATATATATATATATATTTTTTTTTTTTTGATGCTCCTGTATGGGTGCATATATGTTTATCAGAGTTATAGCTTCTTGTATCAATCCCTTTAGTATTAGGAAGAAGCCTTCCTTATCTCTTTTCTGGCCTTAACTTTGAGGTCTATTTTGTCAGATGTAAGTATTGCTGCCCTAGATTTTTTTTTTTCATTTCCACTTGCCTGAAACATTTTTTTTCCCATTCCTTCAATTTCAGGGTGTGTGAGTCCTTTGTTCTGAGGTCGGTCTCTTGTAAACAGCATATATATGGGCTATGTTTTCTTATCCATTTGGCAAAAATATGTCTTTTGATAGGAGCATTTAATCCATTTATGTTTAAGGTTATTATTGATGAGTACTTGTTTGTTGCCATTTTATTCTTTATGCCTGTGTTCCTTCCTCCCTTTCTATTTCTTTCTTTTACAATAGTCCCTTTATCATTTCTTGCATTGCTGGTTTGGTGGTAATACTCTCTTAGCCTTTCTTTGTGTGCAAAGCTCCTGATTTCACCTTCAATTCTGAATATTAGCCTTTCTGGGTAGAGTATTCTTGTATTCACACCCTTGCTTTGCATCACTTTGTACACTTCATTCCATTTCCTTCTGGCCTGATATGTTTCTGTTGAAAAATCAGTTGATAGTCTAATGGGAAATATCTTGTAGGTAAGTTTCTCTCTCTCTCTTGCAACCTTTAAGATTCTTTCTTTGTCTTTTAAGTTTTCCAATTATGATATGTCTTGGTGTAGGTCTTTTTTAGTTCTTATTGATTGGGACTCTTGGTGCTTCTTGGACTTGTGTGATATTTCTTTCCAAACTCAGGGAAATTTTCTGTCATTATTTCTTCAGATATGTTTTGTATTCCTTGCTTAGTTTCCTCTCCTTCTTGTACCCCTATTATGCATATGTTGTTTCATTGCTTATTGTACCAAAGCTCCTTTAGACGCTCGCTTTTTTATTTTTTCCTATTGCTTCTCTGCTTGAATGATTATTATTATTTTTTTCTCCTTATCTTCTAACTCACTGATTGGTTCTCAGCCTCTTCTAGTCTACTATTGAAACCTTCTATTATGTTCTTTATTGCAACTATGTCATTCTTCATATCCTCTTGACTCTTACACATGTTTGTGTATTTCTCATTCAGCTACTTATAATTCTCATTGAGTTTCCTGTAATTCTCATTCTGATGTTTGAGCACCCTTATAACCATTACTCTGAATTCTTTCATTGACAAATTACTTCCTTGCATTTCATTTGGTTCCTTTTCTGGTGAATCCTCCTTTTCTTTAATTTGGGGTTGTTTCTACGTCTCCCCATTTTCTGTTCCTTTATATTTGTTTCTATACATTAGATCAAATTGCTATGCCACCCAGATTTTCTTGGATGGTCTTATGTGGTAGATGTTTTGTGGGACCCAGTGGTGCAGTTTCTCAGATCTCCTGGGCTGGGTGTTCTAGGGAGATCCCCTACTTGAGATATTTGGGTTCTCTTGTTGTATTTGGATATTACATGTTATTGCCCAGTTCATAGATAGAGTCTCTCTCAAGGTGTCTGATTATGTGGCTAGCTCCCTACCATATAATGCCAGGCATTGTGGAAGTGTTGACTGAACAGCACAAAATACAGCAAGACAAGACAAGAGAAAGGAGGAACAGAACATAAATGTACACAGGACCCCTATCGCCCCCAAAAATGTGACCATCAGATAAAGCAGAATTAGGAAGGAGAAAAGAGAGCAAGAATGATTGGGAGAAGAAATTTCAGGGAGAAAATACAATAAAACACACAAATACAGCAAAAAGCACAAACAAAGAACACCCACAAAAAAGGCAGTGGCCGAATATGTAGATGCAGAACTTAAATAAAGACAATGATGTTAAAGTATTAGAGGAATAGGGAAAGGATCATAATTTAAATAAGGATGGTGAAAGAAATGAGAAAACAAAAAATAAGAAAAAAAAATTGAAAGGAGAATAGAGAGAGAGCAGGTAGTCCTAAATTTAG
>NW_005871098.1:1403214-1404762 GCF_000147115.1 Myotis lucifugus
CATCAGCGAAGTTTTTATACCCCATGGGAGCTGGCTTAGGACCCCACTCTTCTGTTCTGTCTGCCAGTTCTGGGCTTACTGACATGTACTCAGGTGTTAACCCCTTCTAGGAACTGTACTTTGGCTTTTAGTTCCGCCACTTCAAACTCCAAGTGATCCTCTGGTCCACTGCTTGTGACTGTCTCCACAGGCCTTGCCTGCAAACTGAAGTGGCCAATCTGCCCTCTTTACCTGACTGCCTGCTGTCAATCTTAATCACTCAAGATCTGTTTCTGACAGGGGTTGGTACTGTTTCACTTTCAGGGAATATGATGGGTGTTTTTTTCCTGTCCCTGAGCTACTCCTCTGCAAGTGGCCCAAAACAGTACTCTGTCCTTGGCTGGACAGAGGTCTTTGTGTGGAGACCAATGGGGTCAACTGGGACCTTGGATTTTTTATCAGTGTGGTTTCTAGAAGAGTGGAGCGGATGGCCACTCTTGTCACAGAGGGCTCCTTGTCACTGTTCAGACCTATAAGCTTAGCCTCTACCTTTGTTTGCTCCTTAAAGCTCAAAATGCAGGGTGTATCACTTAGGGGTGTATTTCCCGCTCCCCCCTACTTTCAGTGGTTCTCAACCTGTGGGTCCCGAACAATGAAAAATACATCCTGCATATCAGATATTTACATTACGATTCATAACAGTAACAAAATTACAGTTATGAAGTAGCAACGAAAATAATTTTATGGTTGGGGGTCACCACAACATGAGGAACTGTATTAAAGGGTTGCGGCATTAGGAAGGTTGAGAACCACTGCCCTACTTAGTTCCTCCCAGGGAAAATGGCCATTTCGGTTTGGAAGTGTATGAACAACCAATACAGGACTCCTGGCTACTGTTTTCCTATGTGTCCTTACCCTGCTTCCCACCCCTGTCTGTCCACAGGCACCTCAAGGCCATGCCTCCCTCCCTACACCAATGCCTTGGGTGTGTAGTTGCAAATGAAAACTCCTGTGCTCTGGGTTTGAGATTTTAAAAAAGCTATCTAAATTGTGGTTCTCTCCTCCACTGGCTTTGGTCTGCCTCATCTAGACTCCACTGCTTTCTGTCTTTCATAGCTGCTTGGATGATAATGGCCCTATGGCTCACACTGCTACAGATCAGGAGGCATTGCTGTCACCATTGCTGCAAGTAAGTGTGTATGCACCTGGAACAGTTCTCTTCATAGCTCATCACCCTCCTCTCAGGGTAATTACCCTCTCAGTATCATGCCCTTTCTACTGTTCTCCAGGTGCATTCTGTTCTTTCTTGTCATAAGTAACGTCATCAGCTGGAACACTGTTTAAAATTCCAGGTGTATTTCCAGCCTGGCCCTGGGACCAGGTGACCAACAGGACTGTCTAATCAGCCACCATTTTCTACTACACCTTTTAACATTCTTAATGGTGAATCTTGATGGGTAGAAATTTTAATTTTAGTGAATATAGCTTTATTAACTTTTATTCTTTGACTAGTGGCCCTGTGCAAGAAATTCATGCATGGAGGAGGATGTGTTCCTCAGCCCGGCCTGC
>NW_005871098.1:1404862-1475261 GCF_000147115.1 Myotis lucifugus
CCTAACACTCTGCTGCTGGCCTGCTTGCCCCCCAACTGCCCCCCTGCTGGCCTGCTTATCCCCACCTTCCCTTCCCCACTGGCTGATGGCCCACAAACTGCCCTCTGCTGGCCTGCTCACTCAAAACTGCCTCCCCCGCTGTCCTGATCACCCTCCACTGACCCCCACTGGATGGCCCTGCTTGCCCCCCCAACTGGACCCTGCTGGTCCGCTGTACGCCCAACAGCCCCACTCCCCCATCAGCCTGAATCACTACAACTTCCCTCCCCTTTTGGCCTCTAACCACCTCTACCTCGGCCCTGCCACCATGGCTTTGTCCAGAAGAACATCTGGAAGGTCTTCTGGAAGGTCTCCCAGTCTAATTAGCATATTACCCTTTTATTAGTATAGATAGAAGCCTGGTGCATGGGTGGGGGCTGGCTGGTTTGCCCTGAAGGGTGTCCCAGATCAGGGTGGGGGTTCCCTTGGGGTGTGGGGTGGCCTGGATGAGGGGCCTGTGGTGGTTTGCAGGCCAGCAATGCCCCCATGGGGTGAGGGTCCCCACTGGAGGTGTGTGGCCAGCCTGGGTAAGGGGCTGATGGCTGTTTGCAGGCTGGCCACGGCCCTCGGCAACCCAAGCTCCCAGCCCCTCCTTTTTTTCTTTTTTTTTCAGCACCTCCTTGAGCGGAGGGAAGCAGGTATCTGGGATTTATTTATCTTCTATAATTGAAACTTTGTAGCCTTGAGCAGAGGCCAGGGCTGGCTAGGGTGGGCGGGAAGCTTGGCTTCCTCCATCGCCGGGGGCAACCCAAGCCTCCTGCTCGCTCCAGCACTGTGGCCGCCACCATCTTGGTAGGGTTAATTTGCATACTCGCTCCTGATTGGCTGGCGGGTGTGGCTTGTGGGTGTAGCAGAGTGACACCAATTTACATGTTTCTCTTTTATTAGTATAGCTTTTCCTTTTTTTATTTATTTAAGAATTGCACCTTTATTAGGAGTCCTACACTTGCCCTTCTTAGCTTTTATTCTTTATTGTTGAAAGTATTACATATGTCTGCTTTTCCCCCCATTATCCTCTTCAAGCCCATCCCCACCCCCAAGCCAGACCTTCTTTTTCTCTGGAACTATTATGGTAATCAGGTTATGCTATTCTCTCTAATAACAGCGTTGTATGCAAATTGTCTCCTCAACCAGAGTTCTTCCAGGAGTTCAACCAGGAGGGTGAGGGCAGGGCAATCTGGGGGAAGGGAGGGAAGCCCTGGACAGCAGCCCCTACCAGGGCAAGGGAAGGAGGCCCTGTCCGGCAGCTGCGACAGGTGGCTGGGGGAAGGGAGGAAGGCCCCAGCTGGCAGCAGGCAGCCAGTAGGGACTCTACCAGTGTAGGTATTTCATGCACTGGGCCTCTAGTTTATTATATTCCACAAATGAGTAAACTTAGCTTTCTCTGACTTATTTCACTCAGCATAATGCTGTTCAGGCCCATCCATGCTGTTGCAAATGATAAGAATTTCTTCTTTTCTACAGCAGCATAGTATTCCATGGTGTAGATGTACCACAGTTTCCTAATCCACTCATCTGCTGATGGTCACTTAGGCTGTTTCCAAATCTTAGCTACTGTATACTGTGCTGATATGAACTTAGGGTCATATATTCTTTCTGATTGGTGTTTCTGAGTTCTTGGAATATATTCTTAGATGTGAAATTACTGGGTCAAATGGGGTTTCTTTTTTAAATTTTTTGAGAAAACTCCATACTGCTGAACTAGTATGCAATCCCACCAGCAGTGAAGGAGGGTTTTCTTTTCTCCCTATCCTTGTCAGCACTTGTTGTTGATTCATTGATGACAGACATTCTGACAGGTTTGAGGTGGTATCTCATTGTCATTTTGATTAGCATCTCTTGGATGATTAGTGACTTTGAGCATTTTTCCATATGCCTCTTTGACTTTTGTATATGCACTTTTGAGAAGTGTATATTTAGGTCCTTTGCCAATTTTTTGATTGGATTGTTTATCCTCCTTTTTGTTAAGTTTTATGAGTGCCCCTATAAATTTTGGAGATAAAACCCTTATTAGATGTAACATTAGCAAATATGTTCTCCCATAAAGGAGGCACTCTTGTTATTTCCTTGATTCTTTCTTTTGCTGTGCAGAAGCTTTTTATTTTGATGTGGTCCCATTTGTTTATTTTCTCCTTAGTTTCCATTGTCCTAGGAAATGTATTGGTAAACATGTTGCTAGCAGATATGTCTGATATTTTTCTACCTATGAATTCTTCTAATATTTTATGATTTCCTGTATTATGTTTAAGTCTTTTATCAATTTTGAGTTTATTCTTGTGAATGGTGTAAGTTGGTGGTCTTGTTTCATTTTTTTTTTGCATGTATCTAATTTTCCAAATTCCATTTATTGAAGAGACTGTCTTGACTCTATTTTATGCTCTTGCCTCCTTTGTCAAATTTTAATTGAAAAAAATGGCTTGGGTCGATTTCTGGGTTCTCTGTTCTGTTCCATTGGACTATATGTCTGTTCTTGTGCCAGTACCAAGCAGTTTTGAGAAACGTGGCTTTGTAATATAGCTTAATATCTGGTATTGAGATCCCTCCAACTTTGTTCTTTTTTCTCAGGATGGCTGTGGCTATTCAGGGTCTTTTTTTTTTTATTCCATATGAATTTTGGGAGAGTTTGTTCTAGGTCTGTGAAATATGCTGTTGGTATTTTAATGGGAATTGCATTACATTTATAGATTGCTTTGGGTTGTACCAACATTTTAATGATGTTGATTCCACCAATCTATGAACACAGTATATTCTTCCATTTGTTTATGTCTTCCTCTATCTTTTTTAAAAAAGTACTGTAGTTTTCTGAGTACAGGACTTTTACCTCCTTAGTTAAGTATACCCCTAGATATCTTAATTTTTTGTTGCAATGTTTAATGGGATTCATGTATTAGTTTCTCTTTCACAGAGTTAATTATCTATACTAAGAGGAATATCAAATTTTCTGGGACGCCGTCACATAACGACCAATCAGAATGGGGGTGGGGCTGGGCAGAGAGCTCTCAGCATGCCTGTGCTGGGGGTCTAAAGGACACGGAGAGGAAGGGAGAGAAGATAGGCAGTTAGGGCGATCAGGCCAGGAAGGGAGAGCAGGTAGGCAGTTAGGGGGATCAGGCCAGGAGGGGAGAGAAGTTAGGGAGATCAGGCCAGCAGAGGAGAGCAGTTAGGGCCATCAGCCAGCATGGGAGCAGTTAGGGGCATCAGGCAGATAGGCAGGTGAGTGGTTAGGAGCCAGTGGTTCCAAATTGAGAGAGGGATGCCAGATTGGAGAGGGTGCAGGCTGGGCTGAGGGACCCCCCCATGCACAAATTTTGTGTACCAGGCCTCTAGTCCTATATAATAAAAAGCCAGTGACTTAATGGTGGAATGATCAGAATGACCACAGCCCCTCGCCCTGGCTGGTCCTGCCCCACAGCAGAACCCCCAACACAATCGGGGATGGCACTAGTCAGCAAACCACCTGTGGCCCCTTGCCCCACCTGGCCATGCCCCAAGTGGGCACCGCCACCACATTCTGGGGCAGGGCCAGCTAACAAACCACCCATGGCCCCTCACCCTGGACTGCCACACCTGATAGCAGGCCTCATCAAAGTGGGCAGGCTGGACCCCACCAGTGCATGAATTCATGCACCAGGCCTCTAGTAGGTGTATAAAAAAAGCCATAGATTTCTGGGTGTTAATTTTGTATCCTGCAAATTCATTTATTAAGTCTAGTAGTTTTTTAGGGATTTCCATGTACAATATCATGTCATCTGCAGATAATGACAGTTTTACTTCTTCATTTCTCACTTGGTTACCTTTCATTTCTTCCTCTTCAGTACTATTTTAAACAGGAATGATGAAAGTGGGCATCCCTGTCTTGTTCCTGTTCTTAGGGGAAATGGTTTTAGTTTTTGCACATTGAGTATGATGTTGGCTGTATGTTTGTCATAGAAGGCTTTTCTTATGTTGAGGTATGATCCTCTATTCCCACTTTGCTGAGAGTTTTTATCAAGAAAGGGTATTGGATGCCCGAAGCTGTTGCACCCTCTGCAGCCAGGGTCCTGGAGCTACTGAACCTGGAGGCCAGGAGTAGGAGCCAGAGCACTAAAACTGTGGAGTTTTAGGGAGGACAAAATGGCGGTGGAATAGTTGGATGTGTCCCGAGACTTGTTCTGGAGTAGATATAATGAGCAACTAAATCAAATAACAGCAATCCCGAATTGGTGAAGTAGACACAGCTGGTGAGACAAATTTGCAGCCAGGAAGGGCAGAGGATGCCTGGAGAATGGTAAAATAAGGGATCTGGGCTGGAGAGAACTGCGAGATCTCCAAGCCCAGAGGGTCAGAGAGAAATCGCATGGCACCGAGGCTGCGTCCCTTGGGACAGTCATAGTGTCTGACTGTGGAAAGGAGGTCTGCAGGACTTCTGGTGGCAGGGGATTCTAGATCTAAGTCCACAGCCAGGAGATACTGAGCCCAGAGGGGGCAGCCTGGTGGGCTGCCCATGCCAAGCTGTGCCGGGGGGGGCAAAGGGGCTCGCAGTGGTGCAGCTCTTTCTCCTCTTTTTGGTTGTTGTTTTTATTCTCTAAACCTAGTTCATAAGACATTTCAAATACAAACATTCACCCGTGGGTGAGGTTTAGGTGGAGGTTCAGGCTGGGCTGAGGGACCCCACCATGCACAAATTTTGTGCACCAGGCTTCTAGTCCTATATAATGAAAAACCAGTGACCAAATGGTGGAATGACTGGAACGACCACAGCCCTTCGAACTTGTGGAGTCTGGGGAGAGGCCAGGGAGAGGAGAGGGTCAGGGAGAGGTGGCCGCAAGTCTGGCGCTGAGTCATACCTGTTGTGCCAGACCTAGTCATCCATTTTCTCCTGAAGTCCCTCCCTGCAGTCTCCAGGCAACCAATACAACCACACCCAGACTATAGCCTGAGTGGTACAAAGGATACCAAAAAAATCTGAATAGTCCCTGAGAGCCCTCAGGGACTGGCCTAAATAGAGGCCATTCAGTCTCTGCAACAGGAAACTGAGAAGTGGAAAACAGTACAGAAGAATGGGATCCTAAACTAGCCCTCATGGGTAATTAAAACTCAGTGGAAATGAATGGCACTTCACTTTTTCATTTTTATTATTATTTTTTATTATTATTTTGTTATCTCTTTCTTTCTTTTTTCTTTATTTTTCTTTTTTATTTGTTTCTTTATTTTCTATTTCTTTTCACATTATTTTTTCATCATTCTATTTTTTAATTTTATACTTTTTAAAATAAATTATTTTAATTTTTTATTTTTTTTTCTTCTCTTTCTCTTTCTTCTTATTCACTCACCCTCTTTCTACTTCCTCTATACTGAACTGAGGTCCTCCCCATATTCATCCAATTACTTAACCTTGCTTTCTGTCTCCACCCTCTTTACTGGGTATTTGGTGTTTGTATGTTTTGGTTTATCTGTTTGTTCTCTGGTGTTTTCTCCCCATGTATATATATATATATATATTTCCTTTTTCTTTCCTTTTCTTCTTTTTCTTTAATCTCATACTATATTTTCTCTCTTCGATATCATTTGTGCTCTCTTTTCTCTCCCCTAATTCTCTTTTCTCTGGTGGTCACTTATATTGGGGTTATCGGTGTCATGAGTACATTAGTGTTTTGTACCTCTTGTATCCTGTCTTGTCAAGGTGCATTTTGTTATTTTTGGCCAATGTGGTAGAGAGCAAGCCACATAACCAGACACCCACAGAGGAGACTCCATCCATGAACATGGCAATAACACTCCAGACCCAACTACAGAGACAGGACGAAGACAGCAGTGAGGGTGAGAACATGAGTGAAGGAGTAAAAGAGAGAGAGAGAGTGAGAGAGTGTGTGGGTGTGGGTGTGTGTGGTGCAATTAGATCCCGTAGGACGCTCAGGGGTAGGCTGATCAGATTTGCCTAATGATGCAGCCTCTGCTACCATTTCAAACAGTCCTGAAGTGGCAAGCTCTTCTGCAGAGGCTGCATATTTTTGAAGGGGAGAGCTGCTGTGACTGGGAGCCCAGCCTCACCTCCACCCAGGATGCCCTCAGATAACACCTGGGACTCTACAGCCACCCCCACCAGGGACCTGATGCCTCTGGTGCAGTTCCATGGTCACTGAGACTCCAGCCACCTTGTGCACGGGCTCCTGTATGTTCTGAAGTATGCTCCCCACTGGCTGGCCCAAAGGTTTAGCCCAGGGCACCGTGAGCATGTGAGCAGCAGCCATGTGAGCAGCCCACCCCAGTTCAAGGAGCAGCAGCCTCACGTGGCCAGCACTTGTCCAAAGACCAGCAGCCAAGCGAGCTGCCACCACCAAAGCAGCTTGCCTCTGTCCAAGGAGAAAAAGGTATGCAAGAAGCCCACCCCCATCTGAGGAGTAGTAGCCTCGTGAACAGCCCACCACTGTACTAGGAGCAGCAACCTTGTGAGCAGCCCACCCCTGTACAAGGACCAGCAGCCATGTGAGCACCCAGACCCCACCAGCCAGAGGAGTCACCACTGTTGCAAACAGTGCCTACCAGAGGAGCCACTGCCAACTGAGGAACAGCCACTGCCACAACTGTCGGAGGAACAGCCGCTGCCTGAGGAGCAGCCCCCATATGACTCGACAGCCAGATCCTTAGATGAGAGCAAAAATGGGGAGACAAAGAAACCCTCAATGGAAAGAAAAGGAGTAATTGCCAGAAAAGCAGCTAAGTGAAACGGATGCATGCAATATGTCAGAAAAAGAATTAAGAATAAGGGTCATACAGTTCATATACCAGATGGATAAAAAAAAAAAAAACAACTTATGTAAGAATCAAGAAGAAATAAAGAGTGACATAGCTGCAATAAAAAAACACCATGGAAAGTTACAGCAGTAGACTAAGAGAAGTGTAGAATCAAATTAGCGAATTAGAAGACAGGGAAGCAAAACAAACACAAAATGAACTGCAATTGGAGAACAAAAGTAAAATACAGGAGGAGAACCTAAGGGAGATTTAGTACAACATGAAACGAAGCAACATATGAATGATAGGGGTGCCAGATGACAAAATAAGGAACAAGTGTTAGAAAACTTATTTGAAAAAATAATGTGAGAAAAATTCCCTAATGTGGAGAAGGAAAAAGTCAGACAAGCAAAGAGAGTCCCAAACAAGATAAACCCCAAAAGACCCACACCAAGACACATCGTAATTACAATGGCAAATGTTCAGGACAAAGAGAGAATCTAAAAGGCTGCAAGAGAGAGACAGAAAGTTATGTACAAGGGATCTCCCATTTGATTATCAAATTTCTCAACAGAAACACATCAGGCCAGAAAGGAATGGAAGGAAATCTACAAAGTAATGCAAAGCAAGGGACTGAATTCAAGAATGCTCTATCCAGCAAGGCTATCATTCAAAATTGAAGGGGAAATAAGGAGCTTCACAAGCAAACAAACAAAAAGGCTAAGGGAGTTTATCACTACCAAGCCAGCAATCAAGAAATGCTAAAGGGACTGGTGTAAAAACAAGAAATAAAAAGGGAAGAAGGAACACAGGCACAAAAAATAAAAGTGGCTACAAACAAGTACCTACCAATTATAACTTTAAACATAAACAGACTAAATGCTCCAAACAAAAGATATCAAGTGGCTGAATGGATAAAAATACATGACCCATACATATGCTATCTATAAGAGACTGACCTCAGAACAAGGGACTCACACAAACTGAAATTAAAGGGATGGAAAAATATCAGGCAAATGAAAATGAAAAAAACATCTGGGGTAGCAATACTTATATATGATAAATTAGACCTCAAATTAAAGGCTATAACGAGGGATAAGGAAGGCCACTTCATAATACTGAAGGGATCGATACAAAAAGAGGACTTACCCTTGGTAAACATATATTCACCCAATGCAGAAGCACCCAAATACATTAAAAAACCAACCAACCAAACAAACAAACAAAAAAACTCCTGGAAGATATCTAGGGATAGATTGACAACAATACAATCATAGTAGGGGACTTTAATATCCCACTGACATCACTGGATAAATCTTCTAGACAAAAATCAGCAAAGAAACAGCAAAGAAATGTCTTGCTAGATCAGATGGAATTAATTGACATCTTCAGAACATTTCACCCCAAAGCCAGAGAATATAAATTTTTCTCAAGTGCACATGGGACATTTTCAAAGATACACCACATATTGGGTCACAGGCAAAGTCTTTACGAATTCAAGAAGATTGAAATCATATCAAGCATCTTCTCAGAACACAATGACATAATATTAAAAATAAAGTACAATAAAAACAATAAAAAATTTAAACACTTGGAAGCTGAGTAGCATGCTATTAAACAATGATTGGGTTACCAAAGAGATCCAAGAAGAAATTAAAAACACTATGAAAATGAATGATAATGAAAACACATCAATCCAAAATCTGTGGGACAGTGTGAAAGAAGTCTTGGGAGTGAAGTTCATAGCTCTACAGGCTTACCTCAAAAAGCAAGACAATATAGTAATAAATCATCTAAGTCTACAACTTAAAGAATTAGAAAGAGAGCGACAAGAAAACCCAGAGTGAGCAGAAAGAAGGATATAATAAAAATCAGAGTAGAAATAAATGATATACAGAAAAAAAACAAAACAAACAAACAAACAAAAACAACAACAATACAAAAGATCAATGAAACTAAGAGTTGGTTCTTTGAAAGGATTAAAAATATTAATGAACCTCTAGCCAGGCACACCAAGAAGCAAAAAAGAGGACTGAAATAAATAAAATCAGAAATGAAAGAGGTGAAATAACAGATCCCACAGAAATACAAAGGAATGTAAGACAATTCTATGAACAACACTATTCCAACAAACTAGACAACCTAGAAGAAATGGACATATACCTATGAAAAATACCACCTTCCAAAACTCAATCAGGATGAATCTAAAAATCTCAATAGGCTGATAACTATGGAAGAAATTGAAGCAGTCATCAAAAAGTTTCCTGCAAACAAAAGCCTTGGGTCCAGACGGCTTCACAGGGGAGTTCTCCCAAACATTCAAAAAAGAACTAAAACTTCTCCTCAGACTATTCTAAAAAATTCAAGAGGAAGGTACACTTCTAAGATCATTCTATGAAGCCAGCATTACCCTAATACAAAAACCAGATAAAGACAACACAAATAAAGGGAATTACAGGCCAATATCCCTCATGAACATAGATGCGAAATTCCTCAATAAAATTCTAGCAAATTGGATCCAGCATTACATCAGAAAGATCATATACCATGATGAAGTAGGATTTATCCCAGGGGTGCAAGGATGGTACAATATCCACAAATCAATAAATGTGATACACCACATAAACAAATTGAGAGATAAAAAATCACATAGTCATATTAATTGATGCAGAAAAATCATTTAACAAAATCCAACACCCTTTCTTGATAAAAACCCTCAGCAAAATGGGAATAGAGAGATCATACCTCAACATAATAAAGGTCTTATATGACATAGCTACAGCCAACATCATACTCAATGGTCAAAAACTAAAACCATTTCACCTAAAAGCTGGAGTGAGACAGCAATGCATACTTTCACCACTCCTGTTTGACATAATACTGGAAGTGGTTGCCATAGCAATTAGAAAAGAAGAAGAAATAAAATGTATCCAAATTGGAAAAGAAGACATAAAACTGTACTTATTCGCAGATGACATGATACTGTACATAGAAAACCCTAAAGACTCCATCAAAAATTATTAGACTTAATAAATGAATTTGGCAATGTAGCAGGATACAAAGTTAACGCCAAGACATCTATGGCATTTTTATACAGCAATAGTGAACTTACAGAAAGAGACATTAAAAAACCTCCACACAATTCTGTTTACCATCACTCAAAAAAAAAATGTAAGATATCTAGGAATAAACTTAACTAAGGAATAAAAGACCTGTACTCAGAAAATTACAGGACCCTGAAAAAAGAGATAGAGGAAGACATAAAAATAAAGAAGAACAAACTGTGATCATGGATTGGTAGAATCAACATCATCAAAATGTCCATACTACCCAAAGCAATCTATAGATTCAATGCACTCCCCATTAAAATACCAATGGCATATTTCACAGACCTAGAACGAACTCTCCAAAAATTCATCTGGAATAAAAAAAGACCCCGAATAGCTGCAGCAATACTGAGAAAGAAGAACAAAGTATGAGTGATCTCAATATCAGATATCATCTGTATTACAAAGCCACTGTTCTCAAAACTGCCTGATACTGGCACAAGAACAGACATATCGACCAGTGGAATAGAATAGAGAACCCAGAAATCGACCCAAACCGCTATGTGCAATATTTGACAAAGGAGGCAAGAACATACAATGGAGTCAAGAGAGTCCCTTAAATTAATGGTGTTGGAAAAATTGGACAGATACCTGAAAAAAAATAAAACTAGATCACCAACTTACAGCATACAGTAAAATAAACTCAAAATGGATGAAGGACTTAAACATAAGGCGGGAAACCATAAAAATATTAGAGGAGTCCACTGGCAGCAAAATCTCAGACATATGCCAAAGCAATATCTTCACTGATACAGCTCCTAGGGCAATGGAAACTAAAAAGAAAATAAACAAATGGGACTACATAAGAATAAAAAGCATATGTACAGCAAAAGAAAACACCAACAAAACAACAAGAAAGCCCACTGCATGGGAGAACATATTTGCCAATGTTATCACTGATAAGGATTTAATCTCCAACATTTATAGGGAACTCATACAACTTAGAAGGATGATAAACAACCCAATCAAAAAAATGGGCAATGGTCCTAAATAGATACTTTTCTAAAGAGAACATACAAAAGGCCAAGTTTATTTTAATGTATTTGTGTGCTTCTGTCCCATAGATATGAAAACATGCTCAAAGTCATTAATCATCTGAGAAATGCAAATCAAAGCAACAATGCGGTACCATCTCACACCTGTCAGAATGGTATTACCAACAAATCAATAAATGACATGTGTTAGCAAGGAAGTAGAGAAAAAGGAACCCCCGTGCACTGCTGGTGGGAATGCAGACTGGTGTAGCCACTGTGGAAAACAGTATGGAGTTTTCTCAAAAAACCAGAAATGCAACTCCCATTTGACCCAGTGATCCCACTTCTAGGAATATATCCCCCAAAACTAGAAACACCAATGAGAAAGGATATATGCACTCCTATGTTCATAGCAGCACAATTTACCATAGCTAATATTTGTAAACAGCCTACAAAGTGCCCATCAGCAGATGAGTGGATTAAAAAACAGTGGTACATCTACCCAATGGAAGGAATTCTTACTATTTGCAACAGCATGGATGGAACTGGAGAGCATTATGCTAACTGAAATAAGCCAGTCAGAGAAAGATAAATATCACATGATCTCACTCATTTGTGGAATGTAATGAGCAACATAAACTTTTGAACAAAAACAGATCCAGAGACAGAGAAGCATCAATCAGACCATGAAACCTCAGAGGGAAGGTAGGGGAGGGTTAGGGTAAGGGGGAGAAATAAACTAAAGGACTTGTATGCATGCATATAAGCCTAACCAATGAATACAGACACCAGGGGAGTGAGGGCATGAGTGGGGGATGAGGTAGCCAAGGGAGGATAAGGACACATATGTAATACCTTAATCAATAAAGAAAAAAAAAGAAAAAAAGAAAGGGTGTTAGATTTTGTCAAATGCTTTTTCTGCAACAATTGGAATGATCATGTGATTTTTGTCCTTCAGTTTATGTGATGTATCATGTTTATTAATTTGCGAATATTGTACTAGCCTTACTTTCTGAAAATAAACCCCACTTGTTCATGGGTGTATTATTTTTTGAATGTATTTCTGGATGCAATTTGTTAATATTTGTTGAGGATTTTAGCATCTACATTAAAAAGCATTGCTGGATGCGATTTGCTAATATTTTGCTGAGGATTTTAGCAAGTATGTTCATCAGAGATATTGGCCTGTAATTCTCTTTCTTCGTCTTGTCTTTACCTTTTTTTTGTGGTTTAGGGTAATACTGGCTTCGTAGAATGAACTTGGAAGTGTTCCTTTCTCTAGAAAGTTTTGGTATAGTCTGAAGAGGGTAGGTTTATTTCTTCTTTGAATGTTCAGTAAAACTCCCCTGTGAAGCTGTCCAGACTAGGGCTTTTGTTTGCTGAATTTTTTTAAATTTTTATTTATTTTTTTTCTATTTCAAATTGAGTTTTTTATTTCCTTATTATTTTATTTTTTTTTTTGCTAAAAGTATTACAAAGGGTATTACATATGTGTCCTCCCCCCCCACCCTTGACAATCCCCTGGCCTCCCTTACCCCCCAGTGTCTTATGTCCATTAGTTATGCTTATATGCATGCATACAAGTCCTTTGGTTGATCTCTTACCCCCCTCCCTCCTGCCCCCCAACCCTCCCTGGCCTTCCCACTGCAATTTGACAATCAGTTTGAGGCAGCTCTGCCTCTGTATCTATTATTGTTCAAAAGTTTGTAATGGTCTTTATTATCCATGAATGAGTGAGATCATGTGGTATTTTTCCTTCATTGACTGGCTTATTTCACTTAGCATAATGCTCTCCAGTTCCATCCATGCTGTTGCAAATGGTAAGAGTTCCTTCTTTTTTACAGCAGCATAGTATTCCATCATGTAGATGTACCACAGTTTTCTAATCCATTCATCTACTGATGGGCACTTAGGCTGTTTCCAGATCTTAGCTATGGTGAATTGTGCTGCTATGAGCATATGGGTGCACATATCCTTTCTGATTGGTGTTTCTGGTTTCTTGGGATATATTCCTAGAAGTGGGATCACAGGGTCAAATGGGAGTTCCATTTCCAGTTTTTTGAGGAAACTCCATACTGTCTTCCATAGTGGCTGCACCAGTTTGCATTCCCACCAGCAGTGCACAAGTGTTCCTTTTTCTCCACATCCTCTCCAGCACTTGTCGTTTGTTGATTTGTTGATGATAGCCAGTCTGACAGGTGTGAGATGGTACCTCATTGTTGTTTTGATTTGCATCTCTTGGATGATTAGTGACTTTGAGCATGTTTTCATATGTCTCTTGGCTTTCTGAATGTCCTCTTTTGAAAGGTGTCTATTTAGATCCTTTGCCCATTTTTTTGATTGGATTGTTTATCTTCCTTCCGTTAAGTTGTATGAGTTCCCTATAAATTTTGGAGATTAGGCCCTTATCAGATATGACGTTGGCAAATATGTTTTCCCACGCAGTGGGTTTTCTTGTTGTTTTGTTGATGGTTTCTTTTGCTGTGCAGAAGCTTTTTATTTTGATGTAGTCCCATTTGTTCATTTTCTCTTTAGTTTCAACTGCCCTAGGAGCTGTATCAGTGAAGAAATTGCTTCGGCGTATGTCTGAGATTTTGTTGCCTTTGGATTCTTCTAGAATTTTTATGGTTTCCTGTTGTACATTTAAGTCCTTTATCCATTTTGAGTTTATTCTTGTGTATGGTGTAAGTTGGTGGTCTAGTTTCATTTTCTTGCATATATCTGTCCAATTTTCCCAACACCATTTATTGAAGAGACTATCTTGGCTCCATTGTATTTTCTTGCCTCCTTTGTCAAATATTAATTGAGCATATTGGTTCGGGCTAATTTCTGGACTCTCTATTCTATTCCATTGATCTATATGTCTGTTCTTGTGCCAGTACCAGGCAGTTTTGAGAGCAGTGGCTTTGTAATACAGCTTGATATCTGGTATTGAGATCCCACCTACTTTGTTCTTTCTCAGGATCGCTGCAGCTATTCGGGGTCTTTTTTTATTCCAGATGAATTTTTGGAGAGTTTGTTCTAGATCTTTGAAGTAGGCCATTGGTATTTTAATGGGAAGTGCTGAATTTTTTTTTTTTAAATACTGTTTCAATTTGCTCAGTATTTATCAGCCTATTCAGGTTTTCTGATTCTTCCTGATTGAGTTTTGAAGGTCATATATTTCTAGGAATATGTCCATTACTTCTAGGTTGACCAATTTGTTGGAGAGTTGTTCATAGTAATTTTTACAACCCTTGTATATCTGTGGGGTCCATTGTTATTTTGCCTCTTTCATTTCTGATTTTGTTTCTTGGTGATACTGGCTAGGAGTTCATCAGTGTTTATTTTTTTCAAAGAACCAGCTCATGGTTCTATTGATCTATGGTACATTTTTTTGGTCTCTGTCATTTATTTCCACTCTTATCTTTATTAGTTCCGTCCTTCTACTTACTCTGGGGTTTTCTTTTCTCTTTCTAATACTTTAAGTTGTAGGGTTAGATAACTTATTACCAATTTTTCTTGTTTTTTTGCAGAGGGCTTTAGAGCTATGAACTTCCCTCTCATAATTGCTTGCACTGTGTCCCATAGATTTTAGATTGTGTTTTCATTCTCATCTATTTCCAGGATTTTTAAAATTTATTCTTCGATCTCTTTGGTAGCCCAATCATTTTATAACATTTATTGATTTGCAAATATTGTACCAGCCTTGAATCTCGGAGTCAGCATGCTATGGAGGCATGCTATTTAGCCTCCATATTTCTTAATTGTTTTTACTGTAGTTTATTTCTAATTTTATTCCATTGTGATCTGAGAAGAAACTTGATATTATTTCAATCTTCTTGAATTTGTTGAGATTTAGCCTGCATCCTAATATGTGGTCTATCTTTGAAAATGTCCCAGGTGCACTTGAGAAGGATGTGTATTTCATAGCTTTTGGGTAAAATGTTCTGAAGATGTCAATTATTTCTATCTGATCTAGTGAGTCATTCAGTATTGATGTTTCTTAGCTGATTTTTGGTCTAGAAGATTTATGCAGTGATGACAATGGGGTATTAAAGCCCCCTACTATGGTTGTATTGCTGTCGATCTCTCCCTTGATGTTCTCTAGAAGTTTATTTTAATGTATTTGCATGGTCCTGTATTGGGTGCATATATGTTTATCAGAGTTACTAGTGGCCCGGTGCACGAAATTCGTGCACGGGGGAGGGTGTGTTCCTCAGCCTGGCTTGCACCCTCTCCAATTTGGGACCCCTCGAAAAATGTCCTGCCAGTTTACAGGGATCGGGCCTAAATCAGCAGTCAGACATCCCTCTTGTAATCCAAGACTGTTGGCTCCTAACCGCTCACCTGCTTGCCTGCCTGCCTGATTGCCTCTAACCACTCTGCCTGCCGGCCTGCTTGCCCCCAACTGCCTCCCCGCTGCCGGCCTGCTTGCCCCCAATTGCCCCCCCCACCAGCCTGCTCGCCCCCAACTGCCCCCCCGCTGGCCTGCTCACCCCTACTTTCCTTCCCCACTGGCCTGCTCATCCCCAACTGTCACCCTGCTCCAAACTGCCCCCCTGCTATCCCCCCTGCTATCCTGATTACCTCCAACTTACCCCCACTAATGGCCTGCTTGCCCCCAACTGCCACCCCTGCTGGTCTGCTTACCCCCACCCCCCACCAGTCTGATCACCCACAACTGCTCTCCCCTCTTGGCCTCTAACCGCCTCTACCTCGGCCCTGCCACCATGGCTTTGTCCAGAAGAACATCTGGAAGGTCTCCTGGAAGGTCTCCCAGTCTAATTAGCACATTACTCTTTTATTAGTATAGATACATTTGTCTGTAAATATGATTATGATTACAGACATGAGTAGGACCAGGTAAAATTTTATAGAATGGGCCTTTTATTACAGATGGTTTGCCATGTATGCATTTTTTCTAAAGAAGTAAAAATTACTTTAAAAAAATGTTTCAGGAAGATTTTGAGAAATTTACAGTATCTGCTTTTCTTCTAAGAAAGTTGTCACTTTTATGCCAGAGTGAGAATTATTTGTATGCTTTGTATGTCAGCATTGGGCCTCTGTGACTGGGGGGCACTTAGCTTGACTTGAGAGTAATTATCTTGCTCACTGGCTGGGAGGGAGGGTGTGTGGCAGAGGAGATAAATACTCGGTTCCGGATTATTCATAGATTGCTGACTTTCTGGATTGCTTGTGCAAGTCCCTCCTTTTATTGATGTCCACCTTCTGTTGACAGACATCTACCCTGGGATAGAAATGAGATGAAACTCTCTCTTTCTTGTCATTGTAAAAAGTATTTGAATTTCTAAGGTGTGATAAGGCCACCCAGCCATCCACAGTCAAGGTACACATTTTCATGGAGGATGTTCCCACTCTTGAATAAATTAAAACAATTTTTTTCTTTTAATTTAAACTTTCTTCTATAACTGTTTTCTTGTTATTTAAAAGATAGTTTTTTTTGAAACTGCTTCCAAAGCTTTTCAAGCTATATATGTGCTTGGAATTAATTTATAAATAAGAATTAAGCCCGGTGGGTGTGACTCAGTGTTTTAGCATTGACCTATGAACCTGAAGTCACAGTTTGATTCCAGGTCAGGCCACATGCCCAGGTTGTGGGCTTGATACCCAGTACAGGGGCGTGTAGGAGGCAGCCAATCAATGATTCTCTCTCATCATTGATGTTTCTATCTCTCTCCCTCTTCCTTCCTCTCTGAATCAGTTAGAATATATTTTAAAGAGAGAGAGAGAAGAGTATATATGTTTGTAAATAAGAAAACATGTATTTGATGCTCATAGAAAGTCTTATTTTCTTTCATTAAAACTTGTGCAGTATAGGGAACTCCATAGGTTCTCTTAATTTGAAGAAAGTTAGAGGGAAAGGTACTAATTCAGAGTTCCTTGGGAAAATGTGCCACTTATATATTTTTTACGTTTATTTTTTTTAAATCAAAAACTGAAATATTTTCTATTCAGAAAATATATTTGGATCTAAAGATCTTCTATAATTTTAACCCTAAAATATCAATTTAAATATTTTAAAAATGGTTTGGATGTTTGCTTTTTAAATAAGTTAAGTTACTGGAGTTCTACATGTTACTGGATCACCTGGGGTAATTTTCTGATTGGAAACTTAAGAATTATAGTCAGAGGGGAGGACATGAGAATTTTTAAAGAACATATTCAATTTACTTTAGAAGCTGAACCTCTCTTATCATGTGACTTGTTTTGTATGTTTGTTAAACTATATTATCACATAAGCATTGCTGCTATTGGCACAAACAGTGACAGTTGATTCGGGTCATCTGAATGTCCACTGTCTGTTTTAATTTGTATGTTCGTTTTGATTCTGTCGTATGCTCAATCTTCAGTGGAAGTCATGAGAACATATTATTTTTGCCTGCTCCCTACTTTACATTGGAAATATTCTTTTTTACCCAGACGGACCTTAAGTTTGATGTAAGGGATTGTTTCCATTGCCAAATTTTTTCTTTCTTGCCAAGTAAGAGAGTTGTGAACTCTTCAGTGATGCCTTCCCCAGGATATTTGCAGATGTGGTTGGGAAAAGTCATTTCATCCCCAACCTTTGCATGTCAGGTGCTGGGGTGTCCAGGCTCCTGCTTGCCCCGATTGCCTTGGGGATCATGCAGCCAGCCTGCGCCCGGGCTCCTGCTCACCACAATCACTGCGGGAATCATGAGGCCACAGGCCAGCCCGGCTTTCTGATGGCCGCCTTTGCCCACCCCCATCTCTTGCCTGCCGCCTGGGTTTCCGATCACCATTTTTCCATTCTTCCCCTTTCCCCTCCCATCATTGCAGGATATGCAAATTAGCCGCCATCTTTGTTGGCGGTTAACCGCCATCTTGGCTGGCAGTTAATTTGCATATCGCCCTGGTTAGCCATTGGGAAGGGTAGCGGTCGTACGCTAATCACCATGTTTCTCTTTTATTAGATTAGACTAGAGGCCCGATGCACAAAAATTTGTGCACTGGCGGGGGGGGGGGTCCCTCAGCCCAGCCTGTGCCCTCTTGCAGTCTGGGACCACTCAGGAGATAACGACCTGCTGGCTTAGGCCTGCTCCTGGGTGGCAGAGGGCAGGCCCAATCCCTAGGTGCAGCCCCTGGTCGGGCTCAGAGCAGGGCTGATTGGGGAGTTGGGGTGCCACCCCTGTCATGCACAGAGCAGGGCGGATCAGGAGGTTGCAATGCCACCCTCAGTCACGCTCAGGGTGGGGCCGATTGGGGGGTTGGGGCACCGCCCCCTGTCACACTCAAGGCAGGGTCTATGGGGAGGTTGCGGCGCCACCCCCTGTCATGCACAGAACAGGGCCAATCGGGGTTGGGGCGCTGACCCCTGTCACGCACAGAGCAGGGCCCATCAGGGGGTTGGGGAGCTCCCCCCTGTCATGCACAGAGTAGGGCCGATAGGGGAGTTAGGGCACCGCCCCCTGTCACACACAGAGCAGGGCGGATCAGGGGGTTGGGGCGCCGCCCTCTATCAGGGCCCGTGGGGGGGGGGTTGGGGCGCCGCACCCTGTCACACACAGAGCAGGGCGGATAGGGAGGTTGTGGCCCCGCCCCCTGTCACACACAGAGCCGCAGGGCGATCAGGGGGTTTGGGCGCTGCCCCCTGTCACACTGATCCCGGTGCTGGGAGGCATATTACCCTTTTACTATATAGGATAGAGGCCTGGGGGCCGGCTGGTTTGCCCTGAAGGGTGTCCTGGATCAGGGTGGGGGTCCCCACTGGGGTGCCTGGCCAGCCTGGATGAGGGGATGATGGCTGTTTGCAGCTGGTCACACACCCTTCAGGTTGGGGGTCCCCACTGGGGTGCCTGGCCAGTCTGGGTGAGGGGCTGAGGGCTGCATTCAGGCTGACTGAAGCTCCTAACCGCTCCTTTTTTTCTCTTTTTTTATTTTATTCTGGGCCAGCTTTAGCTCTGGCTCTAGCTCTGAGGCTTTGTATCTGGTTTGTTTGCCGTTCTATAATCGAAACAATGTATAACTTCAGCTCTGAGATCCTGGCTGGCTGAAAGCTGGTTTCAGCTTCTTATTTGCAACATAGTACATAGTTGCTTAGAGTTGCAACTCAGAGGCCGGCAAGTCAGGCGGGGAACGTTGGAGTCTGCAGTCCCTGGAGCAAGCAAGCCTCATGTTCACTTCCAGCTGCCTGGCTGCCGGCTGCCATCTTGGCTGACAGTTTATTTGCATAAGGATATGCTGATTAGCCAATGGGAAGGGTAGAGGTCGTACGCTAATTACCATGTTTCTCTTTTATTAGTGTAGATAGCCTATTGTTGAATCAATCCCTATAGTATTATGAAGTGGCCTTCCTTATCTCTTGTTTTAGTTTTCACTTTGATGTCTATATTATCAGATATAAATATTGCTACCCCAGCTTTTTATTCACTTCTGTTTTCCTGAAAAAAATTTTTCCATCCCTTCATGTTCGAGTCCTTTGTTCTGAGGTGCATTTCTAGTATACAGCATATATATGGGTCATGTTTTCTTATCCATTTGGCCACCCCATGTCTTGTGATTAGAGCATTTAGTCCATTTACATTTAAGATTACTATTGAAAGGTATGTGTTTGTTGCCAGTTTTATTCTTTTTTAAAAAATATATTTTATTGATTTTTTACAGAGAGGAAGGGAGAGGAATAGAGAGTCAGAAACATCGATGAGAGAGAAACATCGATCAGCTGCCTCCTGCAAGCCCCCTACTGGGGATGTGCCAGCAACCAAGGTACATGCCCTTGACCGGAATCGAACCTGGGACCCTTCAGTCTGCAGGTCGACGCTCTATCCACTGAGCCAAACTGGTCAGGGCGCCAGCTTTATTCTTTACATATATGTTTCTCCTTCTCTTTCTATTCCTTCTTCTTATACCAGTCCCTTTAGGATATCTTGCATTGCTGGTGGTGGCAATACACTCTCTTAGCCTTTTTTTGTCTGTGAAGCCCTTGATTTCACCTTCTATTTTGAATGATAGTCTTGCTGGATAGAGTATTCTTGAATTCAGTCCCTTGCTTTGCATCACTTTGTATACTTCATTCCATTCCCTTCTGGCCTGATGTGTTTCTGTTGAGAAATCATTTGATAGTCTAATGGGAGATCCCTTGTAGGTTACTTTCTTATTCTTTCTTGCAACCCTTAAGATTCTTTCTTTGTCATTAACGTTTGTCATTGCAATTATGATGTGTCTTGGTGTGGGTCTTTTTGGGTTCATCTTGTTTGGGACTCTTTGTGCTTGTGTGACTCCCCCCAATCGGGGAAGTTTTCTGTCATTATTTCTTCAAATAGTTTTTCTATTCATTGCTCAGCTTCCTCTCTTTCTGGCACCCCTATTATGCAGATGTTGCTTCATTTCATGTTGTCCCAAAGCTCTCTTAAATTCTCTTCCTGTTTTTTATTTTTTTTTAAATTGCTGTTCAGTTTGGGTTTCTTTTTTACCCTATCTTCTAACTCACTGATTCAGTCCTCAGCTTCTTCTAGTCTACTGTTAAAACCTTCCATTGTGTTCTTTAATGGAGCTAGGTCATTCTTTATTTCCTCTTTATTCTTATACATGCTGGTAAATTTCTCATCTAACATCCTTATAACCATTACTCTGAATTCTTTCTCTGAGAAATTGATTGCCTCCATTTCATTTAGCTTTTTTTCTGGTGATTCCTCCTTTTCTTTCTTTTGGGGATTGTTTCTATGTCTCCCCATTTTTGCTGTCCCTTTGTATTTGTTTCTATAAAGTGAGTTGCTGTCAACTTTTTGCCCTGGGCAACATATTTGAGTTCTGAAAAGTTGAAGGCCCTAGTGGTCCAATGATCCTGGATTCCTTAGCCCAGATGCTGGGTCTGCATTGAGTCTTATGCCTTTGTTTTCTCTGCTCTGAGTTGTACTCACTTCCCCTAGGGATCTAGTCCCTCAGTTGTCTGCTGCAGATTCTTGGGTTCATTGTGGGGGGGCGGGGCGTGCACAGTTGCTCTGGTGTGTAACTCCCTATAAGGTCCTAGAGCCCCCTGGAATTCAATTCACTGTGTGGCCCGGCACTCATGACAGGGTGATGTCCTAGGATCCTCCGGCTCATAACGTCAGTGTGGTCCTGGGGGCTGGACGGGGTGGCAGTGGTCCTTTGTAAGTTATAGCTTCAATTTTATACTTGCACTGTGTCTACCCAATGTGTTTGGCCAATTGTTTCAGTTCTTGCTGTTTTTGCTGTATTATTTTCTCTTCATAACAAATCAAAAGCCTCTCATTGGTCCATCTAGTTAAGCATGTAGTTAGTTGGTTACATTTCTAGGTTTCCTGGGTCTCCTTGAGTCCTGCCTTTGCAATCCAGACGTTTAAGATCCTTTATAACCAATACTCTGAATTCCATGACCAGTGCAAATCACAGTGTGGCAGAGGCTGTTCAGAGCCACCAGGGACAGTGAAGGCCACAGGACTCCCAATTGCAAAGAAAACCTGAGGAAGAAGTGGAGTGCCTTATTTGTGATTAATGAGTTCTGTGCTACACTACCCCAAAGTCATGAAAATATTCTATGATTTGTTTTAGAAGGCTTTTATTTTTTGCCCCACCCTGTACATAAGTCAGCATCAAATTTAGATATTATTCATAAAATAAGTATTTTGTCTTTTAATACCTGACATATTTCAGCTTGTTTAAGCACTGTGCATTTTCTTTTTTTTTCTTTCTTTTTTTAAAATCTTTATTGTAGAGAGTATTACAGCTATCCCCTCATTACCACCTCATTTCTCCCCTCCACCCAGTTCCTGCCCTGCCCCACCCCAGGCCTTCACTACTCTAATGTCTATGTCCTTAGGTAAGATCTTTGGTTAATCTCTTCCCTCTGAGATTCATCAGTCTGTTCCATGTTTCCATGCCTCTGATTCTATTTTATTCACTAGTTTATTAGATTTCTTGTTTGTTTATTTTCATGTTTAGATTCAATTGTTAATAGGTATGTATTTATTGCCACTATATTGTTCATATTTTAAATCTTTTATTTTTTTCTTCTTCTTAAAGAGTACCCTTCAACATTGCATGTAATACTGTCTTGGTGGTGATGAACTCCTTTAGCTTTTTCTTGTCTGTGAAGCTCTTTATCTCACCCTCAATTCTCAATGAGAGCTTGCTGGGTAGAGTAATCTTGGTTGTAGGTTCTTGCTATTCATCACTTTGAATACTTCTTGCCACTCCCTTCTGGCCTGCAAAGTTTTTATTGAGAAATCAGCTGACAGCCATATGGGCGCTCCCTTATAAATAACTAACTGCTTTTCTCTTGCTGCTTATAATATTCTCTCTTTGTCTTTAACCATTGGCATTTTAATTATAATGTGTCCTGGTGTAGGCCTCTTTATGTTCCTCTTGTTTGGGACTCTCTCTGCTTCCTGGACTTGTAAGTCTATTTATTTCACCAGGTAAGGGAAATCTTCTGTCATTATTTCTTCAAACAGGTTTTCAATATCTTGCTCTCTCTCTTCTCCTTCTGGCACCCCCATAATGCGAATGTTGGTACACTTAAAGTTGTCCCAGAGGCTCCTTACACTCTCTTCATATTTATGGATTCTTTTTTTTCTTTTTGCTCTTCTTTTTTTATATAAATCTTTATTGTTCAGATTATTACAGATGTTCCTCTTTTTTCCCCCCATAGCTCCCCTCCACCTGGTTCCCACCCCACCCCATGCCCTTACCCCCTGCCACTGTCCTCATCCATAGGTGTAAGATTTTTGTCCAATCTCTTCACGCACCCCTCACACCCCCTCCCCCCAAGAATTGTCAGTTAACTCCCTTTCTATGCCCCTGCTTCTATTATATTCACCAGTTTATTCTGACTTAATTTTTAGGTTCACTTGTTGATAGGTATTTATTTGTTGTCACTTTATTGTTCATAGATTTTATCTTTACCTTTTTCTTCTTCTTCCTCTTCTTAAAGAATATCCTTCAGCATTTCATATAATCCTGGTTTGGTGGTGATGAACTCCTTTAGCTTTTTCTTGTCTGTGAAGCTCTTTATCTGACCTTCAATTCTACATGATAGCTTTGCTGGGTAGAGTAATATTGGTTGTAGGTTCTTGCTATTCATCACTTTGAATATTTCTTGCCACTCCCTTCTGGTCTGCATTGTTTCTGTTGAGAAATCAGCTGACAGTTGTATGGGTAGTCCCTTGTAGGTAACTAACTGTTTTTCTCTTGCTGCTTTTAAGATTCTCTCTTTGTCTTTAGCCCTTGGCATTTTAATTATGATGTGTCTTTGTGTGGTCCTCTTTGGATTCCTCTTGTTTGAGGTTCTCTTCGCTTCCTGGACTTGTAAGTCTATTTCTTTCATCAGGTAGGAGAAGTTTTCTGTCATGATTTCTTCTAATAGGCTTTCAATATCTTGCTCTCTCTCTTCTTCTGGCACCCTGATAATTCGGATGTTGGTACGTTTGAAGTTGTCCCAGAGGCTCCTTACACTATCTTCATATTTTTGGATTCTTTTTTCGTTTTGCTTTTCCGGATGGGTGTTTTTTGCTGATCCTTGAAGGTTTCACTAATTTCCTCGGAAGTTCATAGAAGATTCTTGAGTAATCTTATAACTGTGGTTCTGAACTCTATGTCCTCCATTAGTTTGCTTTCCTCTATTTCTTTCATTTGTGACATGTTTCTTTGTCTCCACATTTTTGGCTGACTGCGAGGACCCACTGTGTCTATAAGAAGAACTGCTATGCTGGAGACACCCTTATGGGCCAGGACTTGCTTCAGTGGGGCTTTGGTGCTCACTGAGTCTGCCTCTTGAGTGTGTCCCTTATGAATGTGAGGAGTTGAAATCTGGTATTTGACCAGGGGTACCCTGGCTCCTGGATCTCCAAGTCAACCACTGTGTGAGTCCACCCAGCAGGAGCTACAGCGATATCAGCAGGTTTCTCCTCTTTGTTTGGGATTTGGAAGTTTTGGAGCTCTCTGACCCAGCTGCAGTTAGATTAGGCTGCAAAAGCCGAGGTGATTCCTTTGTGCCGCTGAGCCCAGCTTGGGAGGGGATGTAATATGAGTGGGGCAGGGTCTCAGAGAATCACCAGGGTGGAGCAAACAGCAATGGCTGTGGTCAGCGTCTCCGTGACTCCTCGCATCTCCGTGACTCCGTGTCTCCGCAACTCCACATCTCTGCAGTCCTGCGCCCCCACAGCAACAATGATCCCTGCAAGAAGCTCTGTGAGAAAGCCACCCTCACTTTCCAAACCGCTGCAAGACAGTCCAGTTTCTCCCGTAGAGTCTGGGACCCAGAATCTCGCTAAACGAGTTCAGTGCATTCAAGAGCTTGTATTTCCTTCCAATTGAAAAATACCGCGCATCCAGGTGCAGCCCGCCTCGCGGGCACCTTTGTACCTCTGTTCTTGGCCCTTCTGCACCTCCTACCCAGTCTCAATGTGCTTCTTTCTTTCCTTCTAGTTGTAGAACTTCCACTCGGCCAGCTTTACCATGGTTCTGGATGATAGCTGTTTTGTCTTACAGTTGTAGTTTCAACGTTCAAGCATTGTGCATTTTCTAATGTTTTTAATTAACTCTGGTCAAAATCTTGCATTCAAATTATTTTGCCAGTGTAATAACCACCTTAGATCCTAAAAATTAATTTTAAAACTGTTTTAAAGAAGTTATGAAAGGCACAAAACAAGTTCTTATCTCTCAACAGGATAAGAATGAAAAGAACTATAATTATGTAGTTGGAAAGAGTTTTAAATGATCAATTAATAGTGTAACTTAGTAATTCCTGAGTGGCAGTGATATAAAAAAACATTCTCCAAGCAGCATTAAATTTACTATTTATTAGTTACCCGTAATTAACAATGGGTAAATATGGGAACAAAATATTTAATCAAATGCTTTAAAGCTTTGAGTAAATATTAATAGTTGAAAATTGTATCCAAGAATGGTTAAACATATTTAGAAGAGACAATGGTGACTCAGATAGTACCTTAGATATATTGCTGTTTCAGTTCCAGACCACCACGATAAAGCAAGTGTTGCAATAAAGCAAGTCGTTATCTTTTTTTTTCTTGAGGAGAGAAAATTTTTTTTTGCCTTGTAAAAGGTGCAACATCTGTGAAGCACATAAAGCAATAAAACGAGGTATGCCTATAAACGGTTAACTATTAATTAGAACCAAGTATATATATTATAATCAAGGTCCATGATCATTTCAAAATGTGGTTTTATTAATGCACATTAGGATGAGTGCCATTCTTATTCTACCTTCTTCTGAAAGAAATATTGCCAATTTTAAATAGTCACAACAAAATTTAGATTAGCCAAAACTACACACGGGTATGTGTTGGGAGAGGAGGGGTTCATTTTTACCATACTGTGAATATAAACTCATTTTGAGTTTATAAACAACACTGAACAACAATACTTCCTTCTAAAATTTTAAGGCAGATCTGTTTAGCATCATGTGTGTGTTATTAATATGGTACAGTGTAGTTTTAGCAACTGTTTTAACTTCCCAGTGAAAATAATACATGTGGTCAGAAACAGGGAACAAAATCTTTTTAGCCCCTCTGCCTTACCAACATTATAAAAACACAAGTTTTTCATATATATATATGTTACTGTATCAAAACACATTTTAACAGACTTCACAGCTTATTAAAGCTTCAGTTTATAGGCATTCATATGAAAGATTTCTAATATGGAATGTTCATTTAGAATTCTTGCCCTAACCGGTTTGGCTCAGTGGATAGAGCGTCGGCCTGCGGACTGAAGGGTCCCAGGTTCGATTCCGGTCAAGGGCATGTACTTTAGTTGCGGGCACATCCCCAGTGGGGGGTGTGCAGGAGGCAGCTGATCGGTGTTTCTCTCTCATTGATGTTTCTGACTATCTCTCTCCCTTCCTCTCTGTAAAAAATCAATAAAATATATTTAAAAAAAAAAGAATTCTTCACTGGGCTTCCAGTGTTCTACATCAGAAATGCAGAAGTTCTTCTTCAGTGCAATGTTAGACATTTTACCTCTGTTCATTTATGCTTTTCTTTCAAGGTTTCCAAATTTTACTTTGGATCTTCATTTTTGTATGCTTGACTTATTTCCTTCCCTATATTTTCAGGTAAGGCAGGTTGATATCTGTATAAATATCCATATGGACGAAGATGATAAACGAGGTATCCTAACTCATACATGGTTGTAGGATCAACATAGTGAAAAGAAACTGCAAGATCAGAACAGCAACCAGGACCCTCTACAGGAGGGTAATAGTTATAATTCCAGTACCAAAATGTTTTAGGTAGATAACCCTTGATTAAGTGGTGCTCTGGTACAAAGGGATGAAAAGTTTCTTTTCCAATGGTATCTCTGGAATCTCCCGCTTCTACATTTATAATTTCCATGCATCTTCCCAGTGCTAAATCTTCAATGGAGGAACTATGTGTACATTTCTTTGTTTTAAACGCATCAACAAATCTCTTCAAGGTTTCTTTGCTCGGTACATATCCTGCTCCTTCACTCATGTGGCCCTACTTAACATAGGGCTTAAATCTTCTCCCAAAGTAAATGGGTTCTTCAGGGCTGTGTTTTGAGAGAAGCCATCTCAAATTGTCTAGTATAACATATGTATCGTCATCAGCTTTCATAAACCAATCAGCATCTTCTAAATAGTGATCATGAACATACTGAAAAGCTTTAATTGTTTTCCAGCATAGCTGGTCTCTGCCTTCTCTGGTTTCTAATCCCACAGCAGGGAAGTCTTTGTCTTCTTCTGAACTCATAAACAACACTTTATTACAGCGCTGGGCCCATGTAGCTTTGACATGTTTAGCCTTTTTCTCTAGATTTTGAGGTCCTGTCATAACCCAGCAAAGAATTTTAACCTTCTGATAGAGGTTTTCAGCGATGTCAGTGTTCTCATCTTTATGTTGGCTAGCACCTGCATTGAAGTTCATCTGTCCTTCTAGATGATTCTGTCCATTATCATCTGAATGCCTAGCATGAGGATCATTATGAAGAATCTTGGGTTGGGTGTCACCCTGTTCTCCCAACAAAATACTAAATAGCTGAGAACATAAAACAAATCCAACTGCTGATCTACAGAGGAAGATTAAAAAATTCAGCCAAGATTTAGAGGCGATTTCCCAAAAGTGTATTTCTGACATCAGCGGCGACCTTCGCTCCACTGGGCAGCCGCAGAAGTGCTCGTGGCCGCTAGCTGGGGCCGCCCACTGCCGCCTAGATTTCTCCCTGGCAGCAGCGGGGGCTGTGGTCGCGGCCAAGGGGGGCCCCCGGCGCCCCGCTCCCGCCCTCTCGCACTGCCCCTCCCCTCAGCTGGTCCAGGCTGCGGCCCGCCTGTTTTAGAAGGCTTTTAGTTAGAGCTTTTATATTAGGTTTATTGTCCATCCCAAATTAATTTTCATGTTTGGTTTGAAGTATATGTCAAGATTCATTCACAAATAAAACCACAATTATGTAAACTATAATCGAATTTCTAAAATCTATGATGAGGCTATGTACAATTTTAACTTGAGAGATTTACATTGTGAATAGTGACCTGGAATGGTAGAAGTTTAAAAGAGTTCTTGAGGATGGTTTAATTACCTGCCTCAGAATTCCCAAGTGGTTGTAAAATTTTCTACTTCCAAAGCAACATACATGAGTCTCAATTTCTTCATAGTCTTGGTGTAGCACTTTTCAATTTTAGCTCTTCTAGTGGGTATCTCATTATGGTTTTCAAGTATTTTTATAATGAGATTTTGTTAAGTACTTTGAACATGTTTGGTATTCTCCATATTATCACTGACAAAAGGAAAAGAGTATAGACAAAATGCATGAGAATACTGATGCAGGGTGAGTAGACTTAGCATCATGGAATCCAGTTGGGGGCTACGGGGAAAGCGTTTGGGCAGAATCTGAGATGATTTAAGGTCAGAATTTAAGCCTATGAATTTGTTATTTATTACTTGAATATCAGCTTTTTCACAAGAAGGTGAGGATCTAGCTTAATAAAATACTATTCTCTTTTTTCTCTCAAATAATCTGAAGCTCAATTATTTATATTTAATACTTATATTTTTGTTTATCTTAAAACATTAATAAATTATTAGCATTTCACAGTAACATTTAATAGCTATTAATAAGGCTTCACATATTTTAAAAGTGTAAACTAATGAAATATTTATACTTTGCCAAAGTTGGGATTGAAAGCATTACCTTCACATATGCCACCTCTTTATCAGGTTCTCATCCAGATATCCATCTGCTGTTTTTCTTTTGTTAGAAGTTAAATAATACATTTTTCATGTAACACAATCAAGAACTAGAGAATTTGATATAGTTATAAATACTCAGGAGCGTGGGATCCAATGGCATGTGGTATGCGATAGAAACTGAGCAAATTTCATTTGAGTCCAGATGTATACAGCATCCAGGTTGTAAGAATAAACATGTTTTGTAAATTTTTTTAAACAACCAACTGCATTGTTATGTTTTTTAGCCTAATACTGACATTTCTGTACATGATTCCAGAATGTTGCTTTAATGAACTACGTCGGAACAAGGAATTCCATACTAGTATTCTGACACATTCGTCTGAAAAATACTCACATACCACTTCATGTCCTCTGTTTTCCTTTAAGTTTTATTTATTCTGAGATGTTTACCCTTATTTTACATAGAAATATAAAGAGAATATCAAATCCCCAAATCATATTTCTGCCTTTGCCAGAAACAATCATCACTATAAAAGAGAAACCCCCCCGCAAATGATGATTGTGTGCTAGCTAGAGTATGAGAGGGCTACCATTTCTACTTCTTTTTTTTTCAGTCCTTTATTGTTTCCAATTTCTATCATCTATAATAATAAAAGCGTAATATGCTAATTAGACCAGATGTCCTTCGGGACTTCCTTCTTCCGGACAAAGCCCCAGTGGGCGGGTGGGTGGGGGCTGTGGCAGAGGCAGCAGAGGCCTCCCAGCTGCAGCAGAGGTGGTGGGCAGGGGCCGAGGCAGAGGCAGAGGGGGCCAAGGCCCTTGTAGGAATTTCATTCATTGGGCCTCTAATAAGCTATAAAAATATGTTTACTGAAATGTGTGAAACTTTAGAATATAACTGAAGATAAATGCTAAATTATATATAATTTAATCTGTTTTCATAGAAAGCAAACTTATTGTAGATTACATTTTCAAATATTTCACATACTTATCATCAACAGAAAACAACAGAGTTACCCATGGCATTAAACCAGCCCATGCCAATTATGTTATTTTATATGCTGCTTTCAAAGCAATAGTTCTGTAAGGAATCCAAATGAAAGCTCAGTTCAGTAGCACTCTGTATTCTAAAGTGTTTGTTATGAGATCAGAAATATAACAAATGTGACATGAGGGTACAGTGTTCAAAGAAGAAAAATGGCATATCATACATACAAGATGAGCTGATTATAATTAGTGAAGGCCAAATTATAGTGTGTCTATAGATATTATAAAAACACAAAAACATTGAAACTACCTAAAATAACATAATCAACAAAGTCTGAATTTACTGATTAATTTTAGCTAAGCTTTTTAAAATTTTACATATTACATTTTACTACCACTAGCATCACAACCTGTTGCTCTGTGTTTTTTTTTCCTAGAGAACTTGTCTTCTGTTTCAATTTATTGTAAACTAAAGTAAGATATTTATTGTCAGTTGGTAAACATGCCAACATCTACTGTACATAGAAATAGGAAAATGTCCTTGGAAAAATCATCATTTTTTTGTTTAGGTAAAGAATGCCATTTATTTAGGTACAAATTTTTGATTTACATTACTTTAAGTATGAGACAAAAATAGAAATTTCTCACCTTTTCGATGATTTCCTTGGGCATGAGACCAGCACAAGGATGGTTTAAAAATAAATTTTTCATTAATTTTCTACCCATGTAATCACAGATGCTGTTTAGAAATGCTTGTGTGTGCATGCATGAATGTCTGTGCACATATGCATGTGTGCATGAGTGTGTGCATGGGCATGGGTGTGTACAGCATTCAACTATCTTCCCTTGCACCACTCTAAAATCTTGGTTTTAAGGATAAAAGTTTAATCCAAATATGAAACATGGGAATGGAAAAAGAGGAGTTAAGTTGGCTTCCTTCCAAATTACATTTAAGTTTCCCATCAAACTGGTATCAGAATTGCCTTTCCTAACAAAACACAAATATTAATGGGTTAATCGTGCCAAGGTATAATAGAAAGTAGCTTAGCTTTCCTTGTGCTGGCCTTATATGCACTGATGTCTAAACTTCTAATTTACCTTTCTTTGCCTCTTGATGACAACACAAGTATATCCCATGATTTTATAGTAACTTTACAGTAATAGAAGTGTCTTAATTTCAGGAATTATATAAGCCCAACCCATTCTATATCAAAACATTAATTTCTCCTTCCATTGAAATACCGCCCTAACCTAGTTGACCTATGGCCACACAAACAGCAACAAGGAAAATGATATGCATTGTCTATTCTTTTACTTTTTTTCTACTCAGGTTGTGGAGCCTAAAGCATTTACAATTTGGGACAATGCACTCCCTTTATGAAAAATTAATACAAATAATAAATACAGAATTTGGTCCATGGCATCCCAAGAAGGCCTGTGCACGTGAGAGGCTCTGAATTTGAACTTCATTAGCTTCAAGGTACATTCTCCCCTACCTTCACCTAGCACTTCCTCTCTTTCTCCTCATCCTCTTGGTTCTTCAAGAATTAAAGCATAATGAGGAAGGTCTGGAGCTGAAGAAAGAACAGGTATTTTCACCAGGCAGAATTATTGCCAGTTCCTTCTTAGCTAGTACTGGCTGGTTCTGGCCCTTTGTCATGGCAAACATCCAAACTTGAATATTTATGAAATACATCCTTGGATTATTTATGAATCATCTCTTTGTATCTACCCAATCACATGTATGTTCTCTGATTAAAAACTAGAACTCCTGAGCTGACCTCTAGATTTTCTGTCAGCTAGTGCCTCTGGCAGTACACTTTACTAGGTCCCCACCATGGCACACAATCTTTTTATTGGTGGTTGGTGGGGAGGAGAGTACTTTCAAAATGACTTCAGCATATTTGTCTCCCACAGTATCCATTTGACTCAAAGGAAAATAAACTCTCTTGTTTGTCAAATTTCATCTTGCTTCTACTGTGTTTTTTCTTATCTTTGCCTTCCCAATGTAGGGATGTTCGAGGCATCCTCCCACCTGCCAGTGTGAGAGCCAGGCTGCAATTTCTTTGCTACCAAGACTCTAGGGCAGGAGTGGGCAAACTTTTTGACTTGAGGGCCACAATGGGTTCTTAAACTGGACCGGAGGGCCGGAACAAAAGCATGGATGGAGTGTTTGTGTGAACTAATATAAATTCAAAGTAAACATCATTACATAAAAGGGTAGGGTCTTTTTTTTGTTTGTTTGTTTAGTTTTATTCATTTCAAATGGGCCGGATCCGGCCCGCGGGCCATAGTTTGCCCACGGCTGCTCTAGGGTGTGACAGGCCAAACTTTCCTAAGACTTCACAACATTCTCCACCCTGGTAGCAGCATGGCCCTGTCGATGGGTTTTTGAGCTCAGCTACCCAAGGCCAGAGAGCAAGACTTAGTTTTTCATTTTTGACCCCAATTTTTTCCAATATCTCAAATATATTTAGAGGCTTATAATTTGCCTTAAAGGGCACCTCAAGGAAGAAAAAAAACCCCATCTTCACCAATATACCCCTAGCTTTCATTTATATAGATTGCAGGTAGGAAATGTTGGCTGGGTGAGTTTGGCTTTTTTTTATTGTTTAAAGTATTACAAATAGTAGTATATATATCTCCTTTTTTTTTCCAATTGACCTTCCCCCAGCCTCCCCCGGCACATGCCCTCACCCCCCTCCCAGTGTCTTGCGTCCATTGGTTATGCTTATATGCATGCATACAAGTCCTTCGGTTGATCTCTTACCTCATCCTCCCAACCCTCCCCAGCCTTTCTGCTGTAGTTTGACCATCTGTTCGATGCTTTTCTGCCTCTGTATCTATTTTTGTTCATCAGTTTATAATGTTTTGTTTATTATCCATAAATAAGTGAGATCATGTGGTATTTTTCTTTCACTGACTGGCTTATTTCACTTAGCCTAATGCTCTCCAGTTCCATCCATGCTGTTGCAAATGGTAAGAATTCTTTTTTTTATAGCAGCATAGTATTCCATTGTGTAGATGTACCACAGTTTTCTAATCCACTCATCTGCTGATGGGCACTTAGGCTGTTTCCAAATCTTAGCTATGGTAAATTGTGCTGCTATGAACATAGGGATGCATATATCCTTTCTGATTGGTGTTTCTGTTTTCTTGGGATATTTTCCTAGAAGTGGTATTATTGGGTCAAATGGCAGTTCCATTTTTAAATTTTTGAGGAAACGGCATACTGTTTTCCACAATGGCTGCACCAGTCTGCATTACCACCAGCAGTGAAGAAGGGTTCCTTTTTCTCCGCATCCTCTCCAGCACTTACCATTTGTTGATTTATTGATGAATAGCCATTCTCACAGGGGTGAGGTGGTACCTCATTGTTGTTTTGATTTGCATCTCTCAAATGATTAGTGACTTTGAGCATGTTTTCATATGTCTCTTGGCTTTCTGAATGCCCTCTTTTAAAATGTATCTATTTAGGTCATTTGCCCATTTTATGATTGGGTTGTTTATCTTCCTTTTGTTAAGTTGTATGAGTTCCCTATAAATGTTGGAGATTAAACCCTTATCAGAGATAACATTGGCAAATATGTTCTCCCATGCAGTGGGCTTTCTTGTTGTTTTGTTGATGGTTTCTTTTGCTGTGCAGAAGCTTTTTATTTTTATGTAGTCCCATTTATTTATTTTCTCCTTAGCTTCCATTGCCCTAGGAGCTGTATTGTTAAAAATACTGCTACAACAAATGTCTGCTATTTTGCTGCCTATGGCTTCTTCTAAGATTTTTTATGATTTCCCATCAATTGGAAAGAAGAAATAAAACTGTCTTTATTCACAGATGACATGATATTGTACATAGAAAACCGCAAAGGCTCCATCAAAAAACTACTAGACTTAATAAATGAATTCGGCAATGTAGCAGGATACAAAGTTAACACCCAGAATTCTATGGCTTTTCTATACACCAGTAATGAACTCACAGAAAGAGAAATTTAAAAAGCAATCCCATTTACCATTGCCACAAAAAATTAAGATACCTAGGAATAAACTTAACCAAGGAGAAAAAGGACTTGTACTCAGAAAATTTCAAAATGCTGAAAAAAGAGATAGAGGAAGACATGAACAAATGGAAGAATATACCATGTTCATGGATTGGTAGAATCAAAATCATTAAAATGTCCATACTACCCAAAGCAATTGATAAATTCAATACAATCCCAATTAAAATACCAATGGCATACTTCAAAGACCTAGAAAAAATTCCCTAAAAATTCATCTGGAATGAAAAAAGACCCCAAATAGCTGCAGCAATCTTGAGAAAGAAGAACAATGTTGGAGGGATCACAATACCATATATCAAGCTATACTACAAAGCCACTGTTCTCAAAACTGCTTGGTACTGGCACAAGAACAGACATATAGACCAGTGGAACAGAACAGAGAACCCAGAAATCGACAAAAGCCATTATGCTCAATTAATATTTGACAGAGGAGGCAATATCATAAAATGGAGTCAAGACAGTCCCTTCAATAAATGCTGTTGAGAAAACTGGACAGATGCTTGCAAAAAAATGAAACTAGACCACCAACTTACACCATACACAAAAATAAACCCAAAATGAGTTTGGCTTTTTTTTAAATGAGTCCCACCATGATGTGTATACTACTCCTCTTTGGATTATGATATTTGTACACAATATCATAAGCAATATGGCATCAGTCAAGATTATAAGATAACAGAAAAAGTCCTATTCTAAATGTTGTTGCATAAACATTTCTTTATGGGCTTTGAAATGACCAAGCAACTATTTAGCCCAAATTCAATGCTTAATATGTGACCTATAAATGGGAAAGTTATATTAATTCAGCCAGAATTTTATTCATGTACTAGAGGTCCGATGCATGAAATTCGTGCCTCAGCCTGGCCTGCACCCTCTTGCAATCTGGGACCCCTAGGGGGATATCCAACTGCAGGAATCCTTGTGGGATCGGGCCTAAACCGGCAGTCGGACATCCCTCTCACAATGCGGGACCACTGGCTCCTAACTGCTCTCCTGCCTGCCTGCCTAATCGCCCCTAACCACTCTGTCTGCCTGCTCCTAACCGCTCTCCTGCCTGCCTGCCTAATCGCCCCTAACCACTCTGTCTGCCTGCCTGATCACCCCTAATCGCTCGTCTGCCTGCCTGATTGGCCCTAACTGCCTCTGACTGCCTGATCGTCCCTAAGCACTCTGCCTGCCTGCCTGATCACTCCTAACCATTTGCCTGCCTGCTTGATTGCCCCTAACTGCTCATCTGCCTACCTGATTGCCCCTAACTGCTCATCTGCCTACCTGATCGCTCCTAACCGCCTCTGCCTCAGCCCCCGCCATGGCAGCTTCGTCCAGAAGGTAGTTCAGTTGTCCGGCCTAATTAGCATATTACACTTTTATTATTATAGATTTTTGCAGTGGAATACCAATGTAAAGTTTTAAAATAAGTGTGGGAATATTATTTAAGATGGGAGACCTATATGCATATATGGATGGGCTTTTAGTGATGTCTCAAAAACTGTCAATATTTAAATTCTGTGGGTCTCAAAACTCTTCTTCTCCAATGAATCTTTTGCACATGGTTTCCTGGTTGATCCTTATAAAATGAAGTTTTTATAATTTAAAAATGTTCTTTCCCTCTTATATTTCCTAAAAATCTTTTAGCAGCTATTTCATTGTCCAACAACTAAATTTCAGCTTTCTTCACTTGTTTATTTAAGCCCCCTTTTATTAGAGCTTAAGCCTCTTTACAGTCTTATTTTTATTCCATCCCAACCTATTTGATCAATTCTAGGTCATCTATTGCCCAAACACACCTCCAAGAACATATTTATTCATTCTCTATATCTTGTATTTTCCCTCTTTTCATTTCTGCTTATCTCAATTATTAATGTCTTTTCTAATACATCAATACAGAATAGATGGACCTTGTTCAGAATTAATAGTATGGTTTTTTTTCTGCTTATGAGTCACTCTTGTTGATTATATACTGCTTATTTTTTTTTCTTTCTTCTTTCAGTCACTTGTATTAAGTCATTACCCTATTTAGTAATAATGTGTCTTCCAAACTGCATTGTGATCTGCTTACAGGTCTTTGTCTTACATGAATAGAATGATGTCTTGTATTTTTATTGTACAGCATATGACAGAATTGATGAGCAACCAAAGAAAGAAAATTTCTATATCCAAAGACTAAACAAAATAGCTGAATTTTAAGAATAAAGTTAAAATAATTAGCTTTTTTTTAAGGAAGCATAAATACTGGAGAGAAAAAAATCTGTAGAAAATAATTCATTAAAGAGGCTATAACAATTTCCCATGACCTGTTTTCTACTATCAACTATATCAAGGCTTAGGTAGAGGACACTGTGGGTCAGTGCAACAAGAGTTAGAGAGGTTCTTTTTATTTTTCTACCCCTTCTTTCCTCCTCTCCATCTTATACCTTCTGTTCCTCCTCACCCTCCTTCTTCTTCATCTCATTTTTTAGTTGACCACTGTATAATGGTTAGCTTTGTCATTCAGGACAACATTATAATAGACAACCATGAGGTACAGAACCTCTTATTCTCTTCCAGGACTATAGAGTGTATATTTAGCTGTTCTTCTGTCTTCATCCTATTGTCTAGAAAGAGAGTTTAACAGGGATGCTACCCAGTTACATCCAAAATGTACCATACTCACTTACTCAGCTCCAAGTCTTCATAATATTGTTACTACTCTTTCTGCTTCCAACCTTGGCCTGCTTCAATTAATTTTAAGTTCAAAAAATTATGTGATATTTTAAAATACAATTCACATAATTTTATTTTCCTGCTCAAACCTGACATAATCTGCCATGATTTTCAGATTAAAACCATATCTTTATAATTAACTGCACAGTACTGCTCAGCATGGTCCAACCCCACCCTCCCTATAATTTCTCCTCATCCCCTGCTACTCTCCCCCTTTCTTTGTCACCTTCAGCAACCCCTCACAAAGCTTATGCACTTGCTACCCATCAACCTTCAATGCCCTCCTTTTTGATGTCCCATGCTCTTTTCTAAGATTATCTTCAGCTTTTGTATTTTCTTAAATGCCACTTTCCCTATCTACAGTGGCATCCCCCACCTTATTTTTTTTTACCTCTCTCACAGCTTTTTTTTCCCTCCATAGCTCTACAAATTTATGAATTCCCTTTGTTTATTATCTATTTTCCTTCAATAGAATATACATTTCACAAGCATAGGGAGTTTTATGTACAATGTGTTGCTACATCCCTAGCATTTAGTATATCACCTGATGTTGATTTGGAACTCAACAAATATTTGTTGAATGAATGAATGAGCACATATATGAATGCCAGACTACTAAGTCAATTGTGGGTACACAAAAATGTGTAAAGCATAACCTTTATGATCCAGGAGTTTACAGTACATTAGAGGAGATTATTATGAACATAATGAAGATAGTACAAGTATAAAATACTTTTCTATAGAATAAGTATTATAATACAAACTTTGAATTTGATTGGGACAAGAGAAAAAATTGTATTTAGTTGCAAAAGATGAAATTTGAATATAAGAACATGAAAGTAAGACCTATTTCTTGCCTGGAAATAGGGTAGGGAAAAATAAAAATGCTGTGGTAGAAAAATATGATGTGTATACAGGTAGTCAATTGTGCAGTTTGATGGTGGTGATGAATAGGAGGAGGCAGAGTGTAAGTAGAAAGGTTAAGTTGTGCCATGTTAGAGAAGGTTCAGAATGTCAGACAGGGAGAATGCATGGTGGTTTACAGGCAAAAAGAAACCTTGTAAAATTTTGAGCAGGAAAATGATATGGACATGCCTGTTTTGGGGAGGATAAATAGAAATGAGGGAGAAAGCAAGAACAGATTGAAAGCAGAAAGACTAGCCAGGAAATTATTAAAATATCTAGGGAAGAACAGAGAGGACTAAAGTCATAGTGGCTGTGAGGAATAGAAATGAAAAAGTGGTTTCCAGGATAAGGGAGGATAGACTGGAAAGACCTTGATGATTACTTTGATGTTTATTATAAAAGTGTTGTCCATCATTTATGCAGAGAATGTTTCAGACAAGCTATCAATGAGAGTGATAATTAAATTAAAATGTTTTATTTTCACTCAGTTCTGTGATACAAGGGTGTGAAAATATATTTAGAAGCAGAAATTCTAAGGACCATTTCTTTGCAATTCATGTGGAATGAAAGTTTACCCCCTAACCTGAAATTTCCATTCAGGTCAGAAGCTGAGTTAGACTAATTTGTGCAACCTATGCCTGTAATCATCAATTCAAACAATGGTCTTGCACATATGGAAAGCCAGTCATCCTCATTGCCTCAATTTCACTGGGGAATGAGAAAAGAAAAAAAAATTCTATATGTGAAACATTTCATGCTTGCAAAAGGAAGATGAGCAGCTCTCTCAATGAGAATAAAATCTCTAAAAAGATCTCATAAATTAGAGCAAGAGACTTGCATTCTACAACACAAAACCCAACAAACAAACAAACAAAGGTGATTAAAGCATGAAGACAGATATACACTCTATGGTCCTGGAAAAGAGTAAAGGGCTCTGTTCCTCATGGTTGTCAGAAAAGAGGAGCAGCAAACAAAGACAGAAAGGGTTATGTTGGGGACACAGAAACATAATTGGATTCCTCTGCCAAGCCTGGTAATTAAAATGAAGACACACAGTACCTTAGTTGCTCTGCAATCCCATAATATGTTTGAGATTAACAACCCTTGAATCTTGGTTTTACTGTTATATTATCTGAACATACAATATGTATGTCTTGCCATTTTCAGAATGCATGCAGAGAGGTTTCTCAAGGGGCGTGAGGATTTAGAAGCAGCTAACCAGAGAACCTGTGTGCTCTGATCACACTTCCCTGGCTGCCATGGATATTTTAGCCAAATTTAAACAGAAAATAAATGAGAGAGGAGAGAGAGAGAGAGAGAGAGAGAGAGAGAGAGAGAGAGAGAGAGAGAATAGCAAGCTTTTCAGTGATTTAAAGCTTTGCCTCTGTATTTCAGAGAAAAATTAGTCTCTGTTCTGTAGCTTCGCATTGTTACCTGTTTCACCAGTATTTCTTTTTCTCTTTTTGACCTCACTAGTGCCTTTTAAAATTAAAGTTATAAAATATGTTGTTGGATCGAGCTGCCTAGGGAGAGCTGATAGTCTATGAGGGACCAATATCTTCATTGATGCTGCCCCACCTCGCACACCTCAAACCCTGTGTCAGATCCGGGCTGTCCTGAATGCAGAAGGAACTTGGTTCCTGCTCACTGGGGCTATATGGCCGTGCCTGGACAGCACCTGTGGGGCAGGTAACCCACAGCTGGCCAGCCACATCCAGGACACTACACACAATAAGGCCCTCTGCTGCTGAAAGGCTTTCTGATTATGAATATGGTAATTTCAGCCGAATTCCTGCTTGTAAAATGCTGAGAGTTGCTCCATGCTCTGGTGAGCATGCTTGTCAGGAGCCAGATATGGTTATTGTAAAGGGAACCAGAAGTACATGCCAGTAATTAATATTATATCTTGTCCCCCAAAACATTCCTGGTCCCCTTATGTGTTAGTTAACTGACTCTCCACTTCCTCTGAAAGGTAATGATGAAGTCAGTATAAACATTGAGCTTTATACCCAATTTCTACTATTAAAAGCAAGAAAGACAAACACATTAAAGCAGGTTGGCAATGCCTAAAAAAAAAACCTCAGTGATACCTGGTATGCTTCCCAGAGGACTGGGAGTTGGGGACCTGATTTTTCAGACTGAAGGGGTTGTTTCTGGTGATGAGCTCATGGTGACAGGTATCACAAATAATCTGGAGCAAAAGGAAGTTGAATGGGTTTAAAAAGAAAGAATAGGAAGACCCTGCAGTATTTTACTTCTGTTTCATTCCTGGACTAATACCTTTTACAAAAGAAAACCCTGCCAACAACAGCTCAACACTAATTCAGCCTGGCATGGTATGAAATTGATCCCAGCTCTTAGCTCACCTGCTGGTTATTGAAAGAAGAGGTGAGCAAAAGACCAGAGGCGAATAGGTGATTATTCTTACAGTATTGTAAGGTGCCCTGGGGAGAAGGGGAGCAGATGTGGGTGTGGAGAGGAGTGGCCTCTGCATAGCTGAGGCTCTAGCTGGTGAATCTGCGAATGGAACAGCATTAAGATGTGATGCATCGCTATTAGTGAGTGCCATTGTGCCCTTACTGCAAGCACTCAAGTGTTCAGAGGGGGAATCAAGGATCCCAAATGGAGAAAAACAATATGCAGAGCCTAATATCTTTAAATGAGTAAATTATGTTTTCCTTGAGAAAGCAGAAAATGTTAATGGCTAAGACTTCCAAGACCTTTTATAATACAGGTAAGTAAGAAAGAAAAGATTATCCCAGTACTTTTGTATGCAATTAAAGCATGCCACTCAGTGCCCTGAATAAAGCTGGGAGCACTGATATAAATTTACTGCTATGTCATTAAAATGTGCTATTGCACTTGCTTTTTGTCTTTATGAAAAATATTTTATGAGATTGGGAAAAATGGCGGAGGTTTAGATGGACGTGTCAGTGCTTTGTCCCGGAGCAGATAAGGGCGAGCAGCTGAAACGGGTAACATACAGCCCGAATAAGCAGAGGAGATTCAGCTGAGAGACAGTCTGCAGCCAGAAAAGACAGAGAACTCCTAGAAAAAGGGGACGGTTAGAGATTGAGGCTGAAACCTCCCCCAGGGTGCCGGCTCAGCGGCGAGACCATGCCATCTTGAGTGGCTGTTGCCGGCATCCAGAGACCAGCTACTAACCCGGAGGCAACGACTCTCAAGCAGCGCCACTACATGAACTCAGACAAGCTCTGCTTCTCCCCATGGAAAGGTTAGACTTCCCCCAAAGGTGCGGTTTGCAATTCAGGTTGGAGAGAGAAACGCCCGCACGGGTGGAAATCTGCGCCCCACAAAGTCCATGGCTGTTGGGGCCAGCGTGACCCGCAAGTAGGGAAGGGCTCCCGCGGGGCTGCTGGCAGAAGGGAACGCTATAAATAAGCCCATAGTTGGACTGGATGCAAAGGGGTAGCCTCAGATTTTGCCAGCCCGTTGGCTACTTGGTGCCAGGGGCCAGAGCGCGTGCAGAGACTCCGCGCAGATCTGGAAGGTGGAGCCCCGCGAGTTCGCACAACTTCCCAGGTTCTTGTTTACACACTTCCTTTTAAATCTGTGCGTTTGATTGTTGAACCCAGTGCATGGTATTACCCAGTTGGGGTCACTTGCAGAGCCTGTAAGGGAAGGTTGTTTTTGGGGAGCCTGGGAAACAGAGCTGGGAGTTGCGTCTGGGGAACCAGCTCTGGGCGGAGCTGGTTAAGGTACAATAGAGAACTCCTGGTCAGAGAGGACTTATAGCCTTGGAGGTCAATCCAGACACACTTCCACCCAGAGGTAGAGCCACGAACAGACTCTTCTGTAAATACAGATAAAGGCAGTCTGGGGAACCAATACGGCCTGCCTTAAAATCAGGACTGTGGCTTACAACAAGGAGGAACAGTGTATCGGAGGGAAATTCAACATTCTCCTGAATACCTGGCGTGCCAAAAAGAAGAGTAGGAGATCTGAAGCACCTTCATTACTGCACATTTTTATTTTTATTTTTAACTATTTTTTCACCTTTTAACCAAGAAACCATTTTTTTTTCTTTTTTTCATCACCTGATTTTACCCTTTTAATTACATTTTTATTTTTAACCGGTATTATTACTGCTACCATTTTACCATTTTTTAAAGTGTCATTTTATTTTCTCTTTATTTTATTTTGGGAATAATGTTCTCCATTCTATTTTCATCGTTCCTTTAGCAACATTTTTCTCTACCTCAATTTTGCCTCTGTGCTAAAACCCTCTTCCCCACTTTTTCCATTTTGTTGTCCTGTTTCTCTTACCCTACTCCAGCTTTAGATTTTCCCTATTCTTTTTACCCCCTGTCAAAATTTCACCCTACTTATATATCCTATTTCCAATCCCCTGCTCTAAATTCTTATACACCTCTCCCTTATCTTTCTTCACTATCCATTTTTTTCCTTCTTTTCTCTCTCTATTGTTTTATTGTTGTTTGCTTGATTGTTGAGTATATTGGGTTTTTTTTTTTTAGGATTGTTTGTGAGGTTATCCTGCTTATTCTTTTTATTTTTTTGTCCCCCTCCCCCGGTTATTTTTGTGTTTCTGTTTTCCCTTGCATCGCTTGATATTATTGGTTGTTTGTAGTTTGTATTCATCTCCAGGGATCTGTTGCTGGAATTTGTTGGGATTAGTGGCAGTGCTATCGGAGTTTGCTCCTCATATAAATAGTCTCGTCCCCTCTTCTACTTCATTCTCTATTCTCTCTTACTTTTTTTTTCTTCTTTTTTCCCCTCCCTTTTTCCAATTTAATTTTTGCACTCCTTTTTTTTCTTTCTTTTTTCTCTTCTATCTTTTTCTCTTCTTTCTTCCTTATCTCCTAACTCTATTAGCTCGAGTGACCACCTTTATTTGGGGTTATTAATATCATAAATACATTCGTGTTCAGTGCCTGGTACGTTGTGCCTTGTTGTGTTGTATTTTGTGCCTTTAAATCAACGCAGGACATCCAAGCAACAGCAGCCTCCTGATCACCACACACTCTGTCTGGGGAACAGTTGCTGTGTGTGAAGCCTCCCTCCACCAGCCAGAAGAGCCACCACAGCTGTGAACAGCACCCACCAGAGGACCTGCTACCAACAGAGGAGCAGCTGCTACCACAATCGCCCAAGGAGCAACCACAGCCCGAGGAGCCACTGCCACCCAGGGAGCAGCCACTGCCACCCAGGAGGCAGCCACTGAACGACTCAACAACTAGATATGTCGGTGAGATCAAACATGGGTAGACTAAGAAACCCCCAAAGGAAAGAAAAGGAGGGCTCGCCAGAAAAGCAGCTAAGCAATACAGAGGCATGCAACATGACAGAAAAAAAATTCAGAATAAGGGTCCTAGAGAGTATGAACCGTATGTAGGAAAAATTCAACAACTTATGCAAGAAGCAAGAAGAAACAGATGAAAAAATCGATAACTTATGTAAGACCCAGGAAGAAATGAAGAGAGATATAGCTTCAATAAAAAACACCATTGAAAGTATCAAGAGTAGACTAGGAGAAGCGGAGGACTGAATTAGTGAATTAAAAGACAAGGAAGCAAAACACACCCAAACTGTACTGCAATTGGAGAAAAAATTTAAAAGACAGGAGGAGAGTCTAAGGGAACTTTGGGACAACATGAAACGAAACAACATACGAATAATAGGGGTGCCAGAACAACAGAAAGAGGAACAAGGATTAGAAAACGTATTCGAAGAAATAATATCAGAAAACTTCCCTGAGGTGGGGAAGAAAAAAGTCATACAAGCCCAGAGAATCCCAAACAAGGTGAACCCTAAAAGACCCACACCAAGACACATCATAATTACCATGGCAAATGTTCAGGACAAAGAGAGAATCTTACAGGCTGCAAGAGAGAGACGGAAAGTTACATACAAGGGATCTCCCATTAGATTATCAAATGATTTCTCAACAGAAACACATCAGGCCAGAAAAGAATGGACGGAAATTTACAAAGTGATGCAAAGCAAAGGACTGAATCCAAGAACACTCTATCCAGCCAGGCTATCATTCAAAATTGAAGGGGAAATAAGAAGCTTCACAGACAAAAAAAGGCTAAGGGAGTTTATCACCACCAAGCCAGCAATGCAAGAAATGCTAAAAGGACTGGTGTAAAAAGAAATATAAAGCTCAGAATGAAAACAGCCACACACAAAAAGAAATGGCTACAAACAAGTACCTTTCAATAATAACTTTAAATGTAAATGGACTAAATGCTCCAACCAAAAGACATTGAGTGGCTGAATGGATAAAAAATCATGACTCATACATTTGCTGTCTACAAGAGACCCACCTCAGAAGAAGGGACTCACACAGACTGAAAGTGAAGGGATGGAAAAATATCTTTCAGGCAAATGGAAAGGAAAAGAAAGCTGGGGTAGCAATACTTATATCAGACAAAATAGACCTCAAAGTGAAAGCCATAACAAGAGATAAGGAAGGCCACTTCATTATACTAAAGGGATCGATACAACAAGAAGATATAACCCTGGTAAACATATATGCACCCAATGCAGAAGCACCCAAATACATAAAAAAAAACTCCTGGAAGATATCAAGGGAGTGGTCGACAACAATACAATCATAGTAGGGGACTTTAATACACCACTGACATCACTGGATAAATCCTCTAGACAAACAATCAGCAAAGAAACAGCAATCCTAAATGACTCACTAGATCAGATGGACTTAATTGACATCTTCAGAACACTTCACCCCAAAGCCACAAAATATACATTCTACTCAAGAGCTCATAAGACACATTCAAAAATAGACCACATATTGGGTCACAAACAAAGTCTCCCCAAATTCAAGAAGATTGAAATCATACCAAGCATCTTCTCAGACCACAAGGGCATAATATTAGAAATGAACTACAAAAAAAAAAACAACCCAAAATACTCAAACACTTGGAAGCTGAATAGCATGTTATTAAATATTGATTGGGTTACCAATTAGATCAAAGAAGAAATTAAAAGCATCCTCGAAACTAATGACAACAATCCAAAACCTATGGGATGCAATGAAAGCAGTCCTGAGAGGGAAGTTTATAGCTCTACAGGCCTATCTCAAAAAGCAAGAAAAAATGGTAGTAAATCATCTAACTCTACAACTCAAAGAATTAGAAAGAGAGCAACAAGAAAACCCCAGAGTGAGCAGAAGGAATTAGATAATAAAGATTAGAGCAGAAATAAATGACATAGAGACCAAAATGATAATACAGAAAATCAATGAAACCAAGAGCTGGTTCTTTGAAAGGATAAACAAGATTGACAAACCTCTAGCCAGGCTCACCAAGAAGCAAAGAGAGAGGACCCAAATAAACCAAATCAGAAACGATAGAGTCAAAATCACAACAGACCCCACAGAAATACAAATGATTGTTAAACAATACTATGGAAAACTCTACTCCAACAAACTAGACAACCTGCAGGAAATGGACAAATTCCTTGAAAAATACAACATTCCAGCACTCAATCAGGAAGAATCTAAAAATCTCAATAGGCCAATAACTATGGAAGAAATTGAAGGAGTTATCAAAAAGCTTCCAGCAAACAAAAGCCCAGGACCAGACGGCTACTCAGGGGAGTTTTACCAAACATTCAAGGAAGAACTAAAACCTATCCTCCTCAGACTATTCCAAAAAACTCAAGAGGAAGGAACACTTCCAAGCACATTCTATGAAGCCAGCATCACCCTAATACCAAAACCAGATAAAGACAACACAATGAAAGAGAATTACAGGCCAATATCCCCCATGAACATAGATGCCAAAATCCTCAACAAAATCTTAGCAAATCGGATTTAGCAGTACATCGGAAGGACCATACAGCAAAGAAACAGCAATCCTAAATGACTCACTAGATCAGATGGACTTAATTGACATCTTCAGAACACTTCACCCCAAAGCCATGGAATATACATTCCACTCAGGTGCTCATGGGACATATTCAAAAATAAACCACTTTGCTCGTGACCCATGGTCAATACACCATGACCAAGTAGGATTTATCCCAGGGATGCAAGGATGGTACAATATCTGCAAATCAATAAACGTGATACATTACATAAACAAATTGAAAGAAAAAAAACACATAGTCATATCAATTGATGCAGAAAAAGCATTCAACAAAATCCAACACCCATTTTTGATAAAAACTCTCAGCAAGGTGGGAATAGAAGGATCATACCTCAACATAATAAAAGCCATATATGACAGGCCCACAGCCAACATCATACTCAATGGACAAAAACTAACACCATTTCTCCTAAGAACAAGAACAAAACAGGGATGCCCACTCTCTCCACTCCTGTTCAACATAGTCCTGGAAGTATTAGCCATTGCAATTAGACAAGAAGATGAAATAAAAGGCATCTAAATTGGAAAAGAGGAAGTAAAACTGTCCTTATTTGCAGACAACGTGATATTATACATACATAACCCTAGAGACTCCATCAAAAAACTACTAGACTTAATACATGAATTTGGCAATGTAGCAGGATACAAAATTAACCCCAAGAAATCTGTGGCATTTCTATACACCAATAGTGTACTTTCAGAAAGAGAGATAATAAAAACAATCCCATTTACCATCGCACCAAAAAAATTCAGCTACCTAAGAATAAACTTAACTAAAGAGGTAAAAGACTTCTACTCAGAAAACTACAGGACATTGAAAAAAGAGATAGAGGAAGAAGTAAAGAGATGGAAGAACATACCATGTTCTTGTATTGGTAGAATCAACATCATTAAAATGTCCATACTACCCAAAGCAATCTATAAATTCAACGCACTTCCCATTAAAATACCAATGGCATACTTCACAGATCTAGAGCAAACTCTCCAAAAATTCATCTGGAATAAAAAAGACCCCGAATAGCTGCAGCGATCCTGAGAAAGAATAAAGTAGGTGGGATCTCAATACCAGATATCAAGCTGTATTACAAAGCCACTGTTCTTAAAACTGCCTGGTACTGGCACAAGAAGAGACATATAGATCAATAGAATAGAATAGAGAGTCCAGAAATTAGCCCGAACCAATATGCTCAATTAGTATTTGACAAAGGAGGCAAGAACATACAATGGAGCCAAGATAGTCTCTTCAATAAATGGTGTTGGGAAAATTGGACAGATATATGCAAGAAAATGAAACTAGACCACCAACTTACACCATACACAAGAATAAACTCAAAATGGATAAAGGACTTAAATGTACAACAGGAAACCATAAAAATTCTAGAAGAATCGAAAGACAACAAAATCTCAGACATATGCCGAAGCAATTTCTTCACTGATACAGATCCTAGGGCACTTGAAACTAAAGAGAAAATGAACAAATGGGACTACATCAAAATAAAAAGCTTCTGCACAGCAAAATAAACCATCAACAAAACAACAAGAAAACCCACTGCTTGGGAAAACATATTTGCCAACGTCATATCTGATAAGGGCCTAATCTCCAAAATTTATAGGGAACTCATACAACTCAACAAAAGGAAGATAAACAATCCAATCAAAAAATGGGCAAAGGATCTAAATAGACACCTTTCAAAAGAGGACATTCAGAAAGCCAAGAGCCATATGAAAACATGCTCAAAGTCACTAATCATCCAAGAGATGCAAATCAAAACAACAATGAGGTACCATCTCACACCTGTCAGACTGGCTATCATCAACAAATCAACAAACGAAAAGTGCTGGAGAGGATGTGGAGAAAAAGGAACACTTGTGCACTGCTGGTGGGAATGCAGACTGGTGCAGCCACTATGGAAGACAGTATGGAGTTTCCTCAAAAAACTAAAAATGGAACTCCCATTTGACCCTGTGATCCCACTTCTAGGAATATATCCCAAGAAACCAGAAACACCAATCAGAAAGGATATGTGCACCCATATGTTCATAGCAGCACAATTCACCATAGCTAAGATCTGGAAACAGCCTAAGTGCCCATCAGTAGATGAATGGATTAGAAAACTGTGGTACATCTACACAATGGAATACTATGCTGCTGTAAAAAAGAAGGAACTCTTACCATTTGCAACAGCATGGATGGAACTGGAGAGCATTATGCTAAGTGAAATAAGCCAGTCAATGAAGGAAAAATACCACATGATCTCACTCATTCATGGATAATAAAGACCATTACAAACTTTTGAACAATAATAGATACAGAGGCAGAGCTGCCTCATACTGGTTGTCAAATTGCAGTGGGAAGGCCAGGGAGGCTTGGGGTGCAGGAGGGAGGGGGTAATAGATCAACCGAAGGACTTGTATGCATGCATATAAGCATAACCAATGGACATAAGACACTGGGTGGTAAGGAAGGCCAGGGGATTGTCAAGGTCGGGGGGGAAAAAAGAAAAAGGACACATATGTAATACCCTTTGTAATACTTTTAGCAATAAAATAAATAAATAAATAAATAGATAAATAAATAAAAAAAAGAAATGTAAAACTAAGTGCAGAGTGTCACATCCCAACCTTATTAAAACCTATTTTCAAGATGTAGCTTCTTATAAATTAAAAACAGACTCTTTCTTTATAGACATTGAAAATATATCCAATATCTAGAACTCCCATCACGATTTAGAAGTTAATATCATTCCTTTGTATCATATCTTATTTTTATTTTTACCTGAAAAGGGAAGTCTGCACTCATTGATGAGACAGAAATTTTTCTCTGTCTTTTTGAATGTCTGCACATGAAGTTTAGTTTATTCATTATGATTTCAAATGACAGTTGTTAAAAATTGAATAAATTTTTGATTATTAATCCAACTACAAAATAAGAAAACTGGTTGAATCACTGTATAACACAAGTAAAATCATAATGAAATAATTTGAGTTTCATTTGAATGTAATAACCCATATGTTGTAATTTTTATCTCTTGTTGATAAACTATGCTAATAACCTTCTCAAAACCTGTATATATTTGTAAGGAACTGAAAAGTATTATGTTCTAGGAACTTCATAAACACTTATGATATAAATATATATTTAAAATAAAATTTTAAAATTGTAAATGAGTTGTTTGTACTTCCCTCTTAGAACTGCTTTCGCTGTGTCCCATAGATTTGGGGTTGTGTGTTTATTTTCATTTGTTTCCAGGAAGTTTGTTATTTCTTCTTTAATCTCATTAATAACCCATTCATTGTTTAATAACATGTGTTTGAATGTTTTTGAGGTTTTTTATTGTAGTTGAATTCTAGTCCCATGTCATTGTGATCCAAGAAGATGCTTGGTAACATTTTAATCTTCTTGAATTTGTTAAGACTTATTTTGTATCCTAACATGTGGTCTATCTTTGAAAATGTCCCATGTACACTTGAGAAGAATGGATATTCTGCTACTTTAAAGAATCCAGGTAAAAAGTGGGCAAGGAACCTAACTAGACACTTCCTTAAACAGGACATTCAGATAGCCAATAAACATATGAAAAAAATGCTCACCATTACTAATAATTAGAGAGATGCAGATTAAAACTAGGATAAAGTGCCACCTCCCACCTTCCAAAATGGCTACCATCAATAAATCAATAAGCAAGCAATGGTGGGGATGTGAAGAAAGGGAACCCCAGTACACAGCTGATGGTAATGCAGACTGGTGCAGCCATTATGGAAAACAGTATGGAGTTTCCCCCAAAAATTAAAATGGAAGTGCTGTTTGACCCAGTGATCCCACTCCTGGGAATAGATCCTAAGTATCCTGAAACACCAATCAAGAAATAACATATGCGCCCCTACGTTCATAGCAACATTATTTACAATAGCTAAGATCTGTAAACAGCTTAAGTACCCATCAGTCGATGAGTGGATAAAAAAGCTGTGGTAAATTTACACAATGGAATAATATGTGGCTATAAAACAAAGAATATCTTACCCTTTGCCACAGCATGGATGGACCTGGAGATTATCATGCTAAGCAAAATAAGCCAGTCAGAGAAAGATAAGTATCAGATGATCACACTCATATGTGGAATCTAATAAACAAAATAGATTCAGAAACATAGAAACATGGAACAGACTGACGGATTTCAGAAGGAAGGTGGGGTGCGTGGGCTGGATGGGGAGTGTTTAACTGGAAAACTTATATGCATATTTGTAGCCCATGGACACAGACAGTGGTGAAGTCCTGGGAGGAGCGGGTGCAGGGTGGAGGGAGTCAATGGGAAAAAATGGAGGGCCTCTATAATACATTCAACAATAAAGATAAATTTTAAAAATAATAGGCAAAGGACCTAGTTACTTCTCCAAAGTGGACATACAGACATATTAAAAATGCTTAAAATCACTAATCATTAGAGAGATGCAAATTAGAACCACAATGAGGTATCGGCTTGCACTTGTCAGAATCAACAAGTGATAGGTGCTGGTGAGTATGTAGGGGAGTGGGAGCTCTGGTACACTGGTGGTAAGAATGTGGACTGGTGCAGCCATTATGAAAGACAATGGGTTTGTGGGGCTAGGGTTGGGTAGAGGGGGGCAAAGGGAAGGAAAATGAGGACATCTGTAATACTGTCAACAAGAAATAAAAAATCACATATGAGTGAGATCACGTGATACATATCTTTCTCTGACTGGCTTATGTCACTTAGTATAATGCTGCCCATGTCCGTCCATGCTGTTGCAAATGGTAAGAGTTCTTTCTTTTTTACAACTGCATAGTATTTTATTGTATAGATGTACCACAGTTTTTTAATCCACTCATCTGCTGATGGACACTTAGGCTGTTTCCAAATCTTACCTATTGTAAATTGTGCTGCTATGAACATAGGTGGGAATGGGAACATATGTAATATTTTCAAAAAGAAATATTTTTAAAAAAGAAATAAAAATCAATCAATCAAAATTTACCTAAATTTAAAAATTGTGAATGACTTATTTTAGTGTGCTTCACTGTAATATTAAAGTGTTGGGTTTATTCTTTTTTAAAATTTTCTAGACATCCTTCTTTCTTTCTTCTTTCTTTCTTTCTTTCTTTCTTTCTTTCTTTCTTTCTTTCTTTCTTTCTTTCTTTCTTTCTTCCTTTCTTTCTCTTTATTTTATTAACTAGAGGCCAGGTACATGAAATTCGTGCACGAAGGGTGTGTGTCCCTCAGCCCAGCCTGCACTCTCTCCAATCTGGGACCCCTTGAGAGATGTCCGACTGTCCATTTAGGCCCAATCCTGGTGGGATCGGGCCTAAATGGGCAGTTGGATATCCCTCTCACAATCCAGGACTGCTGGCTCCCAACCACTCGCCTGCCTGCCTGCCTTATTGCCCCTAACTGCTTCTGCCTACCAGCCTGATCACCCCCTAACCACTCCCCTGCCAGCCTGATCAACATCTAACTGCTCCCCCGCCGGCCTGATTGCCCCTAATTACCCTCCCTTGCTGGCCTGGTCACCCCTAACTGCCCTCCCTTGCCAGCCTGGTCACCTCTAACTGCCCTCCTCTGCCAGCCCAATTGTCCCTAACTGCCCTCCCCTGCAGGCCTGGTCCCCCCCAACTGCCCTCCCTTGCAGGCCTGGTTCCACCCAACTGCCCTCCCCTGCTGGCCTGATTGCCCACAACAGCCCTCCCCTGCTGGCCATCTTGTGGTGGCCCTCTTTGACCACATGGGGCGGCCATCTTGTGTGTTGGAGTGATCGTCAATTTGCATATTACCTCTTTATTATATAGGATTCCCACCCAATGACATTTTCCTAATGACTTCTTAGATTGGGAGGGAGGGAGGAGGGTGAGACAGAGAGAGAAAGAAACATGTATGTGAGAGAGATACATTGATTGGTTGCCCCTCGCAAGAGCCCCAAACAGGGATTGAACCTGCACCCCTTCAGTGCATGGGCCAGTGCTCCAACCATTGGATAATACTGGCTAGGGCAGTGATGGCGAACCTATGACACGCATGTCAGAGGTGACACATGAACTCATTTTGGGTGACACACATCGACAGAGACAAAAATTGCATAATTCAAATATTTGTCTCTTGCAACGGCCAAAGTTGGGCATCACTTGAGTAATATTATTACTCACGTTACTCATTATCAAGAATACAATTCTAAAACCGGATGTAAACATGTACATCGGTGTTGTGTAGCAAAGATACAGAGTGAAAACATCCAAGATACATTGTTCCAATATTGACATTAATATAAAAAGGTTAAGAATTGCACTATAAAGAGATTAATCTTTACTCATGACACTTCATTTTTACTTGAGTGACAAAATGCCCAATTCTGGAAATGGCCTCACTATTGTCAACATGTGCCTTGGGTAAGCTTCCTGTGCGTTCAGGTGCATTTGGCAAATGGATGCACTTGATCGCCATGTTCGTTAGGAGACAGGAGTGGGAGGGTTAGAAGAAAAAGATATACAGTGCAACAGTGCTTGACGAGACATTCTGCATGTCGGATAATTGATTACAGCACCATATATTTGTTGGTTATACATACTATCTTTGAATTGTTTTGCACCAGGAGTCAGTGCAACAACACTGCAAAAAGTTAATAGGTAAGAAACCTATCAACCTTTTATAAAAAATGCCATGATTTATATTTATTTATTTTTGCAGCCTTGTGATGGAAAATCAAAAAAATAAAAAAGCAAAATTGAATGATAAAGGAAGTGGAAGTAGCAGTAACTGACCCTTTCAAGACATATGGACCGAGATGTACGGGATTGTTGACAGAAACAACAGATCATTGTGCATACTGTGTAATGAAACGGTAGTAAGCAGAACGTGGAATGTAAAGAGACATTTTGAAACTAATCATTGTCAGCTCTTGAAAAAAAGTATCGATGAAAGGAAGGAATACATTTCTAGGCAGCTACACCTCTATAAAAGTCAATCAAATTCCATCATTAAATTTGTAAGATGCTCTACAAATTTAACATCAGCAAGTTACTGTATTGCTCACTCCATAGCTCAGCATGGAAAAGCCCTCAGTGACGGAGAATTTATTAAGGAAACATTTCTAAGATGTGCACCAGCTCTATTTCACAATATGAAAAATAAAGATGATATTATTAAAAGAATTTCTGAGTTACCACTCAGTAGAAATACTATCAAAGACAGAATAATAGATCTTAACAAAAATGTACAACATCAATTAAAAAAGACTTAAATAGTTGTAAATATTTTTCGATTTCTCTTGATGAAACTACTGATGTCACATCAAATGCTCGGTTGGCCATTATTGCTAGATATTCTGATGGTCTCACAATGAGAGAAGAGTTGATAAAGTTAGAATCAGTGCCAATAAGTACATCAGGAAACGAAATATGTAAGATTGTTATAAAAACATTCAGTGACCTAAACATTGATATCTCTAAAATTGTGTCAGTCACGACAGATGGGGCACCAAATATGGTGGGAAAAAATGTGGGATTCCTGAAATTGTTTATGGAAGCTATTAGACATCCACTTGTACCTTTTCATTGCATTATCCATCAGGAGGTGTTGTGTGCCAAATCGGGATTCTCAGAATTGAATGATTTAATGTCAGTTGCAACAAAAATTGTGAATTTTATAGCTTCTCAACCCCTTCACAAGCGAGAATTTTCTGCACTTTTACAGGAAGTTGATTCAACCTACAGTGGACTACTGATGTTCAATAATGTGAGATGGCTGAGTCGAGGTAAAGTACTTGAGCGATTTGTGGAGTGCTTTGAAGAAATTACGGTATTTATTGAGAATAAGGATTTGGCAAACTTTCTTCAGATCAATGATCATAAGTGGGTCAGCAATTTGATGTTTTTTACAGATCTCTCTGTTCATATGAATTAACTGAACTTAAAATTACAAGGTTTTGGCAAAAGTATTGACGTTATGTTTGGATACATCAAATCTTTTGAAAGTAAACTTAAAATTTTCAAGCGAGATATTGAAACTAAAACTTGTAAGTATTTTCCTTGGATAAAAATGTATTTCGAGAAGGCCACTACAATGAGTGTAATGGAGTCCATACTTATGTACCAGAATATAGTAACTCGTTATTTGAACAGTTCAGCGAAAGATTCGACCAATTTAGAAGCCTAGAACAGACCATTAAAATAATTAAGTATCCTGATGTAGTTGTTTACAGTACTTTGGAATTAAAGGATTTCCAATGGATGCAAATTGACGATTTAGAGATGCAACTTGTAGATTTTCAAGGTAGCATTTGGACTCATGTGTTTGTCGACTTAAGGTCGAAACTTGAAAATCTGGAATGAAATCATTTGAATAATGAAGAAGAGTACAACTACGAACAAGAAATTTTGAGTGCTTGGAACAGAGTACCTGACACTTTTAGCGACATAAAAAATCTAGCGATGGCTTTGCTAACAATTTTTTCATCAACATATTTTTGTGAGACTTTGTTCTCAGCATTAAATAATATTAAAATGAACAAAAGAAACCGGCTAACAGATGAAGTTAGTGGCGCTTGCCACTTGAAGTGCACCAAGTGTGAACCTGCAGTCGAAGAATTAGCAGACAAACTTCAGCACCAAAAAAGTCACTAATTTCTAGTTTTCGTACTATTTGATTATCATTGTTTTTATTATTATTTTTCCTAAATGCACATTGTTTTTCTCTTTTTGTTCATTTTATATATATTTTTGGTTGATTTTTCTTTGTTAAATGGCATTTAGATATATAAAATAAATATCAAAAATATAAATCTTTTTTTTACTATGGTTGCAAATATCAAAAAAATTATAAATATTTCTATATGTGACACGGCACCAGAGTTAAATTAGGGTTTTTCAAAATTTTGACACACCAAGCTCAAAAGGTTCACCATCACTGGGCTAGGGCCTTCTTTTATTTTAATAAATTTATTTATATTATGTCCTTTTTTCCTGCTTATTTTCTGAAAAGTAAATGCATAGTCTGTTTTAATTCTCCTAGAGTTTTTATTAATAATTTAAAAACACCAATTACTCTCCAATTATATTATCACATGTAACATTAGAGGTTGATTTTACCTTTCTATATGATGAGAAAAGTTTATTATTTTTTGCTTATGCCTTTTCAGCTTCTGAATTGCTTGTTCTGACTCTTCTAATAAACAAATCATCCTATATAATAAAAGCCTAATATGCTAAATGTAAGGACATCTGGTCATCCGTTCAACCAGTCAAAGCATAATATGCTAATGATATGCTAAGGCCGCTCAACCACTTGCTATGATGTGCACTGACCACCAGGGGGCAGATAGTCAACCAGTTGACCAGTTGCTATGAAGTGCACTGACCACCAGGGGGAAGACAGTTGACCAGTCACTATGACATGCACTGATCACCAGGGAGCAGATGCTCTGACTGGTAGGTTAGCTTGCTGCTGGGGTCTGGCTGATCGAGACTGAGCGAGACAGGCAGAACACACCCTAGAGCCCTCCCACATCCCTTCCTGGCCCCAATTATGCACCGGTGGGGTCCCTCTGCCTGGCCTGTGCCCTCTTGCAATCCAGGACCTCTCAGGGGATGTCGGAGAGCCGATTTTGGCCCGATCCTACAGGCCAGACTGAGGGACCCCACTGGTGCACAAATTCGTGCACCGGGCTCTAGTAAGAATGATAATAGATAATGAAAAATAGACTAAAAAGTGTTTTCTATTTTTTTTTTCAAGTGTTCTCTGGCAAAGAAAAATTAACCACTTATTTCAAATGGTCTTTACCATTTGGGTCATTAATGTTTTCAATTGTCTTGTTTCAGATTTGATGAACCTGTTAATACTGCTCATAGAAGTTTTTGAGGTTTATTTGTGGTAAATGTGATAAAACACACAAAAAAGTAGCAAAGGGAGTAAATAATCATTGATACTTTTTATGTCAATAAGAATTTTAATCACAGATTGACCTTTAAAAATTAATATACATTTTATCATGTAAAAGATCAATTTCAGGAAAGTTGGTCAGACAGTTTTTATCCTAAACAAACTCAGTAATTAAATTAAATTTGAAATTTGTAAATTTAATCATTCTGTTAATTGGAAATGCTCACTAAAAAATATGAACTTTAGATCATTCAAGGCAGTTTTGGTTCCACAAGTCCTTGTTACTAGTCACAATATTTTTTATGTTGAACACAGATTCACATTATACCAATCTTAAGAAAAAAACAATCACTTTTTAAAATATATATTTTTATTGATTTCAGGGAGGAAAGGTGAGGGAGAGAGAGATAGAAACATCAATGATGAGAGAGAATCATTGATCAGCTGCACCTGTATGCCCCACACTGGAGATTGAGCCCGCAACCCAAGCATATGCCCTGATCAGGAATCAAACCATGACCGCTTGGTTCATAGGTCAATGCTCAACCTCTGAGCCACAACAGCTGGGATTATATATATATATATATCCTGGGTAAACCCAACATATATATATATACATATATATATATATATACACACACACACACACACTAATAAAAGAGAAACATGCAAATTGGTGTCACTCCACTACACCCACCAGCCAATCAGGATGAGTATGCAAATTAACCCAACAAAGATGGCAATTAATTTGCATACACAGGCGAGGAGCGAAGACTGAAGGCCCCGGCCGGAGTGAAGACTGAAGACTGAAGAGGCTTGGCTTCTCCACTGTGGGCACAGAGGAGAAACCAAGCCTTGCTGCGGCCGGAGGGGAGAAGTCTAGCCTCGAGGCTTGTCTTTTCCGCTGCGGCGGACCAAAGGCCTGGGTCCCGGGTGCCGGAGGAAAACCGGTGCCGGCAGCCAGGGGAAAGAAGGCCTATTGTGTGAATCTTTGTGCAACGTGCCTTTAGTATATATATAATTTCCTTCATGTCACCTTAAATAAAGTGCTTCTTTTTACTGACTATCATGGTACTACCTTAAGTGCTATAAAATCTCTGATTCTTATTTTAAATTTATTTTATATAATGTATTTTCGTCTTCAAGAATCATTTTAATACTTGAATTTGGGGAGGATTATATTTTCTGTAGAATTAAAATCTTTTTATAACTCCAACTTCCTATTCTTTATTTTTGGCTTATCTCTGATTCAACTGCAATGTACTTTTTAAAAATTGTTTCTATTGAGTAACATAGTGCCATTCTTTCTGAGCTCTTCTTATGTGAAGTTAACTTTCAATTGATTTTTCATGTGATTGGAAGCTTACATGTTGAAATTTTGTGTCATGCCATTTTCTTCCCTAAGTATTCTGCAAACATTGCTAAATCTTCTGCAGTTTTGGTTATAGAAGTAGACATTTGAGGCAAATTGGATTTGTGATTTCCATTAACACAATATTTATTTTATTCTGATGCTGAAATAATATTTTCTTAATAAATTAAGTTAAAAAAATTAACCCAGTAGATGTACCATAGTTTTCTAATCCACACATCTGTTGATGGGCATTTAGGCTGTTTCCAAATCTTGGCTATTGTAAATTGTGCTGCTATGAACATAGGGGTTCATATATCTTTCTGATTGGTGTTTCTGGTTTCTTTGGATATATTCCTAGAAGTGGTATTACTGGATCAAATGGCAGTTCCATTTTTAAATTTTAGAGGAAACGCCATACTGTTTTCCACACTGGCTGCACCAGTCTGCATTCCCACCAGCAGTGCACAAGTGTTCCTTTTTCTCCACATCCTCTCCAGCACTTGTCATTTGTTGATTTGTTGATGATGGCCATTCTGACAGGTGTGAGGTGGTACCTCATTGTAGTTTTGATTTGCATCTATTGGATGATTAGTGACTTTGAGCATGTTTTCATGTGTCTTTTGGCTTTCTGAGTGTCCTCATTCAAAAAGATTCTATTTAGGTTCTTTGCCCATTTTTTGATTGGATTGTTTATTTTCCTTTTGTTGAGTTATATGAGTTCCCTGTAAATGTTGGAAATTAAACCCTTATCAGAGATAACATTGGCAAATATGTTCTCCCATGCAATGGGCTTTCTTGTTGTTTTGTTGATGGCTTCTTTTGCTGTGCAGAACTTTTTATTTTGATGTAATCCCATTTGTTTATTTTCTCCTTAGTCTCTCTTGCCTCAGGATCTGTGTTTGTAAAGATATTGCTACAACATATGTCTGCAATTTTGCTGTCTATGGAGTCTTGTAGGATTTTTATGGTTTTCCATCTTACATTCAAGTCCTTTTAGCCATTTTGAGTTTGTTTTTGTGTATGGTGTAAGTTGGTGATCTAGTTTCATTTTCTTGCATGTATCTGACCAAATTTCCCAGCACCATTTATTAAAGAGGCTGTTTTGATCCCATTGTATGCTCTTGCCTCTTTTGTTGAATATTAATTGAGTATAATGGCTTGGGTCAATTTCTGGGTCCTCTATTCTGTTCCATTGATCTATATGTCTGTTCTTGTGCCAGTACCAGGCAGTTTTGAGAACCGTGGCTTGGTAATATAGTTTGATGTCTGGTATTGTGATCCCTCCAACTTTGTTCTTGTTTCTCAGGATAGCTGTGGATATTCGGGGTCTTTTTTTTATTCCAGATGAATTTTTGGAGATTTTGTTCTAGATCTTTGAAATATGCCATTGATATTTTAATAGGTATTGCATTGAATCTATAGATTGCTTTAGGTAGTATGGACATACTATGCTACTATATAAAAGAAGGAATTCTTACCATTTGCAGCAGCATGGATGGAACTGGAGAGCATTATGCTAAGTGAAATAAGCCAGGAAGTGAAAGAAAAACACCACATGATCTCACTCATTTATGGATAATAAAGAACATTATAACCTGATGAACAAAAAGATAGATACAGAGGCAGAGAAGCATTGAGCAGACTGTCAAATTACAGTGGAAAGGCTGGGGAGTGTTGGGGAGTGAGGTAAGAGATCAACCAAAGGACTTATATGCATGCATATAAGCATAACCAATGGACACAAGACACTGTGGCGGGGGGTGGGGGGGTTGAGGGCATATTCCAGGGGGTAGGACAGGCTGGGGGAAGGTCAATGGGGAAAAAAAGTAGACATATGTACTACTATCTGTAATACTTTAAACAATAAAATAAAATTTAAAAAATAAAAAATAAAAAACAACAAGAAAACTAAAAAAATAATAATAACAAAATAAAAAATAAAAATAAAAAAATTATCCCGGGTAAACCCAACACTCCTTCAGGATTGTAAAAAGTTAAGTTAATTTAAGAGCAGCATGTGCTATGTAGTTTATTTATGTGTTTAATCTATCACGCAGAATTATAACTTCCTGCTTACTAGTTTCCCTGCCTAACTAAGCTTTTTATCTCCTTCGTTACATTGACAGTGTCATTTAAATGCGGTACCTTTAGCATGTTTCACAATACTGGTACAGTATACCTCTTAATTAATATTTTTTGAGGAAATGAGAAAGCAAGCAAATGAAATCTCACTTTAAATGTCCAAATTCAACAAAAATTCTTTAAATAAAGTTCAGTGCAAGTCAACAGATAAACATAAAGAATGAGAATTAAAACATATTTTAAAGAAATTTTGAGAAAATATTAAAATATTGTAACACATTTTAAAACTTTGTTCCAAATAACCCATTGAATAACAATTGTTATGACTGAATTCTAGTTGCTTTCTTCGCTAACATATATTGACTCTTTTTTAAATGCTTACTTCATTATGTGGTTGGTGCTTCTTTTTGTTTTGTTTTGGTTTTATTCATAGGAATCTTTATTTCTTTTTCTGTTTGTGTTTTTTGTTTGTTTAAAGTATTACATATAGTATTACATATGTCTCCTTTTCCCCCCACTGACCTCCCCCTGGCCACCACCTCTCCCCACCCCCCCGGCACATGCCCTCACCTCCATAGTGTCTGTGTCCATTGGTTATGCTTATTCAATGATATGATTATTTCCAGTAGGCACTGTCTTTACTAGAAATCTCCTGTTTTTTAAATGTAAGCATTATACATAAATTTTAAGTTTGCCACTAAAGGAGGAAAATTCACTTAAAACACACACACACACACACACACACACAAAAAAAAAAAAAAAAACCCTGAGAAGGAAACTTCTAATCTCAGCCTTGGCTGCATAGCTCAGTTGGTTAGAGAATTGTCCCAATATAGCAAAGTTGTGGGTTCTATCCCCGGACAGGGCACACACAAGAACCAACCAATTAATTCAAGTCAATAAATAAAAAAAACTTAAGAAAAGCCTTTTAATCGCCTAGCTTCCTTATAAATAGTTTTGGGTTCAAATTTCCACCAGGTCCTTCTCTCCCACCAGAGCTGTAGTAGGTGGAAAGCATCCATGCCATATTACAGAATAATAAGCAGAAAATGCCTCAGTTTCTGAGTTTATAAGGAGGCTTTAGGTCTTTCAAGGCATGAAGGCCTCATCTTGCATCCTGATTTGGGCATCAAATCCCATGGTCCAACACCATAAAGTTTAAATCTACAGGGCAATCCAAAAATATATATACACACTTTAATACCTGATAGCTCAATTTTGAAAATGAAATGTATTTTAATAAATGCTGCCTTTATAATTATTCAAAGTGTGTGTATACATTTTTTGGGACACTCTATATTTTGGAAAACTTTAGGATTTCCTGACTTCAACTTTGCATTACATTTGTGTTCCTGCTTCACTAACTTTTTTTCTTTTCTTTTGAGCTCAACCATATAATCTTTGATAGTTTTCATTTACAAAGCATTCTTACATATTTGGAGCAGTTCACTCTGCCATTTTAACACATATTCATCTTTATACTTCCTCAAGTCTGTGGACCATAGTTGCTCATCAATTGTTTGCTGCGTTAATTATGTGCTATGTGAATAAAGCACATATGAATGCCCTAAATCAGTGGTCGGCAAACTGCGGCTCATGAGCTACATGCGGCTCTTTGGCCCCTTGAGTGTGGCTCTTCCACAAAATACCGACTTCTGCGCATGGGCCACGAAGTTTCAATCGCACTGTACATGCGTGCCCGCATGTGGTATTTTGTGGAAGAGCCACACTCAAGGGGCCAAATAGCCGCATGTGGCTCACGAGCCGCAGTTTGCCGATCACTGAACTAAATGCTAATGTTCATCGGAAGGTTGAAGAATAAGCATCAAAATTGCTAATCTTATATAATCAAAGAAAAACAATAGAAAGGAATAATGGGAAGTATGAGAATATAAAAAAGCAGGCAACAGCACTAATTAATATATTATCTGATTTTCAAAATTTGCCTGAGACCTGACTTCTATAGAGAAATCAAACAAAAGTCACCATTATTACCCTAGGGCCCTAGTTTTGCTTCATTGACACTTTACTTATTATATTAAGCTTCTATCACTTCAGAAAACATACACTATACAAATTCTGCCAAATGAAGATGCCATCTATATATACATATAAAAGCCTAAGCTACTGTTATGACTGGATGACTGAATAACCGGCTAGTAGCTATGACGTGCACTGACCACCAGGGGGCAGATGTTCAATGCAGGAGCTGCCCCTGGTGGTCAGTGCGCTCCCACAGCCAACCTGCCACGGTCCCTTCCTGCAGCCAGCCAACCTCCTGGGAGAGACAGCCCCAATTGGCCTTGATCACCAGCCAGGCCAAGGGACACCCCACCTGTGCACAAATTCATGCACCGGGCCTCTAGTTGAAAATAAATACTGAAAATGCTATCTAATGCAAATATCTGATAAAAAATTTCTCTCCATGACACCCTGAGCTTGACAAATTGGATCATACTGCAGATGTATACTTTTTTTTTTTAATGGTAATGCCAGTTTTCTCCAAAACTGAAACTATGTGTTCACCGCTTGCCAGATGTACAACTCCCTCTGGTTAATTCTTGCAAAAGTGGCTTTTAGTGGTTTAAAAACACACACACACAAAGTGAACAAATGTCTTTGTGTCTTTATTGCAGTTTATCTACCCAGCACATACATTGCCTTCTCAGAGTACCTTGTGGCAGCCTAGTTTTTGTTTCATTTTGTTTTTTTAACCTGCATTTGCTAAATTTAGTATGAATGGTAGGATAATTCTTGCTAGGAAAGTGAATTAAAAAGATAAAAGAAAGAAGCATTAAGTTCTTGCCCCAACCAGCTCCAAATGTGCCTTTATGACTATATTATTCCATAAACAACAGGGCAAATGTGCCAGCTGCTCTTGACTCTCGGAGGGCATGATATTTCCTCCCATTCTGGCATCAGCCACCACCCCAAACGAAAGAAACCCACAAGCCAAAGTAGACAGGCATAGCTTTCACTGGGGCTACAGATAAACACTAGGACCTGAAAGCTCTCTGCTGAAAATGAGTTCCTATAAACATAAAAAGGTAAAATGTAAAAAGACACTAAATCCAGTATAAAAATAGGCTTTTAGACATTTGTTTTGTTATATTCTTCTGATAATCTATAAGTGCAATTTCCAAAGCTCTTAGTAACGATGCATTATATGGTACTAAGGCAAAAGGAAAAAAGAGGATTTAATTTTCTGAATGAACTTACTCATAATAGTATGGACACTTACCTTTGTGTTGTTGTATTTTTGTACAGCTAAAAAATGTATTGGATATGTTAAAGTCAGAATACCATTAAGAACTATAAAATATGAGGAGTAAATCCTGTTTTATTTTATGTTTTTTAAAAATATATATTTTGAATGATTTCAGAGAGGAGGGAAGACAGAGAGAGAGATATAGAAACATCAATGATGAGAGAGAATCATCTATTGTCTGCCTCCGGCATACCCCTTATTAGGGATTGAGCCCACAATCCAGGCATGTGTCCTGATTGGGAATTGAAATATGACCTCCTGGTTCATAGATTGATGCTCAACCACTGAGCCACACCAGCCAGGCTTATTTTATAGTTTTATTTCATTTCATTCAATGGTAATATTAGACATTTTCTTACTCTTAAAACAAATACAAAACAAAATCTCACTCCCAAAACAGGATGGAAAATTCTGTCCTGAACATCATTATCCCAACACTCTTGACCACTGCCCACAAATTACTATGTGACTGTCTTATAGTGGAAAAAAAAAAAAACACCACACAAAACAAAACCAAGAAACAAACAAATAAACAGGAGTACATCATCCCAAGCTTGATACGTTCATAGGTGATGATTGACCAAAGGGCACCTGTATATTGTGGCAATATTTTGTCCTTTCACACATACTTACTTCAAATCTTTGCTAATTCTATCGTACCCCCCACCCCTTGTTCTGAAGTGAAACACTGAGCCTGCCTATGTGCTGGTGAAGGGCAAACAGATTACAACTCACCAGGGCCCATCCAATACAATGAGACCATCTGTTGGCACATATTGACCTCTCTCAAGCAGACAGATGAAGCTTCAGAAAAGTTTTCAGAAGACAACCTAAATTTAAATCTTAACCATGATACGCATGAGATTTGATGTTGGTTATTTAATTTTTTAAACTTCTGTTTTTTAATCTGTAAAACAAGTACAATACCCCCTGCCATTTATTCCTCAACCTGGTGTTTTGTTTTAGGGTGTGGTTTGTTGTGTTGTTGTTTTTGCCACAATAGAGTGAGATGACATTTATGAAAACCTTTTGTTTACAGAAGTGAGATTCTCCTATTTTGGAAAGGTGTATATTTGATATATACAGGTGACATTTAGAACTCCCTATATGTCAAATACTGTTCTGAGTGTTTTAAATATTTAACTAATTTATTTCTCTCAACAACCATAAAGTAGAGATTATTATTTTCCCCATTTGACAGATCAGTAACCTGTGACACTGAAAGCCTAGGCAACTCATCCATGTTGTTAATCCTTACACTATACCAAAGTGTTATGGATGCCACTAATTGAACTGCTGCCATACATATGTTATTAGAACAATGAACTAGAGTCTAAATTGGTTAAGCTATAATATTTGAGGTATAAGTCCTAAAAATACAGTCCAATTCAGTCTCAGAATAAAGTTAACACAGATACATCAAAGTGTCCAATTTCCACATGGAAACAATGAAGTCTAACCATAGAGAGACAAAGCCTCATGATCATGATAGTAAACTGTTCCTGAATGGTCCATAACTGCATAAAGTTGGATATTTCAATAATCATCACTTTGTTCATATTATTATCATTGTTCATGTAACAACAGGAAAAGAAGGGTGGCAAAGAAAAATCTGGAAAATCTTAACACACCACTCTATGAAGTGTGTTGCAAATGTTACAAAATGTTATAAAATAAAATTGAGCAAGAGAAGGCTCCGAATAGGAAAAGTAAGTATTATTAAATTAGATATATAATCTGGAAAGAGTGTTCAAAGAAAGCATTAGAGTCATTCTACCCATTATGTACTGTTTGATTAGGAGCTGACCACAAGTGTAATGGCACCAACATCATTTTTATGGGGGAAGGCAGAAATTTGGATGCATTCATGGGTCTATCACGGGGTATATGTTTCTCCCTTTAGCTATATTCTCTCTTTTTTATGTTTTCTGAGAGGTTTTATTGTTGCTTCTCACTTAACAATGACAAACATTCATGTCAGTTTCCTATGGTACAGATAACTATTTTTGGGCCGTAGATACTGCATTTGTTCTATTGCTGAATAACATATTGCACCAAACCTTAAAAAGAACTTGTATTATCTCCCAGTTCCTGCGGGTTATGAATCTGGGCATACTTAACTGGGTAACTCTGGGTGGGGGTTTCTCACAAACATGCAATCAAGGTCTTAGCCAGGGCTTTGGTCATTTCAAGGCTCAAATGGGGTAGTATCTGCTTCCAAGCTCACTACCATGGTTGTTGGAAGGATTTGCTTCTTTATGGGCTATTGGGCTGAGCCTCAGTTCCTCACTGGCTATTGGCTAAAGGATGCATTCAGTTCTTTGCCACATCACCTCTTCATATATCAGCTCAAACATTACAATTTTCTGGTAAACAGGGAGTCTTCTAGATTTGGGCCTCCAGTCATGAGATATAGAGGCAAGATAGTTTAAGGTATTGATTAAATACAAGGTTAATATAAATACAGTGGAAAACAATGACTGAACTCAAGGGTAATGAAATGTCTTTGGAAAATAGAAAGCCTGGGAACTGAGAGCCCACATGTTTGGTGAGTCCTTCATCTGAATGTTGAAGTCATTATAAGTATTGGCGGGAGTTGACATTCACAGAAAGATTGTGAGAATCAAACAGGATGGGTTATAAATGTAAGGTAGGGTAACAATGTGACACAGAAAGCAAGGAGAGTCTCTGATCTCACTAGGCTAGCATAATATGTACGGTGTGAGAGATTAAGCTGCCTCTGCTTGAGTGGACTACAAGGGAAGTGAAGACCTCTAGGGAGGGAGGCCCATGTTATTTCAGTCAAGGAGAAGAATAGTTCATTGAAGTTTTTGTGCAAATGGAGGAGTTACTTTACTATGATGCATTAATTCCACAATTGTCCAAACAGGTGGCCAACTTTATCAAGCTACAGTATTAGAGTAAATCTCTCTCTTTCCATGCTTTGTTCCCCTTGTACTGCATATTGTCCCTATAAAGTCTTGTGCATACTGTTTTATCTCAGGCTTTGTTTTCTGGGGACCCCAAGCTAAGACAAAGGGAAAGGGAAACAAAAGATATTTATCCAAAGAGCATATTTGAACACAGATGTGTGTATGACATATCAGTAAGTGATAACAAACTCCCATCAAAATAAAAAGATTTAAGTTATGAACTATCATGTTTCTCATAATCACCATTACCACCATCCTTATCAGTCTCTCTCTATGGGACTCACAGGAAGGTAATAAATCACAATATTTAATTCTGGAATATTTACAGGAAGAGGCCAAGGCCAGACCACAGATGTGCATAAAGATGCTCATCTTCACCCAATTGACATTGATTCATTAGAGTGATGAAATGTTTCTTTTCCTTTAAAGTTGCATATTTTGTTCAGAAGTCCTAGGTTACTAGAAGTCTTCAAAGATACCCCTATATCTATACATATAGATCTACACTAATACAAGACAAACATGCAAATTGACCATACCTTTGCTACACCTTAAGTCACGCCCACCAGCCAATCAGAGCGACTATATGCAAATTAACCCAACCAAGATGGTGGCCGGAAGCCACAGAGCTGGAGTGAGCAGGAGGCTTGGTTGCTCCAGTGATGGAGGAAGCCAAGCTTCCCCAGCTGTAGCCTCCGCAAAAGGCAACAAAGTTTCAATTATAGAAGGTAAATAAATCCCAGAATAAAAAAAGAAAGAAAAAAAGGAGAGGCTGGGAGCTTCCATCACCGGGAGGCTTGGCCAGCCTGAAAATTGCCCTCAGCCCTTCACCCAGACTGGCCAGGCACCCCAGTGGGACCCCCTACCCTAAAGGGGGTGTGGCCAGCCTGAAAACAGCCATCAGCCCCTCACCAAGGCTGGCCAAACCTCCATGGGGTGAAGGTCCCCACTTGGGGGGGGCGCTTGACCAGCCTGCAAACACCCATCAGCCCGTCACCCAGGCTGGCCAGGCACCCCAGCTGGACCCCCACCCTGATCTGGGACACCCTTCAGGGCAAACCAGCCAGCCCCCACCTGTGCACCAGTCCTCTATCCTATATAATAAAAGGGTAATATGCAAACTGACCCTAACAGCAGAGCGACTGGGAATGACTGGTCACTATGACACAAACTGACCACCAGGGGACAGATGCTCAATGCAGGAGCTGCCCCCTGGTGGTCAGTGAGCTCCCACAGGGGGAGCTCTGCTCAGCCACAAGCCAGGCTAATGGCTGCCAGCACAGCGGTGGTTGCGGGAGCCTCTCCCGCCTCCTCAGCAGCACTAAGGATGTCCGACTGCAGCTTAGGTCTGCTCCCTGCTGGTAAGTGGACATCCCCTGAGGGCTGCCGGGCTGCCAGAGGGATGTCTGACTGCCAGCTTGGGCCTGATCCCCCAGGGAGTGGGCATAAGCCAGCAGGTGGACATCCTCCGAGGGGTCCCAGACTGCGAGAAGGCACAGGCCTGGCTGAGGGACCTCCCCCCCCCCCCCGAGTGCACAAATTTTTGTGCACCGGGCCTCTAGTATATATATAAAAGCCTAAGCGACCAAACAACCAAAAGATCAGAATCTTCCTTGCCTCTTCTTAGCTTCTAGTGGCTGAAGTAATCATTGGCACTCCTTGGATTGTAGCTGAATCACTACAAAATCTACCTCTGCTTCACATGGCTCTCTTCCTTCTGTGTGTGCCTCTTAGTCTCCAAGCTTCCTTTCCTTATAAAGATTATAGTCATCTGATTTATGTTCCAGGCTAATCCAGTTTGACATTAACTCGATTACTTACATCTTCAACATCCTATTTTCAAATAAGGTCACATTCACAAGACTTCAACATAGCCTTTTTTAAGGAGCACAATCCAACCCACTATAAAACATTATTAAATAATTCTTGGAATTTCAGCACTAACTTCCACAAACCAAAGCATCTACTAAAAGAAAGGGTAACTAAAACTCAGATATTTTTTTTATTCAGGTAAACTGGCAAATCTCATGATTTCAGAGCAATCACTTAAGAGAAGTTATTTCCTTAAGTCCAATTAAGATAGTTATTTTTTCATGAATCTGTCTGGACTTTAATTCTGATATTCTCCCTGTTCAGAAAGTATTTTTTGTTAAAACAAACAAACAAACAAACTATCACCTTGATTATTTTTAAACCATTTCTGAGCCATAATTCCTGAGGAAATGTGAATGTGTAGTTTGTTTATTCATTTTACCAAAAAAAAAAAAAGTATGACCAAATTCTGGATGTATTCACCCTTAATCCTTCTCTTTGATGACAAAGTTTTCCTACTTTCTTTATTAGTGGTTTATTGTTTTTTTTTTTGAACTTTTGACATGCTCAAGTCAATATCATGATGCTACCCACAGAACTTAATATTTGACTATGTAAAGTATTTTCTGATGTGTTTTTCTTCACTTCATTTGATCATTAGACTCTTTCTCCAGATCCCTGTTAATTAAAAAATGAATAATTTACAGTCATTTTCTCACAGGTGTCCTTAGCCCTGCTTCTTCCATAATTAGTCCATTTTGTCAGTCAGCATTGTCACAAATTATGTAATTAAGTAACATTGAACTTTATGCCATTTCTCAACTGGCTTTCTTCTAATACACAAACCTCATTTTTTCCATTGGCTATAGATATTTTAAATTGATTTCAGAGAGGAAGGGAGAGGGAGAGGGAGAGAGAGGAAAGGGAGGGAGGGGATGGGAGAGAGAGAGAGAGAGAGAGAGAACATCATGATGAGACAGAATCATTTAATCAGCTGCCTTTCTGGCACACCCCCCTACTGGGGCAGGTGCCCCTGACCAGGAATCGAACTGTGACCTCCTGGTTCATAGGTTGAGGTTCAACCACTGAGCCACGCCAGCATGCCTGCCATTTGCTTTAAAACTGACCACTAGTATGGCAACACTACCCCTATTAAAGTAGTTATTTTTGGTGTATGCATGTAAACAAACAAGCACAGTTGTTTGTTTCTTAACAGTCCTGTCCAGAACACTTTTCTCAAACAATTTCTCAACCTATAAATGAAAGCCCTTTAAAATTATTTCTTTATATACAACTTTGCCTTTACTATCTTGGTTTTAGTTTCTTTATCTATGAAATGAATAATTGGAATAATTATTACAATTCATGTGTTTATGCCTTTGCTATCTCTTAAACTTGACACAAGCTCTAAGTGCTATTTGAAATCAATCATATGAAAACAGTATGAAAGTTTATTTGATATAAAGATATAAATAATATACTGCTTCATCTCATAATTTATAATTTGTCTCAAATCTTTCAAGTAAAAAAAGTATATACATAAATTGAATGAATAAAAATATAGAATTCCCAAAAACAAATGTTTTGAAAAATACTGTTTACACTCTGAGCTCAACTGATGCTGGCATGCTACTCTGAGTAAAAAATTCAGTTTAAATTTCAAGTTAAAACAAGTCAGTGATTTTTGCTAGTAATAATTGTGAGTGATGGACTATTTTATTTTTACAAAGTCAAGTGGCAAAAGTCATCTGATTAGACAGACTCTTTTTTTAATATATATTTTATTGATTTTTTACAGAGAGGAAGGCAGAGGGATAGAGAGTTAGAAACATCGATCAGCTGCCTCCTGCACACTCCCTACTGGGTATGTGCCCGCAACCAACATACATGCCCTTGACCGGAACCGAACCTGGGACCCTTGAGTCTGTAGGCCGACGCTCTATCCACTGAGCCAAACCGGTTAGGGCTAGACAGACTCTTGACAAGAATGTTGGTGGTATACTATAACGTGTTTTTTCTTTAATTGTTATGTGGGAAAGAGAAACTAGGAGATCTTTGACCAGAGGAGACGTAGGAAAATGTTTTGATTTTTGGCTGCTGAGTCGATGTATAATGCTAAAAACATAATACATAAATAGAATGAAGCCTATTATTATTAGTGTAATTGTTTGAATAAATAATGTATGCATGATACAGAGACCTTTTTAGTAGCTGAATTAAATGCAAAATTTTTACTTCAAGATAAACTGAAACTAGAAAGACAGTCCAAAAAGAATTAAGAGTAATTAATATCTAATTCAGATTTGGCTATATGAATTTAGGTTTGAATAAAGATAATAATGAAGAAATGATAAAAATTACTCAATTCTACATATTTACTTAAAAGAGATTTGATTACTATATAATAAAAAGTCAAACTAAAAAAAGAAAACAGAGAGTAAACAAAAGTATAACCTTAGATTGTGACATTAAGTTTAATTAAGTTAAAATGAGGCTGGTATGGTGGGTCTTAATTCAATCTGACCAGTGTTCTTATAAGAAGAAGAAAAATAGGAAACCAGGGATGCAGGTATACAAAGAAAAGACTGTTAGGACACAGCAGGAAGGCAGCCATCTGCAAGCCAGGAATGAAGCCTCAGAACTAACTGAACCTGCTGACACCTGACTTTGAATTTACTTTCTCCAGAACTGTGAGAAAATAAAAGTAATGTTATTTAAGCCCCCCCCCTCCAGTCTGTGGTAATTTGTTATGACTGCCCTAGAAGAGTAATGCATATGAGTAAAATCTTGAGACAACTCAACAGGAGTTGCTTCAGAAACCTTTCTATGTATAACATTGCATTGTCAACGTTTAGCACCAAGTTCTGATTCAATCAAAAGATAGCTGTTCAGTTTCTCTTGTTGAGCTTTTTGGTGATCATTTCTTCTACTATAAAGATATTCTACCAGAAAAGGTCCTCTAGCCCTGGCTTACCTCTGTTCTGTCTTTCTGGACACCAGTTTTGTTTCCACAGTTTGATTCTCCAGGCACTACAGAGGGTCTTACTGGGCAGCCAAACTTCAGTAGATATCACTACTGAGAAATAATTTTGCTGAACTTCAGATGATTCCAGTGAGCTACCTACCCACCAGCTGCTTTGTGCTACCCAGAGCCAAGACTGGGGTCAGGTGACCTTGGTGTGAGTGCCTGCTCAAGTTTTGCACCTTAGTCATCTCTCTTCATCTGAATGGCAGTCCTGCTGGTGCCACATGCTCTCGAGATTTTCTTAATCCAGGTCTCTTTGGCATTCCTTCAGAGCATATGAAATTTGGTAGTGGGTACACAAGGGATATATATATATATATAATCTTACAAATGAACTATTTAGGAGTTGCAGAGAGAGTTTGATTTCCTTGATGCTATAAAAATAGCTTGATAACATGAGGATCTTTAGAGTTATGATGTTAACAATGCTTGGATGGTGGAAACTTCAAATGAAATAATATAAGGAGATGGGTTGTAATAAGTACCAAAGTATCTGATTCAAAAACATCAGAAAAAAACACAGGTTGCAAGCCTAGCTCTACACCTACCAGCTGTGTAGCATAGAGAAAAATACAGCCTCTCTGACCCTCTGTTTCCTCATGGGTTTATTTAGATGATTAGAAATAACCTATATAAAATGACTTCCTTTGTGTCAGGCAAATGGCCTGAATTCACTTATTATCCTGGTTCTACACTTATTATAATTGTTTCTTGATTAATGCAAATCTAACCACCATCATCTCAGCAGGCCTGATTTTGAACTCACAGGACACACATCAGAAATCAAAATTTACCTTAGCAATGATTTAGTCCAGTCTCCTCATTGTTCAGAGAAAATTAATGCCCAGAGAAATTAAATGACTTGCCCCAGGCTACAGAGCCAGTTGGTGGCAGTGGCAGTGTCAGCCACAGAACATATGATTTCTTACTCAGGTTGAGAATACTTTTTGTTTCACAGAATTTCATTAATAGCAGTATACTTGTCTTCATAAACATGCATTTATAAATGTATAGTAATTACATGTAGACAGTCAATGAAATGAGATAAATGGTATAATTATGAAATCTAAGTGTGATGGTCATAGTGTGCACATTTACTCAGAACAATCCAATGAATAAAGTAATTGGAGGTTCTTGATTGTCTCTAGCAAATCTTCCTCACAAGCCTTAACCCTGCTGAATAGGAAGGTTAAGCAGGCACCAAGTATAGTGGTGGAGACTTTAACTGGCTCATTAGCAGCATCTCAGACCCTGTATTAAATGTTCTTTCAGGAAAGTGCTTTGTTTTACAAATAGTCAAGTCTCAAAAAGGCAAATGGGAAAGTAGGGAGGAGTAAGAGGGAGCTCTTGACTTTGCAGAAGCACAGGAGAGATCTGAGGCTTTCCTGGGCCTCCCAATCCCAGCTGAAAAATGGCTGGTTCATGCTGCACGATTCTTGCACAAGGATCTGTAGAAACTTGTGACTTGTTCTTTTAGACACTTCAGGGCTTAGTTGTCCTCCCTTCTTATTTTCAAAACACTCTCCATCTGG
>NW_005871098.1:1475461-1527550 GCF_000147115.1 Myotis lucifugus
TTCTCCTTCATCCTGTGCCATGGCTGACACATGCTGCTACAAATGCCACACTGTGAGGTTGTCTATTCAGTGTTCAAAATGGAAGTGGGCAAAACTCTTCTTACTTGGCTTCCCCCTCAATTAACTCCACACCTCTGACTGAGACTTCAGAAGAACCAGTGTAGCTATGAACTTATTTCTTGCTCTTTGACTTTTTCCCACCTTGATATTTTATCTTTCTTCCCAGACTTCACTGAATCCTAAGAAAGTCTCATATCACATTCTCTCCAGTATACCCAAAACTCCTGACATAATTTTTATGCCATCTCTGCACTTCGGGTAATTTTAAATATCTGTGATTTCAGTAAGATAAGCTAGGTTCATAATAATTGGAGTCTCAGCACCTAGAAACTAATATTAAATTAGAACAAATAATATTAATATAGATCAAAAACTTGCTTAAATCCTTACAATTTTTTCCTTTTCACTTAGAATAAAATACAAATTTTCTACCACAACTTGAAGACACCCCCTACTTCCTTCAACTTCCAATTTTAACTCAACCCTTCCCCCCTTGATCATTGCACCCCAAAAACACATTAAGGAAGCTTATTACCCATTCAGATTCATTTTTATTTATTTTCTTTTATCTGGATCTTTGAAAACCCAGCTTCTTTTCCTTCAGGTCTCAGATTAAATATCACCTATCCAAAAAGGAATTCTCTGAGCATCCTATCGAGAAAATTTGAAAATAACCAATCATGCCCTCCAGCTATTTGTTTCTAACACAGCACCTTGGTTACATCCCTCATAGTACATAAGATAGTGGGAAACAATTTTTCTCATTTGCATGTTTTTTCATTGTCTGTTTATCAATAGAAAATGCATGGTATAGGAGACTGTTCTTATCTTGTTCACTATTTTATGCCTAGAAATAATAGTATCTGTAACATAACTGATACTCAGTAAGTAAGATATTAATGAATGGTTATATATTGATGTGCTAAGAGACATTATAAATCTATGTCCTTATGTACCTAGATCATTTATACTTTTGAGAATATTATAAATTCCATAATTATATGGAACTGTTATATATAAAAACTGTGAAAATCTTGTGATGTTTTTACCTGACTGGATATAGTCTTCAAAAATAAAAATATATATATATATAAAAAGACTATATGACACCCTATATAATAAAGAGGTAATATGCAAATGAACCCTCACACCCTCACAAGATGGCTGCCTAGGAGGTGGAGCTTTTGATGCTGACTGGCATAGAAACCAACCAATCAGAACCAAATCTGGGTGAACTGCGAGGAGCCAATGGCTGCCTAGGAGGTAGAGCTTTTGATGCTGACTGGCATAGAAACGGACCAATCAGAACCAAATCTGGGTGAACTGTGAAGGCAGAACCTAAGGTAGGGGCTGAGGAGGGGTTTTTAAGGGCAACATCTGTTTGGTGTAAGGTGTAAGAAAGCGGTTCAATTTTTTAAAGACTGGTTTGGAAGTATAGTGCATATTGCTGTCTATCAGTCCAGATATAGGGATTATGCATTTTTGTCTGCCAAAAGCATCTCCTCCTGCTGAAAAAGGCTTTTCCTCCAATTTAAGCAATCCTATCCTATATAATCTATCTATACTAATAAAAGGGCAATATGCTAATTAGACCGGGTTGACTGGCCATCTTCTGGACGTCCGACTTCCTTCTGGACAAAGCCATGGTGGAGGGGCTAAGGTAGAGGCAGTTAGGGGTGATCAGGCTGGCAGGGGAGGGCAGTTGGGGGCGAGATCAGGCCAGCAGGGGAGGGCAGTTAGGGGTGATCAGGCAGGCAGGCAGGTGAACGGTTAGGAGCCAGCGGTCCCAGATTGCAAGAGGGATGTCTGACTGCTAGTCAGACATCCCCCAAGGGGTCCCCAATTGGAGAGGGTACAGGCTGGGATGAGGGACCCCCTCCCCCCCCCCCGTGCAAGTATTTAGTGTACCAGGGCACTAGTGATGATTTAAAAGAAAGAAAATATTAGAATTTGAATATATTTCAAAATACCATCTTATTATTCACGAGAGGCCCAGTGCATGAAATTCGTGCACAGGTGGGGGGGCGTCCCTCAGCCCTGCATGTACCCTCTCCAATCCAGGACCTCTCGTGGGATTTCTGACTGCCAGATATCCCTCTCACAATCCAGGACCCCTGGCTCCTAACCACTTGCCTGCCTACCGGCTTGATTGCCGCCTAACCTCTCCCCTGCCAGCATGATGGCCCCCAACTGCCCTCCCCTTCCAGCCTGATGGCCCCCAACTGCCCTCCCCTGCCGTTCTCATGGCCGCCAACTGCCTCTGCCTCAGCCCTCACCACCGTGGTTTTGTCTGGAAGGAAGTCAGATGGTTGGAAGATTTCTGGTCTCCCAGTCTAATTAGCATATTACCCTTTTATTAGTATAGATTACCAATTTTACTACTACTTAACTTGCAATATTTCTGTTTTGCAATGTACTTTTATTTATTTATTTATTTTCCTTTAAATTCCTTATCGTTAAAAGAATTATATATGTCTCCTTTCCTCCCCACCCTTAACCTCTCCCCTGCTGCTCCCACCCCCCCTAGCACATGCCCTCACCCCACTACTGTCTGTGTCCACAGGCCATGCTTCTATGCATGCATACAAGTCCTTTGGTTGATCTCCTACCCCATCTCACCCTCCCCTGCCTTTCCTCTAAGGGTTGATTGCCTATAAGATGATTCTATGTATCTGGATTTATTTTTGTTCATCAGTTTAAGTTTTTCATTATATTCCACAAGTGAGTGAAATCATGTCATACTTATCCTTCCCTGACTGGCTTATTTCACTAAGCATAATGCTCTACAGGTCCATCCATGCTGTGGCAAATGGTAAGAGTTCTTTCTTGTTTATAGCAGCATAGTATTCCATTGTGTAGACGTACCACAGTTTTTAATAAACTCATTTGCTGATGGGCAGGCACTTAGGTTGTTTCCAAATCTTAGCTATTGCAAATTGTACTGTTATGAACATAGGGATGCATATATTCTTTCTGATTGGTGCTTCTGAGTTCTTGAGATATATTCCTAGAAGTGGGATTATTGGGTCAAATGGCAGTTCCATTTTTAATTTTTTTAGGAAACTCCATACTGTTTTTCACAGTGGTTGCACCAGTCTGCATTCTCACCAGCAGTGCACAAGGGCTCCCTTTTCTCCACATCCTCTACAGCACTTGTCTTTTGTTGATTTGTTGATGATAGCCATTCTGACAGGTGTGAGATGGTATGTCATTGTCATTTTGATTTGCAGCTCTCTGATGATTAGTGAATTTGAGCATTTTTTCATATATTTCTTGGCCTTCTGTATGTCCACTTTCAAAAAGTGTCTATTTAGATCCTTTGCCCATTTTTTATTGGATTATCTTCCTTTGGTTAAGTTGTATGAGTTCCCTATAAATTTTGGAGATAAAACCCTTACTAGATGTAATATTGGCAAATATGTTCTCCCATGAAGTGGGATTTCTTATTATTTTTATTTAAGGTTTCTTTTGCTGTGCAGAAGCTTTTTATTTTGATGTAGTCCCATTTGTTTATTTTTTCCTTAGTTTCCATTGTCCTAGGAGATGTGTTAGTAAACATATTGCTATGACATATATCTGATATTTTGCTGCCTATGGATTCTTCTTTGGTTTTTATGGTTTCCCATCATACATTTAAATCTTTTAACCATTTTGAGTTTATTTTTGTATATGATGTAAGTTTGTGGTCTACTTTCATTTTATTGCATGTATCTGTCCAATTTTCCCAACACCATTTATTGAAGATACTGTTTTGACTCCATTGTATGCTCTTGCCTCCTTTCTCAAATATGAATTGAGCATAATGGCTTGGGTCAATTTCTGGGTTCTCTGTTCTGTTCCATAGGTCTATATGTCTATTCTTGTGCCAGTACCAGGCTGTTTAGAGAACAGTGGCTTTGTAATATAGCTTGATATCTGGCATTGTGATCCCTCCAAATTTGTTGTTCTTTCTCATGATTGCTGTGGCTATTCAAGGATTTTTTATTCCATTTAAATTTTTGGAGAGTTTTTTCTAGTTCTGTGAAATATGCTGTTGGTGTTTTAATGGGGATTGTATTGAATCTGTAGATTCCTTTGGGTAATATGGACATTTTAATGATGTTGATTCTACCAATCCAGGAATAAGGTATATTCTTCCACTTGTTAATATATTCTTCTATCTACTTTTTTCAATGTCCTTAGTTTTCTGAGTACAGGTCTTTTACCTCCTTGGTTAAGTTTATTCTTAGTATTTTAATATTTTTGATGCAATTGTAAGTGGAATTGTTTTTTTTAGTTTCTCTTTCTGTGAGTTCATTATTGGTGTATAAAAATGCCATAGATTTCTGGGTGTTAATTTTGTATCCTGCTACGTTGCTAAGTTCATTAATTAAAATCTCATAGTTTTTTGATGGAGTCTTTAGGATTTTCTATATACAATATCATGCCATCTATGAATAATGACAGTTTTAATACTTCTTTTTCAGTTTGTATGCATTTTATTTCTTCTTCTTGTCTGATCATTCTGGCTAGCACTTCCAATACTATTTCAAACAGGAGTGGTAAAAGTCTGAATCCCTGTTTTCATACTGTTCTTAGTGGAAATGGTTTTAGTTTTTGTGCATTGAATATGATGTTGGCTATAGGTTTGTCATATAAGGTTTTCTTATGTTGAAGAATGATTCCTTTGTCCCCACTTCCCTGAGAGTTTCTATCCAAAAATAAAGGTGTTGGGTTTTGTCAAATGCTTTCTCTGCCTCAATTGATATGATCATGTGGTTTTTGCCTTAGTTTGTTTATGTAATGTATCACATTTATTGATTTGTGTATATTGTACCAGCCTTTCATCCCTGGAATAAATCCTACTTGGTCATGGTGTATGACTTATTTGATGTATTGCTGGATGTGATTTGCCAATATTTTGTTGAGGATTTTAGCATCTATGTTCACCAAGGATCTTGGCCTGTAATTCTCTTTCTTTGTAGCATCTTCATATGGTTTTGGGATTAGGTTAATGGTGGTTTCATTGAAGGAGCTTGGGAGTGTTCCTTCCTCTTGATTTTTTTTGGAATAGTCTAAGGAGGGTAGGTTTTAGTTCTTCCTTGAATGTTAGGTACAACAGAAAGAGGAACAAGGATTAGAAAACCTATTGGAAGAAATAATATCAGAAAACTTCCCTGAGGTGGGGAAGAAAAAAGTCACACAAGCACAGAGAGTCCCAAACAAGGTGAACCCAAAAAGACCCACACCAAGACACATCATAATTACCATGGCAAATGTTCAGGACAAAGAGAGACTCTTACAGGTTGCAAGAGAGAGACGGAAAGTTACATACAAGGGATCTCCCATTAGATTATCAAATTATTTCTCAACAGAAACACATCAGGCCAGAAAAGAATGGACGGAAATTTACAAAGTGATGCAAAGCAAAGGACTGAATCCACGAATACTCTATCCAGCAAGGCTATCATTCAAAATTGAAGGGGAAATAAGAAGCTTCACAGACAAAAAAGGCTAAGGGAGTTTATCACCACCAAACCAGCAATGCAAGAAATGCTAAAGGGACTGGTGTAAAAAGAATAAATAAAAAGCTCAGAAAGAAAACAGCCACACAAAAAAAGAAATGGCTACAAACAAGTACCTTTCAATAATAACTTTAAACGTAAACGGACTAAATGCTCCAACCAAAAGACATCAAATGGCTGAATGGATAAAAAAAACATGACCCATACATTTGCTGTCTACAAGAGACCCACCTCATTAGAAGGGACTCATACAGACTGAAAGTGAAGGGTGGAAAAATATCTTTCAGGCAAAAGGAAAGGAAAAGAAAGCTGGGGTAGCAATACTTATATCGGACAAAATAGACCTCAAAGTGAAGGCCATAACAAGAGATAAGGAAGGCCACTTCATAATACTAAAGGGATCAATACAACAAGAAGATATAACCCTGGTAAACATATATGCACCCAATGCAGGAGCACCCAAATATATAAAATAACTCCTGGAAGATATCAAAGGAGAGATCAACAACAATACAATCATAGTAGGGGAATTTAATACACCACTGACATCACTGGATAAATCCTCTAGATGAACAATCAGCAAAGAAACAGCAATCCTAAATGACTCACTAGATCAGATGGACTTAATTGACATCTTCAGAAAAATTCACCCCAAAGCCACGGAATATACATTCTACTCAAGTGCTCATAGGACATATGCAAAAATAGACCACATATTGGGTCACAAACAAAGTCTCCACAAATTCAAGAAGATTGAAATGATACCAAGCATCTTCTCAGACCATGATGGCATAATATTAGAAATAAACTACAATAAAAACAACCCAAAATACTCAAACACTTGGAAGCTGAATAGCATGTTATTAAATAATGACTGGGTTACCAATGAGATCAAAGAAGAAATTAAAAACGTCCTGGAAACTAATGACAATGAAAACACAACAATCCAAAACCTATGGGACGCAATGAAAGCAGTCCTGAGAGGAAAGTTTATAGCTCTACAGGCCTATCTCAAAAAACATGAAAAAAAGGATAGTAAATAATCTAACTCTACAACTCAAAGAATTAGAAAGAGAGCAACAAGAAAAGCCCAGAGTGAGCAGAAGGAAGGAGATAATAAAGATTAGAGCAGAAATAAATGACATAGAGACCAAAAAAAAAAAAAAAAAAACGATACAGAAAATCAATGAAACCAAGAGCTGGTTCTTTGAAAGGGTAAACAAGATTGACAAACCTCTAGCCAGGCTCACAAAGAAGCCAAGAGAGAGGAACCAAATAAACAAAATCAGAAATGACAGAGTCAAAATAACAACAGACACCACAGAAATACAAATGATTGTTAAACAATACTACGGAAAACTCTACTCCAACAAACTAGACAACCAGGAGGAAATGGACAAATTCCTAGAAAAATACAACATTCCAAAACTCAATCAGGAAGAATCTAAGAATCTCAACGGGCCAATAACTATGGAAGAAATTGAAGCAGTAATCAAAAAGCTTCCAGCAAACAAAAGCCCAGGACCTGACGGCTTCACAGGGGAGTTTTACCAAACATTCAAGGAAGAACTAAAACCTATCCTCCTCAGACTACTACAAAAAACTCAAGAGGAAGGAACACTTCCAAGCTCATTCTATGAAGCCAGCATCACCCTAATACCAAAACCAGGTAAAGACAACACAATGAAAGAGAATTACAGGCCAATATCCCTCATGAACATAGATGCCAAAATCCTCAACAAAATCTTAGCAAATTGGATCCACCAATACATCAGAAAGATCATAAACCATGACCAAGTAGGATTTATCCCAGGGATGCAAGGATGGTACAATATCCGCAAATCAATAAACGTGATACATCACAGAAACAAATTAAAAGAAAAAGACCACATAGTCATATCAATTGATGCAGAAAAAGCATTTGACAAAATAAAACACCCATTTTTGATAAAAACTCTCAGCACGGTGGGAGTAGAAGGATCATACCTCAACATAATAAAAGCCATATATGACAGGCCCACAGCCAGCATCATACTCAATGGACAAAAACTAACACCATTTCTCCTTAGAACAGGAACAAGACAGGGATGCCCACTCTCACCACTCCTGTTCAACATAGTACTGGAAATATTAGCCATTGCAATTAGGCAAGAAGAAGAAATAAAAGGCATCCAAATTGGAAAAGAGGAAGTAAACTGTCCTTATTTGCAGACGACATGATATTATACATACAAAACCTAGAGACTCTATCAAAAAACTACTAGACTTAATACATGAATTAGGCAATGTAGCAGGATACAAAATTAACCCCAAGAAATCTAAGGCATTTCTATACACCAATAGTGAACTTTCAGAAAGAGAGACTAAAAAAAGAATCCCATTTACCATCGTACCAAAAAAATTAAGCTACCTAGGAATAAACTTAACTAAAGAGGTAAAAGACCTCTACTCAGAAAACTACAGGATGTTGAAAAAAGAGATAGAGGAAGACATAAACAGATGGAAGAACATACAGTGTTCAAGGATTGGTCGAATCAACATCATTAAAATGTCCATACTACCCAAAGCAATCTATAAATTCAACGCACTTCCCATTAAAATACCAACGGCATACTTCACAGATCTAGAATGAACTCTCCAAAAATTCATCTGGAATAAAAAAAAGTCCCGGAATAGCTGCAGCAATCCTGAGAAAGAACAAAGTAGGTGGGATCTCAGTACCAGATATCAAGCTATATTACAAAGCCACTGTTCTCAAAACTGCCTGGTACTGGCACAAGAACAGACATATAGATCAATGGAATAGAATAGAGAGCCCAGAAATCAGCCCGAACCAATATGCTCAATTAATATTTGACAAAGGAGGCAAGAACATACAATGGAGCCAAGATAGCCTCTTTAATAAATGGTGTTGGGAAAATTTGACAGATACATGCAAGAAAATGAAACTAGACCACCAACTTACACCATACACAAAAATAAACTCAAAATGGATAAAGGACTTAAATATACGACGGGATACCATAAAAATTTTAGAAGAATACAAAGGCAACAAAATCTCAGACATATGCCGAAGCAATTTCTTCACTGATACAGCTCCTAGGGCACTTGAAGCTAAGGAGAAAATGAACAGGTTGGACTACATCAAAATAAAAAGCTTCTGCACAGCAAAGGAAACCATCAACAAAACAACAAGAAAGCCCACTGCGTGGGAAAACATATTTGCCAATGTCATATCTGATGAGGGCCTAATCTCCAAAATTTATGGGGAACTCATACAACTTAACAGAAGGAAGATAAACAATCCAATCAAAAAAATGGGCAAAGGATCTAAATAGACACCTTTCAAAAGAGGACATTCAGAAAGCCAAGAGACATATGAAAACTTGCTCAAAGTCACTAATCATCTGAGAGATGCACATCAAAACAACGATGAGGTACCATCTCACACCTGTCAGACTGGCTATCATCAACAAATCAACAAACGGCAAGTGCTGGAGAGGATGTGTAGAAAAAGGAACACTCGTGCACTGCTGGTGGGAATGCAGACTGGTGCAGCCACTATGGAAGACAGTATGGAGTTTCCTCAAAAAACTAAAAATGGAACTCCTATTTGAACCTGTGATCCCACTTCTAGGAATTTATCCCAAGAAACGAGAAACACCAATCAGAAAGGATATATGCACCCATATGTTCATAGCAGCACAATTCACCATAGCTAAGATCTAGAAACAGCCTAAGTGCCCATCAGTAGATGCATGGATTAGAAAACTGTGGTACATCTACACAATGGAATACTATGCTGCTGTAAAAAAGAAGGAACTCTTACCATTTGCAATGGCATGGATGGAACTGGAGAGCATTATGCTAAGTGAAATTAGCCAGTCAATGAAGAAAAAATACCCCATGATCTCACTCATTCATGGATAATAAAGACCATTACAAACTTATGAACAATAATAGATACAGAGGCAGAGCTGCCTCAAACAGATTATCAAACTGCAGCGGGAAGGCCAGGGAGGGTTGGGGGGCAGGAGGGAGGGGGGTAAGAGATCAAACCTAAAGACTTGTATGCATGCATATAAGCATAACCAATGGACATAAGACACTGGGGGGTAGGGGAGGCCAGGGGATTGTCAAAGGCAGGGAAAAAAAGGAGACATATGTAATACTCTTTGTAATACTTTAAGCAATAAAACAATTAAAGAAAGAGTAAAAATTAAAACTTTTTTATCTATATGACAAGCAGCTTGGAGCAAGGCAACTATCTATAATAATAAAAGTGTAATATGCTAATTAGACCAGATAGCCAAATGACCATCCGGACATCATTCCAGATGTCCTTCTGGACAAAGCTGTGGTGGTGGAGCCAAAGCAGAGGTGGTTAGGGGTGATCAGGAAGGTAGGCGAGCAGTTAGGGGCAATCAGGAAGGCAGGCGGAGGCAGTTAGGGGCGATCAGGCAGGCAGGTGAGCAGTTGGGGCAATCAGGCAGGCAGGTGAGCAGTTGGGGCAATCAGGCAGGCAGAGTGGTTAGGCGCAATCAGGAAGGATGGCAAGCAAGCATCCCGGATTGTGAGAGGGTGACAGCAGGGCTGAAGGACCTCCCCACCCCCCTTGCACGAAATTTGTGCACCAGCCCTCTAGTGGTTAATAAAGTGTTCTGGACTATTGTATAGAGTAATTGACACCTGATGTTATTGGTACCTTGTAATGAATCATATCATTCAAAGCAGTCCTCATTTCAGGTAAAGCACATAGAAAAATGATTGAATAATGACTATTTCTTCATTATCTTTTTACACTTTTCTTTTAGGACAAAAGTAGAAAACATATTATTAAAATATCAATTATATTACTCAAATGTAATATACATATAGAAAGACTCACAAGAAGCAAGATCTGATAGAATTTTGTAACTTTGTTCTCATTGCAATTTTCATTTAACTGTCCCTTATTCAGGATTAAACCTTTGTTTTCTCTTATAGCTCAGTTGCCTAAGCTGTTTTACTGTATGGCAGAAACTTTTTGTTTTTGCACTTTTTTCCTTCTAATTAACCATTGCTTTAAGTAGATTTTAGATTTATAGTTTGAATCTTGAGACAATAGATTTTACACATGTCTGGTTGCATTGGGGTTAACAAATTTAATCACTCAGTTATAATTCAGCTTTCTCAGTGTTTAAGTTTCTATGGTATTTTCTTCTGGTGTTTATCTGTCCCTGTATCTGCTCCTTCCCTCTTAAAAATAATATCAGTTTTATTTTTGTTCCACATATGATTCAACAGAACTAAAATTAACGCAAGGACAAATAACCATATTGAGACAGCAATTCGTCCTACTCTGTACGAATATTTATTCATAAAGGAAAATGTATCACACTCCTGCCTTTTATTTCTAGCTATCTTCTAATTCTTCACTTATTTTCCACAACCTTGTTTGTAAGTAGAACATATAGATATTAAAGGTTTTATTCTAAACATCACTGAATTTAAAATTTTAATGTTTTCCATTTCTTTAGGTATTATTTGTAAGATATAATCCTATATAATAAAAGCCTAATATGCAAATTGACCAAACGGCAGAAAGACCGGTCGCTATGACATGCACTGACCACCAGGGTGCAGACGCTCAATGCAGGGGCTACCCCCAGCCCACAGGCCCTAGGCCAGCCAAGGTGGGTGCCAGCAGGGGCCCCCTGATCACCCTGCCAGTCACTCTGCAGAGGGAGGTGACTAGCGGTCGGCGGGACCAGCAAGTGGGTAGCACCAGGCCAGCCAAGGCGGGTGCCAGAGGGGGCTCCCTGATCTCCCCACTGGTCACCCCACAGATCTGCCCTGATCGCTGGCCAGGCCTAGGGACCCTACCCGTGCACAAATTTTGTGCACTGGGCCTCTAGTCTATATATATAAAAGGCTAATATGCTAAGTGTCTGACCATCTGACTGGTCGCTATGACATGCACTGACCACCAGGGGGCAGATGCTCAATGTAGAAGCTGCTGTGACACACAGAGAAATGGCACCATGGACCTGGTGCCCACAAAGCACCACTCGGCTTTCCCCAAGTGGGACACAGGCCCCAATACCACCCTGTAGCAACAGAACACCAAATTGCAGCCAATGCTGCCAAGACCCCATGGCACAAAATGGGGCCCACAGCCAAGCCCAGGACAGAAACGGTGGTGTGGGCACTGGGTAATGATGTCATGTACCAACACCTGGCTTCCTCTCCCTAGAGTTAGGCCTTTTAACAATAAAAGGCACTATGGACCTGGCTCCCACAAAGCAACACTCGGTTTCCCCCAAGTGGGACACAGGCCTCGCCACCACCCCGGAACAACATCCCACCAAATTACAGCCAACACTGCCAAGACCCCATGGTGCAAAATATGGCCCACAGCCCAGCCCAGCCTGGAAATGGTGGCTGTGGGTGCCGGTAATGACGTCACATTTTTGTTGACATTCTGAAGCTGAAATTATTGACAGAATATGTCTGAAGACCAACTATTGCCACAACATACCTCTGAGGCTGAAAGAAAGCTACGTCTTCAACAGAATGTGTCTGAAGAACAGTCATCGAGAAGTACTACCAATACTGATAGGAACTGCTTTCATAGCGAAAATGAGGTAAATGAGGATGCAATTATTGAACACAGTTATGGTGGAATAACTGTTACATGTAAATTTTGCCTATCCCTAAATTTCTCTGATGAAAAACCATCTGATGGAAAATTTACTCGATGTTGTAGCAAAGGCAAAGTTTCTCCAAATTATATAAATTTTCACAAAAATTCAGTATTATGGGTTTTAGCTCTCCATCCAGGACATGTTCAATCCTATTTTAAATGCAAGAAAATTAACTCAACAGTATATTGTTGATTCATATTCAAAAATGGAAGCCAATCAGATAAATTTCATTAAAGGAAATGAATCTAAGTTGAGAGTTGAAAAATATAGTGGTTTGATGGATTATTTCACATCTAGATCTGAAAATGACAATGTGCCGATTGGTAAAATAATAATACTTCCATTGTCTTTTGAGGGTAGTCCCAGAAATATGCAACAGCGATATCAGGATGCTATGGCAATTGTAACGAAGCATGGCAAGCCCGATTTATTCATAACTATGACGTGCAACCCCAAATGAGCAGATGTTACAAACAATTTACAACACTGACAAAAAGTTGAAAACAGACCTGACTTGTTACCCAGGGATTTTAATATTAAGCTGAATGCTCTTTTAAATTATATATGTAAATTTGATTTATTTGGCAAAGTTACAGCAAAAATTCATGTCATAAAATTTCAGAAACACAAACTGACTCATGCTCACACATTATTGATATTAGATAGTGAATCCAAATTATGAACAGAAGATGACATTGACCATATAGTTAAGGCAGACATTCTGGATGAAGACCAGTGTCCTCGACTTTTTGAAATTGTAAAATCAAATATGGTACATGGACCATGTGGAATACAAAATCCAAATAGTCCATGTATGGAAAATGGAAAATGTTCAAAGGGATATCTGAAAGAATTTCAAAATACGACCATTGTAAATATTGATGGATATCCCAAATACAAATAAAGATCTGGTAGCACCATGTCTATTGGAAATAAAGTCAATAACACTTGGATTGTCCCTTATAATCTTATTTGTGCCTTAAATATAACAATCATATAAATGTTGAAGTCTGCACATCGATTAAAAGTGTCAAATATTTATTTAAATAAGTCTATAAAGGGCACGACTGTGCAAATATTCAAATTTATGAAAAATATTATCAATCTCTTTTACCCTCTCTGCATCCACCCCCTTAGGCATTTAACTTTGAAGTGTCCTCTGCTTCTGTCTCTGGACTTGACCATGTGCCTGGCTTTGGGTAATAGGATGAAGCAGAAGTGCAAGTATGGTGCTTCTAAGTCTACAATTCGAGAGGCCTTGCTCTTTCTTGTGTTTCTGTCATCTCCATGAGGACATTCCTGAGGTAGCCTACTGGCATGGAACAGATACGTGGCAGAGACTTGAAGTGCCCAGTCAGCCCAGTTGAGCCAAATTTTTTAAACTTAAACTATATAGGTAGGTACATTGTTATTAACTTAATTAGGGTACTCCTAAGGCTTAGGAAGAGCCATACTCAAGGGGCCAAAGAGCCGCATGTGGCTCGAGAGCTGCAGTTTGCTGACCACAGCCCTAGGGCAATGCCAATGTGCATAAGCTGTTTCCATTCCTTGGTTTCACAGCCCAAACTGGTCTTGTTCTGGGTCCAGCATTCTCAGGTGCCTGGGACCATTGCTCTGGGGTGTCTTGGGTAATTTTGATGCCTGGATGTGTAGGCCCATGGGAGCCATTCTACTCCTCTACCTCTTAACTTACCCCATTACCCCCTGTCCTTAGGAGGAAGTAGGTAAGAGAGGAAGCAGGGAAGTTAGTTTTTCCCTGCTATAAGGCATCAACCAATCACAGGAGAGCAAAGAATAAAAGCTAAGATGAGTAATGTAAACAGCAGTTGAAGAGATTTTAACTATGAATGTTATTGAAAACATAAAAAAAAATATTATCAATCATGAGGAAGTACAGGACTTCATTGATTCCAGGTATGTGAGTATTCCTGAGGCTGTTTGGAGATTTTTTGCAATGCAAATGCATGACCAATCTCATGCAATCACAAGATTAGCTATTCATTTCCCAAATGATCAGAATTTGTATTTTTATAGCGATGATTTTGCTGAAGTTATAGATAGGGCTAAAAGGCTTAACTCGACTTTGATGGCTTGGTTTTTATTGAACAGAGAAGATTCTGATGCACATAATTATTATTATTGGGAGATTCCACAGCATTATGTGTCTAATAATTCTTCGTGGAGAAAATGCCAGAAGGACAGGAATAAAGTATTAGGTAGACTGTTCACTGTGAGCTTTAGAGAACCAGAACAATATTACCTTAGACTTTTGCTTCTGCATGTAAAAGGTGCGATAAGTTTGCTGATCTGCAAACTCTAGGAGGTGTAATTTATGATACATTCGTGAAGCTGCTAAACATGGAGGATTATTAATCGACGACACTATCTGGAAAAATATGATTGGCAATGCAATCATCCTTAATATGCCCAAACAACTATGGCAACTTTTTGCATATATATGCATGTTTGATGTCCTTCTGATGCAGACAAATTATGGGATGAGAATAAATCTCATTTTATTGAAGATTTTTGTTGGAAATTACACCCAAGAGAAGGTGCCTGTGTGAACTGTGAAATGCATGCCCTCAACGAAATTCAAGGATTATTTACATTGCATGGAATGAAATGTTCAAATTTCAAACTTCCGGACTATTCTTTATTAATGAATACAAATACATGTGATGAATCATACGAGCGACAATAGTCAGAGGTTTTGATAAATTCTCTGAATGATGAATAGTTGGCAGCCTTTCAGACTATAAATTCCACCATCGAAGATCAAACTGTACACCCCAAATGCTTTTTCTTGGATAGTCCAGGCAGTAGTGAAAAAATATACCTTTATAAAATTTAATACATTATATTAGAGGTTGTTTTACCCACAGCCTCTACAGGAATTACTGCAAATTTACTTCTCAGTGGAAGAACCTTTCATTCCCAATATAAATTACTAATTCCATTAAATGAGACTTCAATTTCTAGATTTGATATAAAGAGTGAAGTTGGTAAAACCATTAAAAAGGCCCAACTCCTTATTATTGATGAATGCACCATGGCATCCAGTCATGCTATAAACGCCATAGATACATTACTAAGAGAAGCAATGAATTTGAATGTTCCATTTGGTGGGAAAGTTCTTCTCAGAGGGGATTTTTGACAATCACAAGGGAAATTAGTCAAGCACTCTGAAAGTGTTTTTACTCTTAATGTGGTATGCCGGGAGCCGGTCCATCCTTGCTGCTTGACACAGTAGCTGCAGGAAAGAAACATCTGCACAGCATATGTTTCAAGGGACCTGGCATATATAGCATATTGTTCTTAATATGTTTGCTCTCTTTAGCGCCACGTGTTTTAACCAAGGTCACCTCTCCGAGAAAGGTTGTTTCCCCAGGTGGGGATTTTTCCCTGAGGTTAGGGAGGGGATACAACCCCTTGATTAAGTGCCAGGCGGGTAGTTAAGCTACATAATCTTTACTCCCTGGAATGGAGATAAGAAACGCCCTAACCTTTGTAATAGAAATTGACAGGATTAAAATCGGCTGGTATAAATATGGATGTAACAAGACAATAAACATCAGATCCTCATCAGTTCCTAACCAGAACTCCGACCAGAACTTTGGCCTGGCTAGAGGTCCTGACTAGGCTGCTGATCAACTGAAGGCTGTCTTTGTGTCATTCCTTCTTCGCCGACTCCGTCCACACCTTTGGGGACCCCTGGACCCGCTGGGATTGGACCCCAGCAGTGGTATACAGGGAGATATTAGAATAAGTTAATTCAATTTATCAGTCATTGTTTGTATCAATGTTGTTTTTATATCATGTTTTTGTTGTTTAGATATCATGTTTTTGTTGTTTTTATATCATGTCTTTGTTGTTATCATGTTACTGTTTATTTATTAATAAATGTATATATTATTTTCAAATACATTTTACTAATTTTCTTTCATCTCTGACACTTCTATTATAGAGAAAGTGCAAATTGCAATATTAAACTATTTCTTCTAATTAATTCCCTTTTAATGTGCATGAATTCGAGCACTGGGTAACTAGTATGTTTATATTTGCCTGATAGATTGATTGCTTTCAAATGAATTTTAACAAATTTTATAGATACATACAATTTGTCACCTTTATCATGTATAGGACATCATTATTAATTAAGGATTGAGGTATGTTTGAAGTGGCAGGAAAAGTATGGCAGAGAAGTGTGAAAGAAGAGTGTTAAATGTTTCATTAAACTCGCTTAATATAGACTCTGAAAACATATTTTAATTTAGGTTTTTAGAATATAGAATGACAGAAAATTTACTCTGATGCAATAGTGATCATACTCATTAGCAGCTGAAAACATCCCCCAAAATAAAAATATTCTCCTGTTGGATTATTGTTTTGGTATTATCTTAATTTCTTTTGTGTGTGCAAAGAATTGAGGGAAGGTGAATAATAACGAAAGCATAGTGTGCACAATGATTTATGTGGCTGCTTAGAACCATATTCTACTTCTTGTTTCATCAGAAATTATTAATTTATCAGGACTTGTTTTCCAATATAAACATTTTATATTTCAGGTAATGCTTACCAGGTTTCACCTCTTCAGTGTGTGTACTTGAACAAGTGTCTGTGTGTGTTTATATGTATGTATTTGTGTGCATATGAGAGAGAGACAGACTTAATCAAATAAGAATAAAGAACAAAAAAGGTTATTTGCTTTGCTTCTAAATTTCATCAATCTGCATTCTGAAAAACTGGATTGAGTGGACAATAGCTATGCAAGGAAAGAAATTCATTCATTGACTATCTACAATATGTTAAGTGTCGGGTGTGTTTCCTTCCACGTCCCACGTGGTTCAGGGTTCGGGGTCTGGAAGAGGAGCCTCACACAAATGAAAGAGAAAAGATACGAGATAATTTGGAAATATTGGGGGACCAGGCAGGCAAGTCCAACTCGAGCAGAAGGACTTCCACCGGAGCTCAGGCCTCGCCAAGCTTTTATTGGTATGGGATAGCCCTTAGGCAGGGAGGTTCCAGTGACACACAGACTATCTTATCAATACGGATTTACATGAGTAAAGGTGGGGAGGTTGCTTCAGCTACCATTATCTGGATTAACTGGGTGGTGCACAGCTTCGACCTTTGCTAGGGCTTCAAAGCTCACTAGCTTTTGGGGGTCTCTACTCTTCTCTGCTAGTGAAGATGATAGGTGGTCTCCGACAGTTAAGCACTTGAAATAATAGATATGTGAAAAAAATAAAAACAAACATCTGTATTCATTAAACATATATTCTTGTGGGAGAGGCAATACATAATATATAATAAAGAACAAAAATGCAGTATGATATAAATACATGTCTTGTTGAGGAGAAAAACTCAGAAGGTGAATGCAGTCTTCCAGGTAATATGCATGGGCCTAATTGAAAAAGTAACATTGAGCAAATACTTAAAGAGGTGGATGTGTAATCCTTGCAGATATGGTGGGGGAAGAGAGTTCTAGGCAGAAGGAATGACTGGAGCAAATTCCCTGAAGTGGGAGTAGGCATGCTATATCCAAAAAGAGCAAGAAGATCAGTATAGCCAATTTGTAATAATAAAAGTGTAATATGCTAATTAGACCTGATGTCCTTCCAGATGGCCTTCCAGGGCTGGTGCTGTGAGGGCCAGGATGATGGCTGTGGTGGCAGTTGGGGCTGCTGCTGTGAGGGCTACTGCCCTGGCCCTCGGAGCCCCTTGCACGAATTTCATGCATTGGGCCTCTAGTAGATAATAAAATAAGAGGAGGCTTATAGGAGTTGAGGTCACAGGATTTCATAAGGAAGGAGACTAGATTTTGTTCTATTATAAAAAATTTGGAATTTTTTTTTGAATAGAGGAGAGCCACTGGCAGATTCTTAGAAGAAGAGTTCTAGGGCCCCTCATTAACATTTTGAAAGTAGTACTCTTGTTTGCAGTATTGGGAACAATGACAGGATGATAGACTATTGCAGTAAATCAGTTGAAAGATGATGGTGGTTTGTACCATAGTGATAGCAAAGGTTATGGTGGAAAGTAAGAAGATTCTGAAATGCTTTGAAAAGAGCATAGAGTTTCCTAATGGATTTGATATAGAATGTGAATAAAAGAGACATTTAAAAGGATTCAAGGTATGAAAGGGTAGATTTTCCATCAACTAAAACCAGAATGATTGTGGGAGGAAAGCAAGTTTGAGAGGAAAGTTTGGAGGTTTATTTTTGGACACAGTAAGATGACTACAAGATATCCAAGTGGAGATGCCCAGTGGGCAATTGGATATATGAGTGTGGATATTTAAATTAGGGAATTGTTGGCACAGAGATGAACATATATGTAAAATCTATGAGTCTGAATGAGACCATAGAGAATGAGAGTATAGACTGAAGAAGATGAATGACTGAGCTCTGGAACAAAATTAAGAGATAGAGGTAAAAAAAAAAATTAACCAATGTCCAGGTAAAAAACTAGAAACCACTTAAGTATTTTTAATAGCTCTATAATATTGGAAAGAATGAAAAAAAAGGAGGAAGGCACTCTTTCTCAAAGATTAGGTACTACAGAAAGACATAAAAGCCTCCACAATAGCAAGAGCTTGTCTGAGCCACAGTACCCAGTGAAGTTGCATCAGAAATATCATCATCTGTTGGATATTACCTTAAAGGCATCATACTAACAACAACTCTCAGTACCAAAACTCCAGAACTATTGGAAAACCCTACAATAGCCTTCAGTCATCCAGAGTCACCCATTGCTATGACTAACTCATCTACATTTGGAACTCTGGCACAACAGCTGGAAAGACCTGTGCTGTTGCAAGACGCTACAGTCACTTACTGACCACTGCCAAAATATAATGGTTTTTACCTGCTGATTTTCTTACCTGGTGCTCGGTCTCCATTAGCAGAAGACAGCCAGAACATACTTGGAAAGAGAGTACATGGAATGTAGCTTGCAGGCTTCGGCCTGATGATACAAAGGAAAGGACAGAAGAGAGAAATGTATGATAGGATTGAGTGTCAACTAGTAATATCTGGAACTGCCAACCCTTTGACTACTCAGCATCCATACACTATCTTACCATGTTAAACTTATAAATAGAAGCAATAATGCAACACCAATTTCTACTAACATGTTTCAGGTAGCCCTCATATAAATGATGACACTTTTATTCTCACCACCACTCCAAAAGTAGGAAAATAATCTTATCGGTCATTATAACTATTTTGGAGAATGTGCATTCCTCTTCTAGTTGAGTCACAATTTTATCCACAACACTATTTAAAATAAGAAGAAGAAAAGGAGAAAAATAGTCACACACACACACACACACACACACACACACACACACACTGAGGAAAATAACTAAGCACAAGTTGGCCTTTGATTTTTACAATATCCTGCTTGCATTAACCATTTTATTAACCTCATCTGACCTGAATTTTCTGTGTTAGGATGACCTAACAACCTAATGTTTGTTTATCAAGGTCTTTATTTACATTTAGTTTTCTATTCATTTTTATCATTCATTATTGAAATACAAAGGGAGATCCCAAATAATCCTTAAGTTCTACAGAGATCTCTCTCCCCTTAATAATTGGCATCTATAACAACAGATTAAAGTACCCTCTTTTATGCTTTATTGCATGAGGATTCCCAAAAAATCAGATAACTATCACAACTTCCAGTTCCAAAAATCATATATTGTCCCTTATTAAAATTATTTCTCCCACCCTACCTGGTTTTGCTCAGTGGATAGAGCATTTACTGGTGGACGGAAGGTCCCTGGGCTTGATTCTTGTCAGGGCACATACCTTGGTTGCAAGCTCAATTCCCAGCCATGGGCACAGGGAGTGTGTGGGAGGCAACCAATCGGTGTGTCTCTTTCACATTGATGTTTCTCTCTTTCTGTCTCTCCCCCTCCCTTCCACTATCTCTAAAAATCAATGGAAAAATATCCTTGGTTGAGGATTAACAAAACAAACAAACAAACAAACAAAAATTATTTCTTTCTTTTGAACTAAGACTTTTAAAGCCAAACTTTTCAGACAGAAATTAGAAAATTTGCAAGTGAGATATGTTTTAATAGAGAAAAGACATACATACTTCCATTTGTTAATTACTATACCTATATATACTGGCCAGGGAAGACTGTTGGTTTAAAGCATATATTAATTTTTATTAAACAGTGACCAAATGTGCAAGATTTTATTTTTCAGCTGTCAACTAGTCTTCAAAAAAATTACCACATTGTTCTACAAGGTCACCTGCTTCTCTAGTAGAGTATGTTATAAACAAAGGTGTGTGTGGGGGATATCATGAGTGTGAGGCCATTGCTTTTTTTACTAAATGAGTTCTTTAGTCAGGAATGACATTATCTGGAATACCATGATGGAGAATAAGTACTTGGATGGCAGTGTTAGAAAAAGTAAAGCAGATAGAAAAAGAAAAAAAAAATTAAGTTGATTAAATATGCATATTTGTGAAGACCCCCCCAAATAGAAGTATCCAAAATGTAATCACTTTGCCATTAGATTGACAAATATCCCCCCAGAATTCAGGTGCTATATGTGAAATTCAGCTTTGGCCTTTATTTTTTTTATTTTTTTTTATTTTTTATTTTTTATTTTTTTTTTTAATAATAATGGGATATTTGTTACTAAGCCCATTCATAGGTTCCTTTTTACAGCAAAGTTCATTCTTTACATGAATTAATTCATCATATTCTGGCTTATTAAAGAAAGAAAGTTTAACTAACGTCCACAGAATGATTCATTGTTTCAACCTGAAGCATCGTCTCTACAGTGGTTATTCTTTTGTGAATAAAATCATGAAATACAAATACCAACAAACTTATCCACATGTTTTCTCCCTCATCATTACTCTTTCCATCTTGCTTTTTAAAGTTATTTACAATGCATCCAGATGAGAGAAATAAAGAAGAATATAGCTTAGAAGAATGTTCTTTGTTTAAAATTGTTTGTTTAAAACAAATAATTTTGTTATTACCTGTGCCTGTCAGTCTCTGGGTGTTGATACTATGGTGATCAGACAACAATGGAATCAAAATGTGAACAATGCTGAGCAAAAGGATCTTATTCTCAAGCTCCCCTTACAGACTCAGCAGTCAAGCACCATATATAACTCTCCATCAACCTGGATATCACTGTTTGCCCCACCCAACTCGCATGCCCACCCAAGCTATTTCCAGTGACCTGAAATAGCCTGTCATGGCTCATATTTCAGACTTTCCTAAAATTTCTCAAACAAACAGCATCTGGTCTTGGAGTGCACCGTACCACTAGCTAAGTGGCCCCAGGCCCCATACTAGCAGCAGCCAGGCTTGGTTTGCAGCTTGGCCTTTCCTGGGCACCTCTAAGCAAAGCACAAATAGCAGCAATCTGCAGATCATGTTATAGCTCATGCCAGGTGGCCCAGAGCAAAACACAAGTGGTTGCTGATCTTTGTGTACACTTCCAGGAAAGACCCAGAGTCAGTGCACATCATGGAGAGCTTCAGGCCACATAAAAGCACAAATAGAAGGGTGTACACAGCCCACATGGGGGCAGAGGGTGCACCTAGAGTGCTCAGCTCCAGTGAATAGGGAGGCTGTGCCACTAGACCTTACAGGACACTTACTACATAAGGCCATTCTACCAGGCCCAAGATATGTAGAAGCTCTACCTAATATATAGAAACAGACATAGGGTGGCTGCCAAAATGAGGGGACAAAGAAAGATGTCCCAAATGAAAGAACATACAAAACTTCAGAAAAAGAGCTAAACAAAATTGAAATAAGCAATCTACTAGATGCAGAGTTCAAAATACTGGTTATAAGGATGCTCAATGAACTTAAGGGAAGAGTGAGTGAACTTGGTGAGAACCTCAACAAAAAGATAGGAAACATAAATATAGAACTAGAAAATATAAAAAAGAACCAGTCAGAAATGAAGAATACACTAACTGAAATGAAGAATATATTACAGAGAATTAACAGTGTCGTAGATGAAGATGAGGATCAAATCAGAGATTTGGAAGACGAGGAAGTAGAAAACACCCAATCAGAACAGCAAAAAGAAAAAGTAATTAAAACAAAACAAAACAAAACAAAGATAGTGTCAGGAGCCTCTGGGACAACTTTAAGCATACCAAATTAACATCACGGGGTGCCAAAAGATAACAGATAGAGCAAGGAATTGGAAACCTATGTAAAAAAAAAAATAATGATGGAAAACTTCCATAATCTGGTAAAGAAAATAGACATACAAGTCCAAAAAACACAGGGTCCCAAACAAAATTAACCCAAAGAAGCCCACCCAAGACACATCATTATTGAAATGAGAAAGGTTAAAGACAAGGACAGAATCTTAAAAATAGCAAGAGAAAAGCAGTTAGTTATCTACAAGGGAGCTCCCATATTATTCTCAGCTGATTTCTCAACAAAAACTTTGCAGACCAGAAGGTATTGACAATAAATTTTTAAATTAATGAAAAAAAAGACCTACAACCAAAATTACTCTACCCAGCAAAGCTATAAGTTAAAATCAAAGGCCATGCAAAGAGCTTCCCTGACAAGAAAAAAACTAAAGGAGTTCATCACTGCTAAACCAGTATTACATGAAATATTAAAGGGTATTCTTTAAGAAAAAAGAAAAAAAAGATCAAATATATGAGCAATTAAATGGAATATATTCATATCTATCAACAATTGAATCTAAAAACCAAAACAAATGAGTAAGCAGAACAGAAACAAGCTCATAGGTACAGAAAACATGTTGAAGGTTGCCAAATGGAAGAGACTGCAGGGATGGGTGAAAAAAGTGAAGGGATTAAGAAGTACAAAATGGTAGTTGCAGAATAGTCACAGGGATATAAAGTACAGCATAGGGAATATAGTAAATAATATACTAATAACTATGTATGGTGACGGATATGAGATTTTTGGGGATGATCACTTAGTAAGATATAATGTCTATTCACTGGTTTATACACATGAAACTAATATAATATTTTATGCTAACTGTAGTTAAAAAATAAAGTAAAAAGTAAAAAAATCAATAAATTAAATAAAAATAAAATAAAAAATCTTATCCATATATGCTACTGCATCTGTGTGGAGGGGTATTGTCTTTAATTGTAAAATAAAAACTACTTAAAAATGTTGATTATGTAAATGTGAATTTCAGAAAAAGAGATTGTAAGAGGTATAAGTAGAAAGTGAGATGTTAATTTAAAGCATCTTTATAAATTCTTCCTTCAGGGTAGAAAATTACAGGATCCAAATGATAATGGTCCATGGTTCTCTATGCTCAATGAGGTTTCCTTGTTCATGGGTCTATAGTCAGAAATACAACCATTGCTTCCATGAAAAGCCTTCTCTGTCACCTGTAGTGATGGTTTTATAGAAGTTTAATGTCAGAAAGATCTTAAATATAAAATTTTTATACTCCGCATAAACACATACATATAACACACACACGAAAATGATTACATATTAAATTAAATTGTTTCATTTTTCTCTTTATTTTTTTAAATATATTTTATTGATTTTTTACAAAAAGGAAGAGAGAGGGATAGAGAGTTAGAAACATAGATGAGAGAGAAACATCGATCAGCTGCCTCCTGCACACCCCCAACTGGGGATGTGCTCGCAACCAAGGTACATGCCCTTGACCAGAATTGAACCTGGGACCTTTCAGTCCGCAGGCCGACGCTCTATCCACTGAGCCAAACCAGTTAGGGCTCATTTTCCTCTTTATTTTATTTCATTTTTCTATTACCATTTATTCCCCCTACACCTTCCTTCACCTCTACTCTGTCTCCCATCCATCCCCCCAGTCACCACACTGTTGCCCATGTCCATAAGTTATTTCTCTTTTATTGAATAAATAAAATAGAGACAGACTTATAGATAGAAAGCAGGCAGACAGCTAAAGGGGTTGAGAAAAAAATAAGTTGTTTCTTATCAGGAAAACTTTTCCTTGCTAACTTTACTCCAACATAAAAAGAATCATCTTAGAAAAATTTACTACAGTCATAGAGTAAATCTCTATGCATTAACACATGCAAAATTGAAAAAAAAATTATTACATATTACTTTTCAATGGCATATCTGCACTTTACAAATAAACGTTTTATAAGTAGAAAAAAGTCTATATTTTAAATACATGTAGTACAATAATTTTCTTTAGTGGAAAAAATACACTATCCCAGCATATGATTCTCTGTTCCTTGTACAGAAGATGATCTATGTGTGGATGATACCTACTGCTGTCCATTTTGATGCACAGTGGGTGAAAACAGTTATTCTCTCCCTGGTATTCTTCTGGTGGTGGTCCACTGAATAGACTGTGACATCACTGGTAGAGCTGGACTTCAAAGATGGGCTTGTGCCTACCTATATTTTGAAGTTTGTACTTTTGAAGTTTGAAGTTTGGACTCTGCTCAGTCCCCCCCGCCCCCGCCCACCCCAGTGGAAGAGAAATGATGTTTATTCTCTGTTCCCTATTCTTGCTGGTGCCATCTTCCTGGATCTAGTCATTTGACCATCAATCAAACCCATTGTGGAATGCACCATCTCATGGAAATAGCTCAGGGGATCCTGAACATTTCTCTTCCGGGCATTTCCAGTTTTGCATCTACCTACAGAGGACAAAGATCTTTACTCCAAAGAAGCAAAGGCTGAAAGCTGAGAGATGAGTCAAGAACATTCTTTAAATGCAATTAGGTGAGTATTTCATGTGGATAGTGTGGTTCTCAATGTTGACTGACCAGAGATAATATAGCCATACTTTAGATGTTTGGTCTCTCTATGTCTCGGTTTCCTTGTCCATAAAATAGTTAGTAATATGCCTACATATTAAGGTTGTGAGGATAATGTGATAATGCATTCATTCAATGTGTCAGCCCGATATCTTGCTCATATTATTCTCAATAAATATTAGCTCTAATAAGAAAAGAATCTAAGAAACAACACTAGATATATTTGCCTGGTTATATGTGCAATGAAGGAGGGTGGTGGGTGAGTCCTAAAAAATGTGGGATTTAAAATAATTTTTAAAATATGTTTTATTAATTGGTTTTAGATAGAGAGATAGAAACTTCGATGAGAAACATTGATTGGCTGCCTCCTTCACTCCCCCTATTAGGGATTGAGCCCACAAGTCTGGGCATATGCCCAGACTGGGAGAATCAAACCAGTGGCCAGCTGGGCTAAAATAATTTTTTAAATCAGTGCAGGGAGTAAAGTATTTTGAGCTTATATTTTATGGTAACATATTAGAAAAGAGATGGCAGCAGATAGGAAAACCAAGAGTGACTTTGAGGAATGCTAACACATTTGATGGCTTAGGAAAATTATGTGCTATTTAGCACATTATAAAATATATATTCAGCCCTAACTGGTTTGGCTCAGTGGAGAGAGCATCGGCCTGCGGACTCAAGGGTCCCAGGTTCGATTCCGGTCAAGGGCATGTACCTTGGTTGCAGGCACATACCCAGTAGGGAGTGTGCAGGAGGCAGCTGATTGATGTTTCTCTCTCATCGATGTTTCTAACTCTCTATCCCTCTCCCTTCCTCTCTGTAAAAAATCAATAAAATATATATATATATTTTCAGAGTTGAAGCCTATAAAATAGGCAAAGAAATCCACGGAAAGCTACTAAAAAATTAGAAATTCAAAACAAACAACTAGATAACAAAGAAAATATTCATTCAATGAATATTGCTGATGGTGTTTGTGAAAACTTCCTGAAAGTTAGAGGTTGAAAACATGAAAGAATTAAAAAAAAATCTATTTAGGAAAAACCTGAACAAGAATATATTAGTGTAGTCATGTAAAAATATCTAAGTGTAGTTTTAAGAATTAAGTTTACACTGGAGCAGATATGGAAAATTCAACTCTAGATTTTAAGTATTTCTTATGATAGAAAATATAAAACATTAAAGTCCCATTTTATAACTATACATTCAAGCTCATTCTTTTGTGGCTTATATAATGATCTCTTCTGAATTAAAGGAACTATTACTTTCACTAAAGCTTTCTTTTTTTATTAAACTAACATTTTCAATTGAATTAAATTTCACACTTATTTGTCTACCATACTTACTCTTATATGCTTAGCAATATGCCAGGTTACAAAATTTGAGAGAAACATATAAAGGATCACCTAAGTTTAGGGCCATACCCCTAGCCATATCTGACCCCTCTACTTCCCACTCCTCTCCTCTTCCAGAAATCAACATGTGCAACCTTAGGCACACCACCAGGAGTCCTAATACATGCCACATAAAATTCTGATACCTTTGATTTTATTCAATTCATTTACATGCTACAAGTTAAATGGTTAAATTAAAGTAACAAGCCAACAACTCCTAAGTATGTATAAAATATCAGTTTCTTAAATTTAATCAGTATTAGGCTCTACGCTGCCGCAAGGAAAAACCGTGAGTCCAAACAGAGACCAGATTAAACAGGCTTTATTGGGAGCACAGGGGCGGGTTCACCAGCTCGGAGAGGGAAGCAGGAGAAGCTGCGCCAGACTGGAGCAGGGGCAAGTTTTTATGCTGGCAGAAACTGGTGGCAGTGGGGGTTTTCCGGGGTCAGGTGAAACCTGCGGTCTGTCCTGCAGTTTTGGTCATTTCCAGGAGCCGTTTGTCTGGCAGGGACTTTCCACCGGGGTGGGACAGTTTCTGGACGTCAGTGTGGTGAGGTCAGTTTCTCACCGGCCCAAGAGAGGGAGGGGGTCTTTTCGCCCCCGGGGCAGGGTGCCAGCGAATACCGGACAATCAGAATTTTAGAGAAAATAAGAATTTTGAATGGAGGATGGAATGGAAAATAATTTTAAAGTCTGACAAATAAGAATGACCATTAATTGTAATTGCCATTTCTTTTTTCTAGGTCCATGGCATATTTATCTCTTGTCAACATTACCCGATCTTAAGATATAGACACAGTTTTCACCATGTTAAACATGTGACAAAGCAGTTCAATGCAGTTAACTAACTTTCCCGAAGATGAATGTTAGTTAATTCAGGTACCAAACTTTGAACCCAAACGACGTTTCTTCATTTTTTAAAATTATTTATTGTCTAAAGTTTTACATATGTCTCCTTTTTCCCTGCTTGACCTTGCCCCCTCCTTTCAAGCCATTCCCACCCCAGGTAAGCCCCCCCACCTCCCCAGTGTCTGTGTCAATTGGTTACGCTAATATGCATGCATACAAGTCCTTTGGTTGCTCTCTAACCACCCCTCCCCTGCCATTTGTCTCTGGATCTATTCTTGTTCATCAAATTGTGTTGATTATTATATTCTACATTTGAGTGAGATCATGTGATATTTATCTTTCTCCGACTGGCTTATTTCACTTAGCCTAATGCTCTCCAGTTCCATCCATGCTGTTGCAAATGGTAAAAGTTCCTTCTTTTTATAGCGGCGTGGTATTTCATTGTGTAGATGTACCACAGTTTTTTAACCCACGCATCTGCTGATGGGCACTTAGGTTGTTTCCAAATCTTAGCTATTGTAAATTGTGCTGGTATGAACATAGGGGTGCATATATCCTTTTTCATTGATGTTTCTAGTTTCTTGGGATATAGTCCTAGAAATGGCATTACTGGGTCAAATGGGAGTTCCATTTTTAACTTTTTGAGGAAACTTCATACTGTTCTCCACAGTGGCAGCACCAGTCTGCATTTCCACCAGCAGTGGAGGAGGGTTCCTATTTCTCCACATCCTCCCCAGCACTTGTCATTTGTTGATTTCTTGTTGATAGCCATTCTGACAGGTGTGAGACTGTATCTCATTGTTGTTTTGATTTGCATCTGTCAGATGATTAGTGACTTTGAGCATGTTTTCATATGCCTTTTGGCCTTCTGTATGTCCTCTTTCGAAAAGTGTCTATTTAGGTCCTTTGCCCATTTTTTGATTAGATCATTTATCTTCCTTTTATTAAATTGTATGAGTTCTCTGTAAATTTTGGAGATTTAACCCTTATCTGAAATATCATTGGCAAATATGTTCTCCCATGTAGTGTGCTTTCCTGTTGTTTTGTTGATGGTTTCTTTTGCTGTGCAGAAGCTTTTTATTTTGATGTAGTCCCATTTGTTTATTTTCTCCTTAGTTTCCACTGCACTATGAGCCGTGTCAGTAAAGATGTACGACATATGTCTGCTATTTTGCTGCCTATGGAGACTTGTAGGATTTTTATGGTTTTCGTCTTACATTTAAATCCTTTAGCCATTTCGAGTTTGTTTTTGTGTAGGGTGTAAGTTGGTGATCTAGTTTCTTTTTTTGCATGTATCTGATGAAATTTCCTAGCACCATTTATTGAAAAGACTGTCTTGACTCCATTGTATGTTCTTGCCTACTTTGTCAAATATTAATTGAATATAATGGCTTGGGTCGACTTCTGGGTTCTCTGTTCTGTTCCTTTGGTCTATGTGTCTGTTCTTGCGCCAGTACTAGGCAGTTTTGAGAACCGTGGCTTGGTAATATAGCTTGATAGATGGTATTGTGATCCCTCCAACTTTGTTCTTTCTCAGGATATCTGTGGCTATTTGGTGTCTTTGTTTATTCCAGATGAATTTTTGGAGAGTTTTCTCTAGATCTTTAAAGTATGCCTTTGATATTTCAATGTGGATTGCATTAAATCTGTAGATTGCTTTAGGTAGTACAGACATTTTAAAGGTGTTGATTCTACCAATCCATGAACATGGTATGTTCTTTCATGTCTTCCTCTATCTCTTTTTTAAATTACAAGTCTTCTACCTCCTTAGTTAAGTTTATTCCTAGTATTTTAATTTTTTTGATGCAATGGTAAGTGGGATTGTTTTTTTAGTTTCTCTTTCTGTGAGTCATTATTGGTGTATGAAAAAGGCCATAGATTTCTGGGTGTTAATTTTGTATCCTGCTATATTGCCAAATTTATTTATTAGGTCTAGTAGATTTTTGATGGAGTCTTTGGGGTTTTGTATATATCATGTCATTTGCAAATAAGGACAGTTTACTTCTTCTTTTCCAATTCGGATGCCTTTTATTTCTTCATCTTGTCTGATCCTATGGCTAGCACTTCCAGTATTATATCTAACAGAAGTAGTGAAAGTGGGCATCCCTGTCTTTTACCCACTCTCAGGGGAAATGATTGAGTTTTGTCCATTGAGTATGATGTTGGCTGTAGGTTTGTCTTATAAGGGTTTTAATATGTTGAGGTATGATCCTTCTATTCCCACTTTCTGAGAGGTTTTTTTTTTATCAAGAAAGGATGTTGGATTTTGTCAAATGCTTTTTCTGCATTGATTGATATGATTATGTGATTTTTGTCTCTCAATTTATTTATGTGATATATCACATTTCTTGATTTGCGGATATTGTACCATCCTTGCATCCCTGAAAATAAATCCCCACTTGGTCATGGTGTATGATATCCTATCTAATAATAGACAAACATGGTAATTAACCATACCGCCGCTACGCTTCCCATTGGCTAATCAGGGCGATATGCAAATTAACTGCCAACCAAGATGGCGGCCAGCAGCCAGGCAGCTGAAGCGAATATGAAGCTTGCTTGCTCCAGTGATGGAGGAAGCCAAGGTTCCCCGCCTGCCACAGCTGGGATCTGAGCTGCACTCTAAGAAACAATGTGGCAATTACAGAAGCTAAACAAACCCCAGATACCTGCTTTCAGCCATCAGAGCTGGAGCGAGCAGGACCGCAACTGTGTTTCAATTATAGAACCCAAACAAACCCCAGATACCTGCTTTCAGCAGCCGAGGTCTCAGAGCTGAATCCAGGCCTCAGAGCTAAAGCCAGCTCTCAGCTCCAGTGACAGCTATAGAAGGTAAATAAATCCCAGAATAAAAAAAAAGAAAAAAAGGAGAGGTTGGGAGCTTCAGTTGCAGGCTTGGCCCACCTGTAAACGGCCCTCAGCCCCTCATCCAGACTGGCCAGGTACCCCAGTGGGGATGCCCACCCTAAAGGGGGTGTGGGCAGCCTGAAAACAGCCATCAGCCCCTCGCACAGGCTGGCCCGGCACCCCAGTGAGGACCCCCAGACTGAAGGGGGTGAGGGCAGCCTGAAAACAGCCATCAGCCCCTCACCAAGGCTGGCCAGGCACCCAAGCGGGACCCCCACCCTGATCCGGGACACCATTCAGGGCAAACCAGTTGGCCCCCACCCGTGCACCAGGCCTCTATCCTATATAGTAAAAGGGTAATATGCAAACTGACCCTAACAGCAGAAAGACTGGGAATGTCTGGTCACTATGACACACACTGACCACCAGGGGGCAGTTGCTCAATGAAGGAGCTGCCCTCTGGTGGTCAGTGAGCTCCCACATGGAGGAGCTCTGCTCAGCCAAAAGCCAGCCTGATGGCTGCCAGTACAGCGGTGGTGGTGGGAGCCTCTCCTGCCTCCTCAGCAGCGCTAAGGATGTCCGACTGCAGCTTAGGTCTGCTCCCTGCTGGCAAGTGGACATCCCCTGAGGGCTGCCGGGCTGCCAGAGGTATGTCTGATTACCAGCTTAGGCCCAATCCCCTGGGGAGCCGGCCTGAGCCAGCAGATGGTCATCCCCCGAGGAGTCCCAGACTGTGAGAGGGCACAGGCCAGGCTGAGGGACCCGTCTCCCCCCCCCCCCCCAGTGCACAAATTTTTGTGCACTGGGCCTCTAGTTTCTAATATAATGCTGAATACAATTTGCTAGAATTTTGTCGAGGATATTAGCATCTATGTTCATTAAGGATATTGGCCTGTATTTCTCTTTTTTTGAGGTGTCTTTATCTTGTTTTAGAATTAGGGTAATGCTGGCTTCACAGAAAGAGCTTGGAAGTGTGCCTTCCTCTTGAATTTTTTGGAATAGTCTGAGGAGGATAGGTTTAATTCTTTGAATTCTTGGGAGAACTCTCCTGTGTAGCTGTGCAACACAGGGGTTTGCTTGCTGGAAGAATTTTGATCACTGCTTCCATTTCTTCTGTAGGTTTCGGGCTATTCATATTTTTTTTGAATCTACCTGAATGAATTTGGGAGTTTGTATTCTCCTAAGAATATGTCCATTTGTCTAGGTTGTCCATTTTGTTGGAATAGAATTGTTCATAGTATTTTTTTCATAATCCTTTGCATTTCTGTGGGATTGGTTGTCACTTTGCCTCTTTCATTTCTGATTTTGTTTATTTGGGGCCTCTCTCTTTGCTTCTTGGTAGCTTGGAAAGAGGTTCATCAATCTTGTTCATCCTTTCAAAGAACCAGATCTTGGTTTTATTGATCTTTTGTATTGTTTTTTTTTCCTCCTTTGGTCTCTATGTCATTTATTTCTGCTCTGATCTTTATTATTTCACTAGAGGCCCAGTGCACAAAAATTTGTGCACTCGGGGGGTCCCTCAGCCCGGCCTGTGCCCTCTCGCAGTCTGGGACCCCTCGGGGGATGACCACCTGTTGGCTTAGACCAGCTCCCCTGGGGGATTGGGCCTAAGCTGGCAGTCAGACATCCCTTTGGCAGCCTGGGAGCCCTTGGGGGATGTCCACTTGCCAGCGGGGAGAAGGCCTAAGTTGCAGTTGGACATTCTTAGCGCTGCTGAGGAGGCAGGAGAGGCTCCCACTACCACCACTGTACTGGCAGCCGTCAGGCTGGCTTGTGGCTGAGCAGAGCTCCCCCTGTGGGAGCGCACTGACCACCAGGGGGAAGCTCCTGCATTGAGCATCTGCCTCCTGGTGGTCAGTGTGTGTCATAGTGACTGGTCATTCCCAGTCATTCTGCTGTTAGGGTCAATTTGCATATTACCCTTTTATTATATAAGATAGTGGCCTGGTGCATCGGTGGGGGCTGGCTGGTTTGCCCAGAAGGGTGTCTCAATCAGGGTGGGGGTCCCCGCTGGAGTGCCTGGCCAGCCTGGCTGAGTGGCTGATGGCTGTTGGCAGGCTGGCCAAGCCCCCCAGTGGGGACCCTCACCCCATGAGGGTGTGGCCAGCCTGGGTGAGGGGCAGATGGCTGTTGCTGATGGCTGTTTGCAGGCTTGCCAAGCCCCCCAGCGGGGACCCTTACCCATGAGGGTGTGACCATCCTGGGTGAGGGGATGATGGCTGTTTTCAGGCTGGCCATGGCCCCCAGCCATTCAAGCTCCCAGTGGAGGCTGGCTGGAAGCAGGTATCTGGGATTTATTTGGCTTCTATAATTGAAACTTTGTTGCTTTGAGCGGAGGCTACAGCCAACCAGGGCAGGCAGGAAGCTTGGCTTCCTCCATCACTGGGGCAACCAAGCCTTCTGCTTGATCCAGCTCTGTGGCTGCCGGCTGCCATCTTGGTTGGGTTAATTTGCATATAGTCGCTCTGATTGGCTGGTGGGCACGGCTTGGGGTGTGGCAGAGGTGCAGTCAATTTGCATGTTTCTCTTAGATTAGATTCCTTCCTGGTTTTTCCTGTTGTTCTCTTTTTAACTCTTTCAGTTGTAGGCTTTGATTATTTCTTCAAACAGGTTTTCTATTCCTTCTTTAGTTTCCTCTCTTTCTGTTACCCCTATTATGTGGATGTTATTTTGTTTTGTTTTGTCCCAAAGTTCCTTTTGGGCAGTGGTTCTCAACCTTCCTAATGCCACAACCCTTTAATACAGTTCCTCATGTTGTGGTGGCCCCCAACCATAAAATTATTTTTGTTGCTACTTCATAACTGTAATTTTGCTACTGTTATGATTTGTAATGTAAATATCTGATATGCAGGATGTATTTGCATTGTTACAAATTGAACATAATTAAAGCATAGTGATTAATCACAAAAACAATATGTAATTATATATGTGTTTTCCAACGATCTTAGGCGACCCCTGTGAAAGGGTCATTCGATCCCCAAAGGGGTCGTAACCCACAGGTTGAGAACCACTGCCCTAGTCTCTCCTCCTGTTTTTTTTAAGGTTTTTTTTTTTTTTTCCAAATGCTGCTCTGCTTGGGTATTTTTTTCCCACTTTTTCTTCTAGCTCATTGATGCGGTTCTCCACTTCTTCTAGTCTAGTGTTGATGCTTTCTATTGTGTTCTTTATTGAAGCGATGCCATTTTTCATTTATTCTTGGTTCTTTTTCATTTCCTCTTAGTTTTTACACACATTGTTGAATTTGTCTTCCATCCTTTTCAGTGTCCTGATGACCATTGCTCTGAATTCTTTCTCTGACATATTGTTTGCCTACATTTCATTTACTTCCTTTCCCAGTGATTCCTACTTTTCTCTTACATGGGGCTATTTCTTTGTCTCCCCATGTTTTCTCCTCTCAGGGTGTCTGATTATGTAGCTCTCTCTCCTCTGTGTTGACTCTCTCCAGATCTCTGACCTTTCCGTCCAATGATTGCCTCACCTCCTATGTTAATTCTTCAATTCCGGGTGGGTCTTATTTGATTCAGCTGTTCCTTCTATCTGCTCTTTGAGAAGGCGCAGGGCCCATCCACATATTCAGCACTGCTTTGTCTTTCCCTGGACAAACTTTTTAGTTGCCCACAGCCCGGGAGGCTGGATTCTCAGTGTTTGTGGGTTTGCAGCTGAGGCAGCTGGTCCCTGGACATTGTGGTTGTAGGGTCCTGGGAGGTATCCAAGGTATCCCCAGTTGAAGGTAAGGCTGGGCCTCTGATCACAGCCACTGTCCTCTTCAAGATGGCATGGTCTCTGTAGCAGAGTCAGCCACTCTTGAATAGATTTCAGCAGTAGTAGAGGCTGCCCAGCTAGGGAATCCTTGTCTGCCAGTCCCCAACAGTCCCGTGGGATATAGGTGTCCCTCACTGACAAATACAGACACTCCCCATACATCCATGCACTCCCCTTCACTCTCTCACTCACATACTATCTTGCAGCCTGCCATTCCATTGGCCACCATCTTGGCTCTCTGTTTCTTCATTTTTTAAAATGTTTTTTTAAGACTATTTTACATATTATAAAAATAACATTTCAAGTGTACAATTCAGTGAGTTTTGTATTTTACTTTATTAAGTGACACAACAACAATTATAACTGTTTTAGAACATTTTTACACCCACAGTAAGATTCCTCATAATCATTTACATTTAATGTTGATTTCCACTTCCCCAAGTCCTAGCTAATACTAATCTACATTTTCTTTCTATATTTGTCCTTTATGGGCATTTCATATAAAGGCAATCATACTCTATGTGGTCTCTTGTGTCTGACTCATTTCACTTAATGTAAAGTTTTAAGGATCATTCATAATGTAGCATGCCTCAATAGCTCAGTACTTTTCCTTACTGAATAGTATTCCATTGCATGGGCATATTAGTTATGTATATTAGTTATCCTTTTTTATTCTTTTGCTATTATGAATAATGCTGCTATGAAAATTCACATGCAAGTCTTTGTCCTATTTGCTATAACTATTCCAATGAGTATGAAATGGTATGTCATTGTGGTTTGAATTTGTGGTTTCCTAATGACTTATGATGTTGAACATCTTTTTTGTGCACTTATTAACCATTTGCATATCTTCTTTGCTAAAATGCTTGTTCATATCTTTTGCCCATTTTTTATTGAGTTGTTTGTCTTCTTACTGTTGAGTTCTAAGAGGACTTTGCAAATTTCGAATACAAGTCCTTAATCAAATATATATTTTGCAAATATTTCCTTCTAGTCTGTTGCTGGTCTTTTCATTTTTCTTAATGAGGTATTTTGAAGTGCAAAATTTTGAATTTTTATGATAACTAATTTATCAATATTTTTTCTTTTATGGATTGTGTTTTTTGATTTCATATAAAAATCTTCCAAAGTCTTAAGGAGTTTTTATGTTTATTTCTAAAATTTATACTTTTTAGCTCTTGCATTTAAGTTTATTATCCATTTGAGTTAATTTTTAGGTATAATATATGGTGAGCATCTAGATTTATCTTTTTGCATGTGGATAGTCAATTCTCCTAAATCCAGGCATTTCTGATACCACTGTCAAAGCCATTCCACTATGTTAATTAGAGAAGATAAATATGACTGATTGATTTCTAACAATAGCATATAGCAGTTAGATGGAAGTGAAGACCTAGTAACAAGAAGCTAAAATTGACAGTTTTCAAATATGATTAATTCAGTTAGTTAATGTTTAAATATATGCTCTTTTGTTCTTTTATCTACTATCAAGGTTAATTAATTGGTTTCTTATTCAGCCAAATATGAATGTTAAGGTTCTAGTAGATGTCCACAAAAATTGCACAATAAATTATGTAATAGCCTTAACCAGAATAATCAAAACAAGGAACAGCTGAGATGTTCAACAGGTGACTAGATAAAAATTATGTATGTTCATACAATAAAATACTACTCAGTAATGGAAAGGAGAGAATTACTGATTCACATGGCAATGTAAATGAATCCCCCAAACATTAACCCAAGTAAAGAAACAGAACAAAAGAGTAATCTTGTTTGACTTCATTTATATGTAACTGCAGAAAAACTAATATCTGATGATAGAAATCATAATAGTAGTTGTCTGGTAGATGTAAGGAAAATTGATTGGAACAGCCAGTCAAGTTTTTTTCATACCACATCAATGGGACATTGACTCTTTGGCCTCCCTCTTCCTTATTTAAGGAATCTAACATAAATAATACCTATTTTAAAGGCAGCTGATTAGCAATATTAGTTCTATCTTCAAACTTAATTCCCCTTTAGTATATGAAGTAACATATTCACAAGTTCCAGGGATTAGGATGTAAACATCTTTGGGAGGGATCAAGAATGGAGCATTATTCTTATTATCAAAGCTATAAATCTAACCATCATACCTAACATTGTTTCTCTGAGATAATAAAATATATTGAATAATTTGAGCCAATCTCCTGACATCTACTGGGTGCTTACTATTATAAGATTCAAGAAAAATCCACAGATAACACACTCTTATGGCTTATTGATATTTTACAGTATTCTTAGATATGCTATAAGCATTTAAGATTGCTGAATAGGCCTTAATGTGTTGTCATGAACTTGTAGTTTTCTGAATACTCTACTGCATAGTGTAGAACTTTATATTTCTGTATTGAAGAAAAATAAACTTTCCATTATAGAAAATATTGGAGCCTCAGATGTTTATCTCAAAGACCACATGGATATTAAAATTTATCATCATTGTGAATGGCTGAAAAGCAATAAAAACAGATAGTCCTGCCTAGTAGGTATCATATTGAGCCAAAAGGTGAAGAGCTGTGTGTGAAATTTTCTGACAATGGCCATCTCACCCATGCCATCAATTAACAAAATGGTGGGACCAGATCAGACTTAATAGGTGAAGACAATTCTTCCAAGATGCATGTTGTTGTTTCTTTGATATATGTTTTAAGTCATAGTCTTGAGATCTTTTCTATCTCATAGTTTTGAGGTCTAACTTTACATAAACACTATCACCATTGTCTTTAGAACTATATCAGAAGGCTTGATTTGACAGAGAAGAACGAATTGGATTGTGTGTGGTGATATGTTGTAGTTAAGACCTATCATTTTTTTAAGTCTTGAGCATAGTTTCTTGATTTATTATAAATAACATATCATATTTATCCTAGAGGCAGTGGCTCTCAATCTTGGGTCATGCTCCAAACATTCTGATTTAATAGATCTGGTGTCCAAACTGCACATCAGTGTTTAAAAAATTCCCAAGTGATTCTAATAGTCCTCTAGTATTGAGACCAACTGTTTTAACTTCTGGGTTAAGAACTATAGAAGGAGAGTAATAGCAGGGGTGATTATGACTAAATGAAAGTTACTAAGTTTACAAATCCAAGTGCTCTTTATTTACAGCCTGAACAGATGATATATTCTGCATGGTAAATTATGTATCCATGGATAATTTCTAATAGCAACTCCTAAATATTTGTAAAATTTAATAATCCAATTATTGCTGACAAGATATCTTAATAAGTACTTATTGAATCAATTAATATTCAAACAACATCACCAGTATTTTATTATTCAGTCATCAAAGTATGATTAAAGAGATATTAAGGATTTTAAAACAATGATTTTTCCCACATACTTTTTATTTTTTAATGTTTAAAAGTTTTAAAAATAAAACAGAATCTACATTTTTAGAAATTTATGGCTGAAACAATGTGACAATGTTTGCTACCATTTTTAAGTTTGAAGGATATGGAAGGAACATTTTATAATGTTGTTTTTAAATTTCTGTCATTCTTCTTGATCCGCTGTTAAGCCTGGGATTTCTATAATTGTTACCAGATACAAATATAGTTAGAAATGTCTTTAATGTTAAACATGAGTGACATTCATAGATGATAATCTTTTCAAAAATGTTTTCTAACTCTATTTCTTTTGAATTCTATTATTTAAAAAAAGTTTGTGACCGCCAGTAAAAAAAATAATCCAAAGATTGTTATGAGTTAGAAAACAGTTTGATTATAAGACCTACACATATTGATGACTGCCTCCTGCATAAACCCCAACTGTGGGCAAGGATAGAACCTGAAACCCAGGTACATGCCCTTGACTGGGAATCAAAACCTCGACCATCCATTGTGCAGGCTGACTCCCTAACCACTTAGCCATGTGGGCCAGGACTAGACCCCTTTTAATCCACAAAACTGACTTGCCTTTGATACATATAATGTGACCCTTTCCTTAACCTTCCCAAGAACAACTATGGGGGTAACACTGTGCTGACAAAAGAAAACTAATAATAATTTTCTTGGACTGGCTCCAGTAAAACACTATTCATGGGCATCCAGACCAAAACTTGCAACCATATTAAGGACCTATGGAGAGTCATGTGATAAATGGAATTCAAAATTATGTTGATCTCCCAATCAGTTAGTTCTCTGTGGCCTAAACTTCATTCTTTATATATTTCCACATTTGCTTTGTTCATAGCCTGAACTGATATCACAGCTTTGAGGAATATCACAGCTTTGAGGAATACCACACTGCTTCCTGATCCTTGGAGTAAGCTTTGTTATGTAGGAAATAAAAACAGAAGCCACTGGGCCTCAATATCCTTGTCAAAACAATAAGTCAAATACTGTAACATACCTCTGAGAGGACTGAAGTGGTTATTGTTACCACTATAGCCTTTGAAGATGGAAATACATTCCTTCACACTTCCGAATGCTATTCTGGCTAATTACAAAGACTAGTGGTACGTGGAGAAAGATGATAGATTATTAAACTTGCTCAAGTTATGACTCTAATGCTACTGCTGTTCCTAGTGGGGCTTTTTACTAAAGATAGTTCAAGTGTCCCTGGTACTTGATGTGCATTAAAATAGCAAGTAGATCTTAATTCTTCTCACACAGAAACTTTTAATAAAAATTTTAAAGGCTAGCAGTACATGTGTAATATTTTGCCTCAGGATAGAAGAACACCCCAATTAAATACTTCAACCCCTCCACCATTCCATGGGATATCACACTAATCCACTATACTTCATAGTGATTTTTGAAGAGTTGGAAGTAGTATGTGAATGTGGTGCATTGGAAATAAATGAAAAATAAATTCAGGGAAAATGGAAAAGACCGCATCATAGAATATTCTGGGGTTGAGTGGCATTGAACATATCAACTAACCCCTTCCTCTAGTGAAAAATAAGTCATTCCTCCTGCTTGAGTGAAAGAAAAGTCATTGTACCTTGTATTCTAAATCACCAAGAAGTAAGCACAATGTCTGGTGGGTTACCTGGATTTTGATGACAAACATAAACCATCTATAGGTGTCCTCCTTCAATTGCTTTACCAAGTTATTCAAAATTAAGTGGAGCTCAGAGGAAGTATGCAACCACTGGTCCAGACCACAGTTTCAGCAGGTTAACCACTGTTCCTTTGATTTAATGAGTCAATGTTGCTACAAGAATTTTGAGGAGCACCTCCCATTCTCCTGAATCCACGTGAAAAAACCTGATAGACTTGTTACAGCAAAGGATTTTGGAGCTATCCCCTTTAACAATTTATTATTTCCTGTCTGAAAAATAGGTGTGGCTCTGGTTGGACAGAGCTTGGGAGAGCAACTGACCAACCTACCCGAGCTGTTCATCTTGAATTAGGGACTGTGAGATTTAATTAGCCATGAAGTGAGAGTTCTTGCCTGATTAGCTCTGCGAAATCTAGATAAGTCCTTTAGGAGTCTGTGGACTAGATTTGGGGCAAAATTTTTCTATTGCAGTCTGTACTTTTTAAAAAATATATTTTATTGATTTTTTACAGAGAGGAAGGGAGAGTTAGAAACATCGATGAGAGAGAAACATTGATCAGCTGCCTCCTGCACACCACCTACTGGGGATGTGCCCACAACCACGGTACATGCCCTTGACCGGAATCGAACCCGGGACCCTTCAGTCCATAGGCCGACGCTCTATCCACTGAGCCAAACAAGTCAGGACTGCAGTCTGTACTTTTAAAAGCCTCTTTTCCATTTTTCTGTCTCAGTATCTTTATTTTTATTTATTTATTTATTATTGTTAACACTATTACAGCTGTCCCCATTTTCTTCCCCTTTGCCCATTTCCACCCAGCCTCCACCCCTCATTCCCTTCAGCTATCACCACACTGTTATCTGTGTCTATGAGGTATGCCTATATGTTCTTTGGCTAATCCCTTCACTTTCTTTCATCCAGTTTCCCCTCCTTTCCCCAGAGAGCTATCAGTTTGTTCCATGCATCTATGCCTCTGTTTCTATTTTGTTCATCAGTTTATTTTGTTATTTTGTCATATGTTATTTGTCTCTAACTGGCTTATTTCTTTTAGCATAATAAACTCCAGGTCCTTCCTTTTACTGCATTGTTTGTTTTTGTTATTGTTGAGCTGTATGAGTTTTTGATATTTTTGGATATTAACCCCTTATTGTAGGTGTTGTTTGCAAATATCTTCTCCCATTTGGTTGATTGCCTTTTTTTAAATTGTTGTTGACAGATTCTATTGCCATGCAGAATCTTCTTAGTTTGATAGAGTGCCATTCATTTATTTTTGCTTTTACTTCTTTTGCTTTTGAGGTGAAATTAATAAAATCCTTTCTAAGACCAAGGTCCATAAGTTTAGTACCTATGTTTTCTTCTATGTAATTTGTTGTTTCTGATCCTAAATTTAGGTCTTCACTAGCTACTAGGAAAATACAAATCAAACTACAATGAGATACCACCACTCAACTGTCTCACCTGTTAGTATGGCTATTATCAATAAGACAAGTAATAACAAGTGTTGGAAAGGTTATGGAGAAAAAGGAACCTTCATTTACTGATGGTGGATATGTAAACTGGTACAACCACAATGGACAACAGTATAAGGGTCCTCAAAAATTAAGAATAGAGTTACCAAAAACAACAACAAAAACAAGTAAGTTACATATGACCCAGCACCCTTCTTCTGGTTATCTCTCTACCTGAAACATTTGAAAACATTTATTTACAAAGGTATATGCACATTTATGCACATTGCAGCATTATTCATAGTGGCCAATACATGGACACAATTGACATTTCCTTCAATAGAGGGTTGTATAGAGAAGATGTGATATATATATATATGATAAAATACTGCTCAGCAATAAGAAAAGATGAAATACTGCCATTTGCAACAACGTGGGTGGATCTTAGGAATACCATGCTAAGAAAATAAAGTCAGATAGAAAAAGTCAAGAACCATGTGATTTAACTTATATGTGAGATATGACACTTAAAATAACAAATGAACAAATAAAACAAACAAACAAAAACTCACAGACAACAGTATGGTGGTTACCAGAGGGAAAGAGGTGTGGAAGTAGTAAAGGATAAAGGGGGTCAAATATATGGTGATGGAAAGAGGTTTAACTTTGGATGGTAAACACATTGTGATATACAGATAAAGCATTATAGAATTGTACACTTGAAACCTCCATAATCTTATTAGCCAATGTCACCCCAATAAATCTATAATAATAAAAGAGTAATATGATAGTTAGACTGGACAGCTGAACCACCTTCTGGATGTCATTCTGGACGTCCTTCCGGATGAAGCCGCAGTGGCTGGGGTCGAGGCAGAGGAGGTTAGGGGCAATCAGACAGGCAGGAGAGTGGTTAGGGGAGATCAGGCAGGCAGATGAGCAGTTAGGAGCGATGAGGCAGGCAGCCGAGTGGTTAGGGGTGATCAGGCAGGCAGGCGAGCAGTTAGGGGTGATCAGGCAGGCATGCAGAGTGGTTAGGGGCAATGAGGCAGTCAGGCAGAGTGGTTAAGTGTGATCAGGCAGGCTGGCAGGCCAGCGGTTAGGAGCCAGCAGTCCTGGATTGCGAGAGGGTGCAGGCTGGGGTGAGGGACCCCCATGCATAAATTTCATGCACTGGGCCTCTAGTTAAATTTATAAAAGCCTCTTTTTCTCCTTTTTTATTTTAATTTCCAGCAATTATGGGCAGTGTTTTAGTTATCTCCTAGGGCGTTTACATTTCAAAAACATGATAAGAATTACAACTTCAAGAGATAGAAAAAGAATGCACTCTTTTTCCTAGGAGTTTTAGGGCACATTTCTCTATCATCAGAACTCTACAGTAATTACTATTTAAAATTTAACATTGTATTAGGGGCCAGGTAGCATGGGACATTGTCCATTTCATTGTCAATCACCTCTCCTTTGCTCGCCTCATTTTCAGAGGTATTCTAGTTCTTAGTATCCTAATCAGGCTTTGTCAAAAGTGCTCAGATCTTAATCCATGGCATCTTGAGCTCTGCAATCTTTTCAAAATAATATTTAAGGTCTCTCTGTTCTCTCAACTTGTCTGTCACCCCAAAGGTAGCAGAGTAGTGCACAATCGCATGTGCCTCTCTAAACTCAGTTATTTTTCCAACTTTCTAAGCTTTACTCTCTAGTTGGGCATTGGTGGCCCACCAAACTGCTTACAGTACAGTCCAGCTCATGAAGCAACCATATGTTTCTTTCTTTGACGCAGTGCACTATGTACAGTTTCTCAAACAAGCATATTATACCATCCAGCATTTTCAGGGCATCATCATACTTATGTGGCAGTCTACAAATATCTAAATACTAGTGGCCCAGTGCACAGATTCATGCACATTGAAAGGAAATCAATTAGAATAAATATTTTAATATCGCTATTTGCCCTTTCTCTATAATAGAAGTGTCAACCAAATTCATGATGGACAATGACAGATCAAAACACACATATGTGATTGGCGCCAGCAAGAGCTTTATATGTATTGTGCATGCGTGAGTCAACTTATCCTTTTATATATATAGAATGAATTTGCTTAATTAGACCTGCTTTCTGATGTAGTTAAACTTTTTTTCCAGCCCAGTGAAGCACCCCAAGTTCTTTTTCAGGTAATTGTCAGCAACACAGCAGTAAATATCAACATGAAGCAAATTATTATTGTAGATCATGCAGGGAGAGCGAAGGGTGAAATATTTAACTGCAGCAGTGTTTGACTATATTCTGTACAGTGAGAAAACCTGAAGTCATTTTCAAGCTCCACCATTTCTTACTTCGTTTTAGTCAGGTCAAGTTTCTAAACTTTCTAAATCTCCATTTTCTGGCTAATGAAAAGAAAATAGGATTTTACTGAGTCTCCTATCTACCTACTCCAGGACTTCTGTGAGGATCAAATGAGATGAGGCATGGGAAAACACTTCACAAACATTTGGTTAAAGTGTAAAATGTTTGCACCTGGCTATAAAGCAAGTCATGTTCCTGGGCTGAAGAAACACCAAGGAGGCTAGTCACTAGGGAGAGGAAGCTGGCATAGCTACATGACATCATTACCCGGTGCCCTCAGCAATCATTGCTGGGCTGGGCTGGACTATGGGCTGCATTTTGCACCATGGGTTCTTGGCAGCATTGGCTCTGATTTGGTGGGCTGTCACTCTGGGGTGATGGGGGGGCCTGTGTCCCACTTGGGGGAAGCCAAGTGTTGCTTTGTTGGTGCCAGGTCCTCGGTGCTGTTTCTTTTTAAATGGCCAGTGGGCATCACAGCAGCTCCTGCATTGAGCATCTGCCCCCTGGTGGTCAGTGCATGTCATAGCGATTGGTTGGACAGTTGGAGGAACACTTAGCATATTAACCTTTTATATATATAGATGAGCTAACCCTCCCCACATAGAGGTTGACAGCTAATTTGATTTCCTCTGTGAATGACTCTTTCAAAGACCCATTCCTTTCATCTTCTTGCTAGCTCATAAATTGTTGGTTTACTCATGGATTCCATTCACAGGAGCAGGGAGAGACAGAAGAAAAAAAAAGAGACTTCAGATTTCTAGGTGTTTTAATAAGTAAAGGAATTTTCTTACAAGGCTTGTCTTGGGGTTGAAGCTGGAAAAATAGATCTTCCTACTCACTTGATAGAATCTTAAAAGTTTATACAGAGGACTTAATTGGGCTCAATTACCTATAACAGTGGTCAGCAAACTGCGGCTCATGAGCCACATGCGGCTCTTTAGCCCCTTGAGTGTGGCTCTTCCACAAAATACCGACTTTTGGGCATGGGCCATGAAGTTTCAATCGCACTGTACGTGCGTGCCCACATGTGTTATTTTGTGGTATTTTGTGGAAGAGCCACACTCAAGGGGCCAAAGAGCCACATGTGGCTCTCGAGCTGCAGTTTGCCGACCACGGACCTATACCATCCAGATGATCTCAACAACACCTTATCCTCTCAAGGCTATGTCCCTGGAACAGTACCTACTGTGGGAACAATGGAGAGAATGCATATTCTAAGGAGAGGAGAGGAAAAGAGGAGCCTCTGCTAGCCTGGGTCCAGCTCAAGGATCAACCTTTGGTAGTTTTTTTTCTCAATTACCTCCTCTAACAACTACAAATGCTTCAATGCCCAGGATGAAATATAGGTCCCAGGTGTGAATGTCCAGAACAGTTGCTTACTGCAAGTGGCTATGCAACTGAGCATCCTGAAAACTAATTCCAGAGATGCACTTTGCTCATTTCTGAATTACAGTATTAGTTAAATTAAAAAACTCTCCAGGTCATTTATGTGAAAGGGTGAAGGCCTGGGGAGGAGACAAGAGTGGTGAGGAAGAAGCTCAACAGGGGGAAAAATGGATGTCTGCAATACTTTCAACAATAAAGATAAATTTTAAAATAATAATAAAGAATTATTTGAAAAAAAAGTGTGGACTCAGGATAAAGTCATAGTAAGACACTGACATCTAAATTCTTGAGTTTGAAATTCTGTTTGTATCTATCACAAACAACTGAGGGACCTGGAATAATATCTTTAAAATTCTGTCTTACTTTTCTAAAGGCATACTGATACTTTAATACTAAAATTATTTAATAACTAAGTATTTTTTGAAAATTAAATTTGATAATACAAATTAGCACTTAAGGTGTGACTGGCACATATGAAATATTCAGCAGATGTTAACTAATAATTATATTTAACTAGAGGCCCAGTGCACGAATTTGTGCACAGATGGGGTCCCTCAGTGTGGCCTGTGGGGATCGGGCCAAAACCCACAGTCCAATGCCGTTTGCAGCTCCTACATGCCACTCCTGCTCATCCTGGCACCACTGCACCTGCTGCAGGCTTGAGCCCAATCAGTCCAGAATGGGAGAGGCTTGCGCCACCACAGTCACACTTGCCAGCCATGAGCCCTGCATCTGGCACTTTCCCAAGGGGAGTGGTCTGCGGGATCGGGCTGAAACTGGCTCTTTGACATCCCCTGAGGTGTCCTGGATTGTGAGAAGGCGCAGGCCAGGCTGAGGGACCCCACCGGTGCATGATTGGGGCTGGGGAGGGACTGTGGGAAGGCTCCAGGGTGTATCTGGCCCATCTTGCTCGGTCCCAATCGGCTGGACCCCAGCATCAAGCTAACTTACCAGTCAGAGTGTCTACCCTCTGGTGGTCAGTGCACATCATAACGACTGGTCAACCGGTTGACTGTCTGTGCCCTGGTGGTCAGTGCATGTCATAGCGAGTGGTTGAGTGGGCTTAGCATATCATTAGCCTATTACACTTTGATAGGTTGAACAGTCAACCAGTCACCGAACGACCGGACACTTAGCATATTAGGCTTTTATTATATAGGACTAGAGGCCCAGTGCACAAAAATTTGTGCACTCAGGGGGGTCCCTCAGCCCGGCCTGTGCCCTCTCGCAGTCTGGGACCCCTTGGGGGATGTCCACCTGCTGGCTTAGGCCCGCTCACTGGGGGACTGGGTCCAAGCTGGCAGTCAGACATCCCTCTGGCAGCCCGGGAGCCCTTGGGGGATGTCCACTTGCCAGCGGGGAGCAGGCCTAAGCTGCAGTCGGACATCTTTAGCGCTGCTGATAAGGCGGGAGAGGCTCCCACCACCACTGCTGTACTGGCAGCCATCAGGCTGGCTTGTGGTTGAGCAGAGCTCCCCCTGTGGGAGCGCACTGACCACCAGGGGGCAGCTCCTGCATTGAGCATCTGCCTCCTGGTGGTCAGTGTGTGTCATAGTGACCAGTCATTCCCAGTCGTTCTGCTGTTAGGGTCAATTTGCATATTACCCTTTTATTATATAGGACTGCCGGGCCACCCTGGGTGAGGGGCTGATGGCTGTTTGCAGGCTGGCCACAGCCCCTTCAGGGTGTGGGTCCCCACTGGGGTTCCTGGCCAGCCTGGGTGAGGGGCTGAGGGCTGTTTGCAGGCTGGCCACAGCCCCTTCAGGGTGGGGGGTCCTGCTGGGGTGCCTGGCCAGTCTGGATGAGGGGCTGAGGACAATTTTCAGGCTGGCGAAGCCCCCCAGCGGGGACCCTCACCCCATGAGGGTATGGCTAGCCTGGATGAGGGGCTGATGGCTGTTTGCAGGCTGGCCACGACCCCCAGCCACCCAAGCTCCCAGTGGAGGCTGGCTAGAAGCAGGTATCTGGGATTTATTTGTCTTCTATAATTGAAACTTTGTTGCCATGAGCAGAGGCCACAGCCAGCTCAGAGCAGGTAGGAAGCTTGGCTTCCTCCATCGCCCGGGCAACCAAGCCTCTTGCTTGTTCCAGCTTAGTGGCTGCCGGCCGCCATCTTGGTTGGGTTAATTTGCATATAGTCGCTCTGATTGGCTGGTGGGCGTGGCTTAGGGCGTAGCTAAGGTGTGGTCAATTAGTATCTTTGTCTTTTATTAGTGTAGATAATTTTTAAATAGATGATAGAGAATTTTTAATCAAGCATTATAGATTTATCAAACCTTTGCTCTGATAGAAATGTTTCATGTTTAAAGAAATATAAAATGTTTTTTTACAATCAAGGAGCTTCCAATTATTTTTGGAAAGCTGGAATAAAACAAACATTTAAATGATAATGTAGGAAATAAATAGAAAGTCAATGCGGTGAGACAAAAAAAATCACACAGTTTTACAAAATTAGTGCCAGATGAATATTCTTGGTAAGAAAAAAAAGTGTTATATTTTTCCTAATTATCTCCTTTTATCAAATTACTCTTTTGGCTTATTGTATTAAAATAGTTAAACTCATTTCTACATGTATCGTATTTTTGCTTATGCTCTTCTTATATCAGGGATCAGTCAAATTTAAATAGTTGCAGAACTTCACACTTTGGATTTTTACATTAATTTTTTATTTCCTAAGCCAAGAGCAGAATCTTTAAAATCTGTAAGACAATACAGTAATCCTAGTGGAAAATAGTTTAAAAGCTCTTTGTTGTTGGCAATAAGGCTTTATTAATGGCAACTTTTCTTACATGATGGATGAGGTATTGCCATAATACTTATAGGTTTATACTGTTGCTATTAGTATTTCCTAAGTAACTATGTATAATTCAATACACTTAGTATATTTTAATGAGAACAAGTCATTGAATCAAATGTAAATTACTTTTTTGAAAATATTTTAACTACAGATATAGCACACTTCTAAAAATGTGATTTTGCAGGACAATTGTATAAAATATTTTCATTAAATTATCTGTCCTATTGATTTACATTATTATATTAGAGTACTTTTCCATAGAAAGAAATTTGATCCTAGATCAATAAATAGCACAACTTAGAAATGCACATTATTTTAGATCACATATTCAGAGGGAAGTCATTTCACTAAACTAATACATGAAAATTTATTGGCAAAATATTCTACACTCCTATATATAAATTATGAATATAGTAATAACAAATCATATGGTCAGAATAAATTAAATATGACTTTAAATGCTATATGTTCTGTATACTGTAAAATGTCTTTATTATCTCCCCCTGCACAATGTGGCTGGTCTGTAGTTCACCTTGCTTGTTCTGTAGATGTTCATATGACCACCTGGTACAAAATGGTTCTCAAAATCATTGCTGTTTCTCTTTTTCTTCCAAATTATTTTACTACTTTTAAAAAATATTTTCATGTATTGAAAATCACAGCTATTTTGTTTAATTTTTCCATTAATAATTAGCCTCCAACACAATCTGAGCTTTCTTTTACTTCCTTACATTTAATTTGCATCATAGCAGGTAAGTCCCTTCTTCAAATAAAGCAGAAGAGGGAATTTTGGTCATTTGTCCTGGAGTGTTCAACAACAAAGAACAGATCAATCTAGTTTTAAAATGGGAAAAGTGATAGTGAAATGCTGAATAGACCCCTCTTTTCTTTATTACTATGTTTTATCTTATGATTCCAATTAAACTATTATACACAAATTTGGAGTCTGTTGGTGCTCCAATCACATGAGAAATTTTGCTGAAATATACACTTAATTCTCATGTTCTTTTGTTTTTATTTTTTTTATTTTTTAAGTTTTATTTTATTGTTTAAAGTATTACATATAGTATTACATATGTCTCCTTTTTCCTCCATTGACCTCCCCCTGGCCACCCCCACCGCCCAGCACATGCCCTCACCACCCCATAGTGTCTGTGTCCATTGGTTATGCATATATGCATGCATAAAAGTCCTTTGGTTGATCTCTTACTCCCACCCCTCCCCCTCCCCTGCCTTCCCATTGAAGTTTGACAGTTTGTTCATTGCTTCTTTGTGTCTGTATCTATTTTTGTTAATCAGTTTATAATGTTCATTATATTCCACAAACAAGTGAGAAATATCTCATGTTCTTTTAAACCCACTCCAAAGTATTTCTCTTTCTTCCCTGTCTTCTCCAATATACCCCTATGACTTGAGTTCAGGTGGACTTTTTCTGTGAACTATATATCCCAACAATTTAATATAACTACAAAGAGTATCAATCATTTCATAGCACCAATGATCTCCAGGCATCTACTCTTCTCACCCCACTGACCTTCCCAATTACTGACAAATTATACACTTGAACATAATTCCAATCACTTTCCCACATAAATGGCTCTTCATTATTTATGGTATAAAATCTAAACTCTTAAGCTTACAAGAGAAAGCCTACCATAATATTATATATATACTAGAGGCCTGGTGCACGAAATTTGTGCACTCAGGGTGGGGGTCCCTAAGCCCAACCTGTGTCCTCTGGCAGACTGGTAGCCCTTAAGGGAAGTCCAACTGAGCAGGCCTAAGCTGGCAGTCGGATATCCATAGTGCTGCCACAGAGGAAGGAGAGGCTCCTGCCACCACCACTGCACTGCCAGCTGTGAGCAGTGAGCCAGGCTTCTGGCTGAGTGGCACTCCCCCTCTGGGAGTGCTCTGATCAACAAGGGACAGCTCCTGCATTGAGCATCTGCCCCCTGGTTGTCAGTGCACATCATAGCGACCAGTCATATAGGATTTTATTTCAGAGAGAGAGAAAGAGAGAGGGAGATATATAAACATCAATGATGAGAGAGAATCATGGATCGACTGCCTCCTGCATACCCTCTCATGGTGATTGAGCCCACAGCCCAGATATGTGCGCTGACTGGGAATCAAACTGGTTGATCTCTTGGTTCATAGGTCGATGCTCAACCACTGAGTAACACTAGCTGGGAAAGCCTACCATAATCTGATTTTACTTCTCATCCATGCTCCATTTCCCCCTGACATGCCAAACCAGTGCATTCACTCTTTCTTTTCCCACCCTCTGAGCATTCCCTCCTTTGTTCTTTCTCTTGTGCCTTCATCTCTTCAACACATGTTCTCCAAAACCCCCATTTCCCCACCAAATAGAAGCTCATCTGTGAATAGAAAAATATTTCCTTTTTAATGCTCATGTGCACTGTTTATTTCTGACTTAAATTATTTGAGGTTTAGATTTTTCGCTAGTGGAATAAAGAGGTTGAATTTAGATAATCTCTAAATTCCCTAAAGATCCAAAATTTTACTTTAGGCACTCAAAATAGCATAACAAGATGTGAATATTTCTATAGATAACAGTGCTATATTGAAGGTTCTGTTTGAGATATATTTGTCAATGCTTCCTATTACTGATTTCTTTAATGCTTGAAATGCTTGAAAAGGACATACTATATAATGAAAGGCTAATATGCAAATCGACTGAACGGTGGAACAACCAGTTGCTATGATGTGCACTGACCACCAGGGGGCAGACGTTCAATGCAGGAGCTGCCCCTTGGTAGTCAGCGCACTCCACGTAGGGGGAGCGCAGCTCAGCCAGAAACAAGACTCACAGTTGGCAAGGGCAGTGGTGGTGGAGGGAGACTTTCTTGCTCCACGGCAGCACTAAAGATGTCTGACTGATGGCTCCTGGACTGCGAGAGGGTGCAGGCCGGGCTGAGGAACCCCACTGAGTGCACACATTTTGTGCACTGGGCTTCTAGTTAGATATAAGTGTCCTTAGTTTTCTAATATACTGTGATTTCTTATTTCCCACTCGATCGAGGACAGTGCCTGGCTTTTATTAAACACAATAGCAAGCAGTAACATTTTAATAACTCATTTTAAAAAATCTACTTCTCATTTGGGGACTAGTTTATCCTGAAATCAATATTCTGTTCAGGTCATAAGTAAATATTTAGCATACTATAAAATATTTATGCAACTGAGTGGGAAATGTTGCACCAAAAAATAGTTTACACATCTTTGGGAAGCTGGTTTCTTTTAGGTTTGATAGTAAGGCTTCAGACAGTCCCAGAAGGGGTAATTCAGAATTTATAAATTGATAAACATAGTTGTTTTCAATGAAGAATTGCACTTGTGCATAAATTCTCAACTAGAGTTCTAAAATTAAGAGAAAGAGGCCATTTCTAATTCATTTTATAGAGTTTAATTTTAATTAAACTGGAATACTTTAAATACATTTAAAAAAATTGACAGAACTTGATGGATTTCAGGAGGGAGATTTGAATCCTTAGAGTAGTCTCCATGAGCAAGAAAAATGAACTGAAAGTAGTATAATGTCTCCAAATGAATTTCCATCATCTTTACAGCTGTTCAGAAGACAGAGATAGTTTTGTGCCCTTCATTAATGTACTCATTCAACCAGCAAATATTATTTAACAGCTACTGTGTGCCAAGCACTGTTTGGAATAAGGTGCTACATTATCAAACAAGTAGGCAGAAATCCCTGTTTCATGGAGTTTACATCCCAGTAGGAGGACACAGATACAATTAGTAATAAAATATGTACACTAGGTTAGGAGGTGATATGTAGTGTAGGAAAGGAAAAGAGGGAGATCTGGATAATTATGGTGGTATAATTTAAAATAAAATAACAGGGGAAGCTCTCACTGGTAAAGCAGTCTCACTCATAATATTTGTTGGACATCTCTTAAAAATGTCAGGGCACTTATGAAGGGATGCCAGTTTCAGATAGGTTTGCCCTGGGCTTGTTGAACTATTTGCTTTGTTGAAGGTGGAGCTCAGCATAAAAAGAACAAAACAGGGACCTCTATAAGAGCAGACAAAGGGTAAGAGAAGTCCATTTCCATGTTTAGTAGTCATCCTGGCCACAGACTTGCAGAATTTATGGGAGTGAGAGAGAGCAGGTTGGGGAAAGAACATATCAAGCTGAGGGAACTACAAAGGTTTTGTGACTGAGATTGCCTGGAACTGAGGCAGAGCAAGTTGGGGATGAGCAGGTCACGGGGGATGAGGTCAGAGTGTAATAATGCAGGGACAGAACATCTGGATTCTGCCAGGGCATTATAAAGTCAGTCTTTTAATCTGAGTGAATTGGAAAGGGGATGGGGGAGTTGCTGCTGCAGCAGAGGACTGTCATGATCAGTTTTATTTTGTAAAATAATAATGACAAAAAACAGATACAAAAGAAGAGCTATCGGGCATCCTTAAATATTTCAATTTGCTTATCATCTCTGGAAACGACCTCTTATTTATGTAAATACATCTGTGGGCTGGTAAAGAAGTTCTTATTCTAGTGCCAAGTAGATGCATGCTTTTGAAAAAGTTTTTTGATCTTCCTCTCACTGGGCTTTTTCTTTCCTATAAAATTAACCTGATAGGATAAATGGCCAAATATCATAACTTGATGGGAAAATTATTTGAAATGTACCCTAAGAACCTTCCTGAATTATTTTGATTTTTAATTTATTTTTAACATTTTTTCATCTAATATTAGGTCTTATTTAATTCTGACATTAGTATTTTATTCTGAAAAAAGTTTAACAGTTTCTTCTGATATTAATAAAATTATTGCACTACTTAAAATAAAAAATATTCTCGTTGCCTGTTGCAGATGGAGATCCTTCTTTTATTCTTTCCCTGTGAACTATAAATAAAATTTGTTAATAAACACATAACATAAGCAGTTATTTGGAGAAAAAATGTGTAATTCACTTAAAATAAGAACAGTATACAGCTTATATCACTTTTCTTTCAAAAATATATTAAGCAGAGATATATTACTGAGATGTTATTACATTTGTAAGCATCATACAGCATGATGTATAAATCTGTGATCATAGAACAACTCATAAAAGAAAATCTACACAGACTTTAAGATATGATCAATTCTACAAACTTTGGAAAGATGAAATTTCTAATTTAACTAGATCACATTTTTTTAAATGATGCAGTGGTCTATTATGAT
>NW_005871098.1:1527702-1538540 GCF_000147115.1 Myotis lucifugus
GTCCCGCCCCAATTGTGGTGGGGGGGCTGATTGGGGGTCAGTGTGCCAGGGGAGGGTCTGTGGGAGGTTGGCTAGCCAGCCCCACCCCCAGTTGGTGTGGGGAGGCCCATCAGGAGCAGGGCCAGCTGGGGAAGGGGCCTCAGGCAGTTGGCCGGCCGGCTCTGGTCCTGATTAGGGTGGGGGGCCCATCTGGGGTAGAGCCAGGTGGAGGGAGGGGCTGCAGGAGGCTGGCCGGCTAGCCCCACCCGCTATTGAGGTAATGGGGCAATCAGGGGTGGGGCTGGTCGGGGGGAGGGGCTATAGGAAGTTGGCTGGATGGCTCCACCCCCTATTGGGGTAGGGGGCAATCAGGGGTGGGGCCAGCCAGGGGGAGGGGCTGCAGGAGGTTGGCTGGCTGTCCCCACCCCCAGATCCAGCTGGTTCGCTGGCCATAGTGGGCATCATAGAGACCGGTTGTTCTGGTCATTACAGCGTTCCAGTTGCTGGCTTTTTATATATATAGATTAGAGTTTCAAGATTTTAACCTGAAAGTATTTGTTGGTTCCCACTTCCATTATTTTTGCCATGTGACATACTAATGAATGTTTTGTTGTAGTCCTTCTTAGCCAATTCTTTCTCATGAGACTGAGAAGTCAAAACAGTAATATCTAATCTACAGAATAATGATAAATTTATATTAATTTGTTGATAGTGTCTTTTTTGTATTTTTTTTTCTTTTTCGTGATTGGCTACTACACTTTACTTGTTTAAGTTGAACTAGGCTAGATTTTTAAAAATGAAATATAAGAAAAGGGGAAGGAAATCTAAAAAGAAGAAGTAAAAAGTGAGCAGAAAAATAAGAAAGAGAGGTAGTAGTGGCAGAAAGTACTACATGAGAAAATATAACTATGGTAAAACAAAACAAAACAAAACAAAAAACCTCTCCAGATATGTTTCCTGTGCATTTTCCAGGCTAGTTAGGGATTCCCACACACTTCTAGAACAGAAATGAAAATTGGGAAATTATTTCATATTTTTAGTCATTCCATCCTGTCTCATACCATATTCTCTACTAGAATTCCAAAATTCTGAATTAGAGTTCAAATCATAAACTATAAAATGTGTTAGTAGAGTTTTTTAGTTTTATATCTACCTGTGTAAATTCATCATGAAAATCTTATTTGTGCATTTATTTCCATATCATAATTCATCTATTCATTCATTAATTCATTCACCTACTCAAAGCACCTATGCTTGCCCCGACCTGCAGGGCATGCTTCGTGGGTACACTGCACCAAATCCTGCAAAGGAATGAGAGGATAGGAGACGCGAAGAAATGGAGGCAAGACAAAGCTCTGATCAAGCCTCAATTTTATTTTTACAGCGGGTAGAATTTATGTTGTTCTAGAGGGAGGGGGTGGGCAAGGAGGTAGCCTATCACTAGGGATGTAGCTCTGGAATGTCGCAGCTGTGAGCTTATCAGCGGAGATGTAGCAGCTTTGTGCTTAGGGTGAGGGTATGTTATCTTTTAACTCCAGGCTAAACTGCAAGGTTGTCTTTTAACTCCAGGCCAAACCGGGAGTTGGCTTGGAGGAGCCATAAACCTATTATGCTGTAAACTGGAGATGTATATGTGATTTATAATGGCTCCCAACAATTCCTCCCTTTCCATTTAGTTAAGGGTGGGCATTAACCGACTGGGGGAGTAGTGACCTGGTTCCTCCCATGAGATCGGCAGATCTCACCTCTGGTGGCTCTTGGTATCTTTTGGGGAGGAGAGGCAGAGCCAACAATTATATATGTATGGATACCAACCTCTATGCAAACCAGGTGTGCTCACAGAGAAATCCAGAGGCGGTCGAGAAAATTTTGATTTTCTGTTTTGACCTTCCCTTGCAGTGCTTTGCCCTGCACCCAGACGGTACCCATACCATTCCTCTATATAGAGTGTAGGTAAGCATTCCTCTGGCTTTATGCTGTCCCCGTGGGGAGGGAGCCCTGGGAATCATTATAATCACGTTCTCTGTCTATAGTAGCTAAACGGTGGTAGTGAACCTGAATGGGTTTGGCCAGGGTGCTATCAATTTGCTGTTTGACAAAACTTGTCAGTTTCTTAAAAGCCCATGGACCAAAGGTTAAAATTAACAGTAAGCTGACAAGGGGGTCAAGTGCAGGAAGCAGGTAGGGGAGTAGGCCATTGAGTCCGCTCCAAAGGGGGTTTTCGAACAGCTCTCTTCGCCTTTTGACCAGATCTTCCTGGAGTTTTCTTATCTTGTCTCGGACGATTCCAGATTTGTTGGCATAAAAACAGCAGCGTTCCTGTAGGGCTAAACATATTCCTCCCTGCTCTGCTATAAGTAAATCTAATCCTCTTCTATTTTGTAAAACTACTTCTGCTAGGGAGTCAATTTGATCTTGGAGATCATTGATAGTACCTGAAAGAGCCTGAACATCATTAATTAATTGATTAGATAATTTATTATAAGTATGTAATGCGGTTCCTAATCCAGCTGTGCCAGAGGCCACAGCTCCAGAGACCCCCAGTCCTATAAGTAGGGGAATAAATTGGACAGCCAAAAAAGGGTATTTTCTCTGCTGTACAATCTGCTGAACCTGCCTAAATAGTAAGAATAAACTTTGGTCGCTAAACCATTTCAACTGGGCAGTTTCAATTCTACTTCCTAGGCCCGAAGCATAAGAGGAATCAGAAATTATATTAATAGGCTGTTGGAAATCTGCAACGCAGCCTTAATAGCTTTTAATTCAATTCTTTGCACAGAAGTATGACTGGTCAATATGACTCGGTCAGAATTTATAGTATGATAGGCAGCTTTCCCATTTGATGACCCATCAGTAAAAATAGTTAAAGCTCCAGGAATTGGTTTCTGCGTAGTATTTTTTGGTATAATGATGGAGGTCTTATATAAAAATTGTAAAAGTTTATCTTTTAATAGGTGACAACTAAGTTCCCCTGAATATCCATTTAACCCAATTTGCCAATTTTAAGTCAGTTTGAAATAACATTTATTCTTTTAACTTTACTTGTCCTAAGTTATGGACAGTAAATGACATTAATTAAATTTCTGGTATTAGTCTTTGGGCAAATTTACATAAACTTTAAGGAGACAAAACACAAATTATTTTATTTAGCTTTTGAGGCCCAATATATTGATTTTTAATTAGTTAGACATCTGAAGGAAACCTCTTTTTATTTCCTTCCAGACAGTTCTTTCTCACACAAGCAACAAATGTAAGAAACATGGTTGCCTTTTGAGATTTTAATAAATACTGTCGCAAAGCCATATATTTCAAGTGATTATTTTATTTATGGTGACTAATTGTCAGATTTAGTATTTTAACAACAATCTGTAAATGTTAGTAATTATATTTTTAAAGAGTATACCCTTTGGCTTATTTGCATATATAGAGGAATCATGGGAAGCCTTCATTAACCTTTATAGAAGAATTTACTTTACTAGGATTCAATTGCTTACAAAGATTAGTAAAGGCAAAGCAAAGCAAGTAAATTTAGTATTTAGTAAACTTTTGATTCACAAGGGGCAAACGCTGCCCCACCACCAGCCTAATTTAAAATGCAGCAGCAAGGAGATTTTGTTATTTCAAATTACATCTTAAAATTCCACTGCTGTATTTTAAGAAATATTAAACAAAATTACTTGTTTTGCCCTTTCTCAGAGGCAAAAACTTAAAATATATTTATTAATTTATATATGATAAAGCTTTCTATGTGATTTCAAGTATATTAAATTGGCTTTATTAAAAAATCCTTTAAGAAGAGAGAATAAACTTTGAAAGCATTTCAGGGCCCATGAAATGTCCTAAAGTCATTCTTTGGTTATAGTTTTGAGATCCAACTTGAAAGACTACCAAATATATATGTGTATATATGATTTAAAGATTATATACCTTTTATAATTATTAAGAGATATCAATTAAATTTAAACTGATCTTTATATTTAAAAATTTCGGTTGGGATTACAAAATTTATCCTCTTTTTTCAATTAGACAAATGTTGAAATTTTACTATAATTATATGATTTCTCCAAATTTATTTAACCAGAACTTTAAATTCTTAGCTGGCAAGTTAAATATTTAGCATTTCTCAATCAGTAACATTTTTAAGAATAAACTTCAAAAATACAAGACACAATCAACCAACAGATTTAATTCTGTCTTCTAGATTTTTCATGAGGGAAATTTAGATTACTATTTTAGCATTTTGTTATTTCAGACTATCTAATTCAATTTAGCAAACTCCCAAAGCCTTGGGCTGCCATTGCTCCCAAGGATGGGAAACTGGGAAGCAAGCCTCTCTTTAGAAGTTGCCACAGGCAGGAAATTTTTGCCTACCTGCTTGTTCTGTTGGGGGAAGGGAGGCTAGCCCTTCCTCCCTTAGAAATTGCTTTGGGAAGCCAGCCTTAATTAAAGGGTGTAGCCGTCTTTTACCTGGGCTACTTAGATTTTTATAATTAATATAGATCAATAATTCTTGAGATTCAAATCTAAATTATTATTTTAAGGCAGTTATTTTGGTAAATTTTCTGTAACAGACAATTTTACTAAATTTCTTTGAGGCTTTTAAGATTAACTTTGGAACAGGCTTTATTAACATTTCAAAAATCACTCTTTATTATGGAAATATACCAAACTTATTGCTAGAACCAGCCTGCATTTCTTCCCTGGCTCAAATATGCCATTTTTCTTAGGAAATAATCAGTCTTGGGTTTTATTCTGTACATTTGTAAAGAGATTTTTAGCTCAAAACTCTATCTAAATGTCCAAAATCGGATGATGCGCGCTTTAGTTTTAAGCCAGGTTTTCTCTTTACACGTGAACAGAAATCCCAGATGCATTTTTTAAAATTTTGTAAAACTTTTTTAATTACGAGAAGGAGATTTTAAATTTGAATACTGGGGAGGAGGTGTCCATATAGGATCGCCATGAGCTCCCTTTTCCTTTCCCCTACATATCCTGCTTTGGGGGAAGTTTTAGCAAATGACTCAGATGGCGTATTTTCCCCAAAGTCATGCTTAAAAGAAGAAGACATTTTAAATTTTTTCCTATTTCACTTTCTAAAGTCATGGCTAGCACCCAAGGTTATCTTAGCCAAAGTTTGGTTGTCATAAGATGTTCTCCAGTAATTTTTAAATAAAACACCAAGTAATCTCATTGCAGGAGAGCCCACAGCTCTGCCCTCTCCTGCCATCTCTGACTCTCTCCGAACCAGAGAGAGATTCGGCAGTGGGGTTTCATTTCTTAAAAGTAAAGAAGCCTTTTAAATCTTTCTTTTTAACCCTAGATCCTCATGCCTTGAGGGACTCCCTGAGTCCTTTAAGAAGCCTTTTAAATCTTTCTTTTTAACCCTAAATCTTCACGCCTTGAGGGACTCCCTGAGTCCTTCAAGAAGCCTTTTAAATCTTTCTTTTTAACCCTAAATCTTCGCGCCTTGAGGGACTCCCTGAGTCCTTTAAGAAACAGGTCATGAGAGCTCAGAGCCTGACCCATGTCTTAGCCTCTTCCACTTAAGCCTCCGGGACGTATAAACCCCGTACCAGGTCAGCCCAGGAGTCGACAAGGAGACGAACCAGCGAGGAAGATGCCAACCGCCACCTCAAAAGAGGCCCCTGTTCACCTGTCATAGGTCTGGATGTAGAAATTCTCTGCTGAGACTACTTCAGTCCTGTTTATGCCACAGGTGTGTTTTCCTACGTAAGCAACCGGTTGGTATGATCCCCCAACTCAGATCCCTGAATCAGAGCTCCCCAGATCAAAACTTGTTTTCAAGTGCCTTCCTCGGAGCTGCTTCTGCAGCTCACTCCTCCTACGTAAACAGCCGGTTGGTATAATCCGCCAACTCGGACCCTTGTGAGGCAGGTAACCTGCTAGGACCCTCAGGCATTCACCAGTTGGGAGTCAGGCACCCCATGAGTGCTCACAAGGTGGACGGCTTACATTTTAAAGTAGGCAAGGAGTTTTCCCGGAGTAACACTGACACAAGTTTTTTCTGGTTTACTTCTAATTTTGGGTGGACGGTTTAAGCTTTAAAGTAGGCAAAAACACTTACTTCAGAGTCTCAGCTGGAGTCCCCATTTTCTCAGAAAGACCACTAAGACAAGGTGAACGCAGGGTTTTTGGAAGGAGTCAACCACGTGGAACAAAACCAAGGGACAAGCCTGAGTGATTCGGAGTTCTCTCCGCCGAAATCGGGTACCTTTCACTCTTCCCCGAAACAACAAGAGAGTGCTCAAAGTGGACTAGAGGCAGGAGACAAGGGGGGAGGCAATGAGGGAAGAGAATGCCTATCCAAAATGAATGCGTTCACTTACCAAAGCAACAGGTCTGACTCGCAGAGCGGGTAAGCAAAGCGGCGACCAGGAAAAAAGCAGGCTGACTCACAGGGCGATCCCAGTGGCGCCAAGGGGAGATCCGGCCGGACAAAAAGTGAACGTTCCTGAGGAGGATTGGAGAGCGGAGACCACGTTGGGCGCCAGTTTATGCCCCGACCTGCAGGGCATGCTTCGTGGGTACACCGCACCAAATCCTGCAAAGGAATAAGAGGATAGGAGACGCGAAGAAATGGAGGCAAGACAAAATTCTGATCAAGCCTCAATTTTATTTTTACAGCGGGTAGAATTTATGTTGTTCTAGAGGGAGGGGGTGGGCAAGGAGGTAGCCTATCACTAGGGATGTAGCTCTGGAATGTCGCAGCTGTGAGCTTATCAGCGGAGATGTAGCAGCTTTGTGCTTAGGGTGAGGGTATGTTATCTTTTAACTCCAGGCTAAACTGCAAGGTTGTCTTTTAACTCCAGGCCAAACCGGGAGTTGGCTGGAGATGTATATGTGATTTATAATGGCTCCCAACAGCTACTTTAGACTTATTGCGAAGACATATGTGTTCCAGAGGGTGAGAAATATATCCAAAAAAATTCAAGCACCTTTAATCTTAGTGAAATTTCTAGGGGTACAATAGTGTGGGATATGTTGAGATATGCTTTCTGGACAAAGCTGGGGCTGCGAGGGCCAGCCAGGGCTGCGAAGGCCGAGCCCCTTGCATAAATTTCATGCATTGAGCCTCTAGTTGACCTATAATTTTCTTTCTTTGTAGTGTCTTTATCTAGTTTTGGAAGTAGGATAATGCCGGCCTTTTCCTCTTGGAATTTTTTAAATAGTTTGAGAATGATAGGTCTTAGTTATTTTTTGAATGTTTGGTAAAATTCAACTTTGAAACCATCTGGTCAAGTACTTTTGTTTGTTAGGAGTTGCTTTTTTTAATATTATTATTACTTCAATTTTACTAGTTGTAATCTGTCTATTCAGATTCTCTGATTTTTCCTGATTCAGTTTTGGAAGGTTGTAAGATTCTAGAAATGTACCCATTTCATTCACATTGTCCAATTTGTAGGTATATAGTTGTCCATAATATTTTCTTACAATCCTTTGTATTTCTTTGGTGTCAGTTGTTACTTCTCCTCTTTCATTTCTGATTTTATTTATTTGAGTCTTCTCTTTGTTTCTTGATAAGTCTGGCTAAAGGTTCATCAATCTTGTTTATCTTTTCAAAGATTCAGCTCTTGGTTTCATTGATTTTTGCATTTTTTTTTCAGTCTCTGTGTCAATTATTTCAGCTCTGCTATTTCTTATTTCCATTATTCTACTTACTCTTGTGCTTTCCTTGTTTTTAATTTATTTGTAGGGCTAGATTATTTCTTTTAGCTTTTTCTTATTTCTTTAGGTAGGCCTGTAATGCTATGAACTTCCCTCTCAGAACTGTTTTTGCTGTGTCCCATATCTTTGGGTTGTGCTCATTTTCATTTCTTCCAAGGAAATTTTTACTTCTTCTGTAATCTCATTGGTTATCTAATCATTGTTTAATAGCATTCTATTTGGCCTCCATGTGTTTGAATATTTTAAGTGCTTTTTTTTTATTATTATTATTGTAGTTGATTTCTAGATTCATGGCATTGGGATCAAAGAAAATGCTTGATATAATTTCAACCTTCTTGATTTTGTTAAGACTTATTTTGTGTCCTAGCATATGGTTTATGTTTGAGAATGTTACATGTGCATTTGAGAATGTATATTCTGCTGCTTTGGAATGAAATGTTCTATATTTATACATTAAGTCTATCTGATTTAGTGTGGTGTTTAAGGTCACTGCTTCCTTGATGATTTATTGTCTGAGAGATCTATTCAGTACTTATAAAGTCCCCTACTGTATTTCACTTAGCATTATACTCTCCAGGTCCCTCCATGTTGTCTCAAAGGGTAAGAGATCCTTCTTTTTTACTACTTCATAGTATTCCATGGTATAAATGTACTACAGCTTCTTTATCCTTTCATCTACTGATGGTCACTTGTGCTGTTTCCAGATGTTAGCTATTGTAAAGTGTGCTATTATGAACATACTAGAGGCCCGGTGCACAAAAATTTGTGCACTGGGGGGGGGGAGAGGGGGTCCCTCAGCCCTCAGCCCATCCTGTGCCCTCTCGCAGTCTGGGACCCCTCAGGAGATAATGACCTGCTGGCTTAGGCCTGCTCCCAGGTGGCAGAGGGCAGGCCCAGTCCCTAGGTGCAGCCCCTGGTCGGGATCAGAGCAGGGCCGATTGGGGAGTTGGGGCACCTCCCCCTGTCATGCACAGAGCAGGGTGGATCAGGAGGTTGCGATGCCACCCCTAGTCATGCTCAGGGTACAGTCGATTGGGGGGTTGGGGCACCGCCCCCTGTCACACTCAAGGCAGGGTCGATAGGGAAGTTGCGGCGCCACCCCCTGTCACGCACAGAGCATGGCCGATCAGGGGGTTGGTGCATTGCCCCCTGTCATGCACAGAGCAGGGCCCATCAGGGGGGTTGGGGCTCCGTACCCTGTCACACACAGAGCAGGGCCGATCAGGGGGGTTGGGGCACTGCACCCTGTCACACTCAGGGCAGGGCAATGGGGAGGTTATGGCTCGACCCTGTCACACACAGAGCAAGGCCTGTGGAGGGGGTTGGGGCGCCACACCCCTGTCACACACAGAGCAGGGCCGATCAGGGGTTGGGCGCCGCCCTCTATCACCCACAGAGCAGGGCCGATCAGGGGGTATGGCTTTACCCCATCACACACAGAGCAGGGCCCGTGGGGGGGGTGGGGTTGGGGCGCTGCCCTCTATCACCCACAGAGCAGGGCCGATCAGGGGGTTGGGCGCCGCCACTGTCACACTCAGGGCAGGGCCGATGGGGAGGTTATGGCTCTACCCACTGTCACACACAGAGCAGGGCCTTTGTGGGGGGGGTTTGGGGCGCCGCACCCTGTCACACACAGAGCAGGGGCCGATCAGGGGATTGGGGAGTTCCCCCCTGTCAAACACAGAGCCACAGGGCAATCAGGGGTTTGGGAAGCTCCCCCCTATCAGGCACAGAGCAGGGCGGATAGGGAGGTTGTGGCCCCACCCCCTGTCACACACAGAGCCGCAGGGTGATCAGGGGGTTTGGGCGCTGCCCCCTGTCACGCTGATCCGGTGCCAGGAGGCCTCGAGGCTCCGCTGATCCCGGTGCTGGGAGGCATATTACCCTTTTACTATATAGGATAGAGGCCTGGGGGCCGGCTGGTTTGCCCTGAAGGGTGTCCTGGATCAGGGTGGGGGTCCCCACTGGGGTGCCTGGCCAGCCTGGATGAGGCGATGATGGCTGTTTGCAGCTGGTCACACACCCTTCAGGGTGGGGGTCCCCACTGGGGTGTCTGGCCAGTCTGGGTGAGGGGCTGAGGGCTGCTTTCAGGCTGGCAATTGACTGAAGCTCCCAACCGCTCCTTTTTTTTCCTCTTTTTTTTTATTTTATTCTAGGCCAGCTTTAGCTCTGGCTCTAGCTCTGAGGCTTCCGCTGCTGAAAACAGGTATCTGGTTTGTTTGCGTTCTATAATCGAAACAATGTATAACTCCAGCTCTGAGATCCCGGCGGCTGAAAGCTGGTTTCTGGGGTTTTGTTTAGCTTCTATATTTGTTACAATGTTTCAAACTGCCAGGTCAGAGGCCGGCAGCGGCAGGCGGGGAACGTTGGAGTCCGCTGTCACTGGAGCAAGCAAGCCTCCCTGTTCACTTCAGTGCATGGCTGCCGGCCGCCATCTTGGCTGACAGTTAATTTGCATATACTCACTGATTAGCCAATGGGAAGGGTAGCGGTCGTACGCTAATTACCATGTTTCTCTTTTATTAGTGTACACTAGTGGCCCAGTGCATGGAATTTGTGAAGGGGGGGTGTCCCTCAGCCCAGCCTGCACCCTCTCCAATCTGGGACACCTCAGGGGATGTCCGACTGCCCGTTAGGCCCAAGGGATTGGGCCTAAACCGGCAATTGGACATCCCTCTCACAATCCGGGACCCCCCGGATCCTAACTGCTCACCTGCCTGCCTGACTAATTGCCCCTAACCACACTGCCTGCTGGCCTGATCACCCCAACTGTCCCCCCTTCTGGTCTGATCACCCCCAACTACCACCCCTGAGAGCAGAGCACTTTGGATGACCACTTTTCTCCTTATCCTATTAGGAGCTGTTGTTTGGGCTCCAGGGCATGCATCTCCGCTTCTTACTAACCAGTAGCCTACTGATTATCTTGCTATGTGCATAGATAACCATAGTCTAGGAAAAAGTTTTTAAAACTTACTTAAATACTCCCTATATCGTTATGCTCCTTCTTTAGTGACCCCATTTGCTTGTTACATATGACACTACGATAATGATAGTGATTTATCAAAAAACATATGTTATTTTATATGGTTACAATAGTATCAGCGAGCCCGTGAAGGGTACACTCGACCTCATATGGTGTGCAACCCACAAGTAGAACAGCCGGGGGGCCCCAC
>NW_005871098.1:1538986-1644670 GCF_000147115.1 Myotis lucifugus
CCCCCGGCTTCTTAGCTCCCCCTGATCATCATCAGTGGCAGGGGGCTTCTTCCATCCTTTCCCTTTTGCCTCCCAGCATTGTGCCTACATATGCAAATTAACCGCCATCTTTGTTGGCGGTTAACCGCCATCTTAGTTGGCAGTTAATTTGCATATCACCCTGATTAGCCAATGGGAAGGGTAGCGGTCGTACGGCTAATTACCATGTTTCTCTTTTATTAGATAGGATGGGTGCATACATTCTTTCTGATTGGTGCTATGGGTTTCTTAGGATATATTCCTAGAAGTGGGACTACTGGGTCAAATAGCAGCTCCATATTTAATTTTTTGAGGAAACTTCATACTGTTTTCCAAAACCGGTGCACCAGTCTGCATTCCCACCAGCAGTGTACTAGGGTTCCCTATTCTCCACATCCTCACCAGCACTTGTCATTTGTTGATTTGTTGATTTGTTGATGGTATCCATTCTGACAGGCATGAGGTGATACCTAATTGTTGTTTTAATTTGAATCTCTCTGATGATCAGTGACTTTGAGCATTTTTTCATGTCTCTTGGCCATCTGTATGTCCTCTTTGGAGAACTGTCTATTTAGGTCCTTTGCCCATTTTTTAATTGAATTGTTTTTCATCTTTTTGTTAATTTGTATGAGTTCCTTATGTATTTTGGATATTAACCTTTTATCAGATGTATCAGTACAAAATATGTTCTCCCATACAGGGGGCTCTTCTTTCATTTTGTTGATGGTTTCTTTTGCTGTGCAGAGTTTTATTTTGATGTAGTATAATTTGATTATTTTCTCATTAGTTTCCTTTGCCTTAGGAGATGTATTGGTAAATGTATTACTACAAGAGATGTCTGAGATTTTGCTGCCTATGTTTTCTTCTAGGATTTTTATGGTTTCTGGACTTACATTTAACTCTCTTATTGACTTTTAGTTTATTCTTGTGTATGGTGGTCTAGATTCATATTTTTTGCATGTATCTCACCAAATTTCCCAGTGCCATTTATTGAAGAGACTGTCTTGACTCTATTGTATGCTCTTGCCTCCTTTGTCAAATATTAATTGAGTGTAATTGCTTGGGTCAATTTCTGTGTTTTCTGTTCTATTCCATTGATCTATATACCTATTATTGTGCCAGTATCAGGCTGTTCTGATTATGGTGGCTTTGTAGTATAACTTGAAATCTGGTATTGTGATCCCTCCAACTTTGTCTTACTTTCTCAAAATTGATGAATGTATTTGGGGTCTTTTTTGATTCCATATAAATTTTTGTATTAATTGTTCTAGGTCTATGAAATATGCTGTTTGATATTTTGATAGCGATTGCATTGAATCTGTAGATTGCCTTGGGTAGTATGGACATTTTAATGCTGTTGATTCTACCAATCCATGAACACAAAATATTCTTCCACTTGTTCATATCTTCTATCTTTTTTTCAATGCCATGTAGTTTTACAAGTGCAGGTCTTTTGCCTCTGTGATTGCATTTATTCCTAAGTAACTTTTTGTTGTAATGATAAGCGGGGTTATTTGTTTAGTTTCTCTTTCTGAGAATTCATTATTTGTGTATAAAAATGCTACTGATTTTTGGGTGTTGATTTTGTAATCTGCTACATTGCCAAATTCATTTATTAAATCTAGTAGTTTTTTGATGGAGTCTTTAGGGTTTTTTATGTGCAATATAAAGTCATCTGCAAGTAATGAGAGTTTTACTTCCTCCTTTCCAATTTGGATGCCTTTCATTTCTTCTTCTTGTCTTATTGCTGTGGATAAGATGTCCAGTACTATGTTGAATAAGAGTGGCAAAAGCAAACATCCCTATCTGTTTCTGTTTTTAGGGGAAATTCTTTTAGTTTTTGCCCATTGAGTATGATGTTCAATGCAGGTTTGTCATATATGGCCTTTATCATGATGAGATATGCTCCCTCTATTCCCACTTTGCTGAGAGTTTTATCATAAATGGATGTTTGATTTTGTTGAATGCTTTTTCTGTGTCCATTGATATGATCATGTGATTTTTCTCTTTCAATTTGTTTATGTGATGTATCATGTTTATTGATTTATGAATATTGTACCAGACCTGCATTTCTGGAATAAATCCCACATGGTTATGGTGTATGATCTTTCTAATATATAGCTGGATGCAATTTGCTAATATTTTATTGAAGATTTTAGCATCTATGTTCATCAGGGATATTGGCCTGTAATTCTCTTTGTCTTTAGTGTCTTTATCTGGTTTTGGAAATACAATAATTCATAAAAAGAGTTTGGAAGTGTTCCTTCCTCTTGGATTTTTAAAAATACTTTGAGAAGTGTAGATGTTAGTTGGGCTTTTGTTTGTTTGTAGATTTTTTATTGCTACATCCATTTCATCAGTTGTTACTGGTCTATTCAGGTTTTCTCAATCTTCCTGATTTAGTTTTGGGAGATTGTATTTATGTAGGAATTTGTCCATTTTGTCCAGCTTGTTGGCATATAGTTGTTCACATAATTTTCTTACAATCCTTTATATTCTGTGATGTTAGTGGTTACTTCTCCACTTTAGTTTCTGACTTTATTAATTTGGGTCCTCTCACTTTATTTCTTGATGAGTCTGGCTAATGGTTCATCAATTTTGTTTATCTTTTCAAAAAACCAGCTCTTGGTTTCATTAATTTTTTATATTTCCTTTTTAGTCTCTATATTGTTTATTTCTGTACTAATCTTTATTATTTCCTTTTTCTTTTGCTAACTTTGGGCTTTTCTTCTTGTTCTCTTTCTAGTTCTTTTTTTGTATTTTTTTTCTTTTCCTTTTCCTTATTGATTAAGGTATTACATATGTGTCCTTATCCCTCATTGCCCTCCACCTCCCTGCTCATGCCTTCACCCCCCTAGTGACTGTGTCCATTGGTTATGCTTATATACATGCATACAAGTCCTTTGATTTATCTCTCCCTCTTTCCCCTACCATCCCCTGTGTTCCCTCTGAGGTTTGTGGACTGCTTGATGCTTCTTCCATTTGTTCATGTCTGCTTCTATCTCTTTTTTCAGCGTCCTGAAATTTTCTGAGTACAGGTTCTTTATCTCTTTGGTTAAATTTATTCCTAGGTATCTTAATTTTTTTGTTGCAATGGTAAATGGGATTGTTTTTTTAGTTTCTTTTTCTGTGAGTTCATTATTGGTGTATAGAAAAGCTATAGACTTCTGGGTTTTAAGTTTGTACTCTGCTACATTGCTGAATTCATTTATTAGGTCTAGTAGTTTTTTGATGGAATCTTTGAGGTTTTCTATGTACAATATCATGTCATCTGTGAATAATGACAGTTTTACATCTTATTTTCCAATTTGGATGCCTTTTATTTCTTCTTCTTGTCTGATCGCAATGGCTAGTACTTCCAGTACAATGTGGAAAAGGAGTGGTGAGACTGGGCATCCCTGTCTTGTTCCTGTTCTTAGGGGAACTGGTTTTAGTTTTTGCCCATTGAGTATGATGTTGGCTGTTTGTTTGTCATATATGGCTTTTCTTATGTTGAGATATGATGTTTCTATTCCCACCCTGCAGAGAGTTTTTATCAAGAAAGGGTGTTGGATTTTGTCAAATGCTTTTTCTGCATCAATGGATATGATTATATATTTTTTCTCTCTGTTTGTTTATGTGCTGTATTACATTCATTGACTTGCGGATAATGTACCATTCTGCATCCCCAGAATAAATTCCACTTGCTCATGGTGTATGATCTTTCTAATGTAATGCTGGATTCGATTTGCTAGAATTTTGTTGAGAATTTTTGCATCTACAGTATGTTCATGAGAAATATTGGCCTGTAATTCTCTTTCTTTGTATTATCTTTATCTGGTTTTGGGATTAGGGTAATGCTGGCTTCATAGAAAGAGCTTGGAAATGTTCCTTCCTCTTGAATTTTTTGGAATAATCTGAGGGAGATAGATTTTATTTCTTCTTTGAATCTTTGATAAAACTTCTCTGTGAAGCCATCTGGTCCAGGACTTTTGTTTGTTGAAAGATTTTTTTTATTATTGCTTCAATTTCTGCCATAGATATTGGCCTATTCAGATTTTTTTTATTCCCCCTGGTTGAGTTATGGAAGGTCATGTTTTTCTATCAATATGTCTATTTCTTCTAGGTTGACCAATTTGTTGGAATAGAGTTGCTCATAGTATTGTTTTATGATTCTTTGTATTTCTGTGGGGTCTGTTGTTATTTCTCCTCTTTCATTTCTGATTTTGTTTATTTGGGTACTCTTTCTTTGCTTTTTAGAGAGTCTGGCTAGAGGTTCATCAATGTCGTTTATCCTTTCAAAGAACCAACTCTCGGTTTCGGTTATCTTTTGTATTGTTTTTTTGGTCTCTATGTCATTTATTTCCTCTCTGATCTTTATTATTTCCTTCTTTCTGCTCACTCTGGGCTTTTCTTGCTGCTCTCTTTCTAATTCTTCAAGTTTCAGATTTACATGGTTATAAACAGTTTTTCTTGTTTTCTGAGGTAGGCATGTAATGCTATGAACTTCCCTCTCAGGACTGCTTTCACTGTATCCCACAGATTTTGGGTTGTTGTGTTTTCATTGTCTTTGTTACCATTATGTTTTTTATTTCTTCTTTGATCTCTTTGGTAACCCAATAATTGTTTAATAGTATGCTATTCAGCCTGTAAGCTGAATTTTTGTGATTGTTTTATTGTAGTTGATTTATAATTTTAGACCATTGTGATCTGAGAAGACGCTTGATATGATTTCAATCTTCTTGAATTTGAAGAGACTTTGCCTGTTTCCCAATATGTGGTCTATCTTTGAAAATGTCCCATGTGCACTTGAGAACAATGTATATTCTGTAGTTTTGGGGTAGAATGTTCTAAACATGTCGATTAAGTCCATCTGATCTAGTGAGTCATTTAGGATTGCTGTTTCTTTGCTAATTTTTTGTCTAGAGGATTTATCCAGTGATGTTAATGGGGTATTAAAGTCTCTTATTATGATTTTATTGCTGTCAATCTCTCCCCTGATATCTTCCAGAAGGTTTTTTTTATGTATTTGGGTGCTCCTGCGTTGGTTGCATATTTGTTTACCAGAGGTATATCCTTTTGTTGTACCAATCCCTTTAGAATTATGAAGTGGCCTTCCTTATCTCTTGTTATGGTCTTTACTTTAACGTCTATTTTGTCAGATATAAGTATTGCTACCCCAGCTTTTTTTCCCCATTTTCATTTGCCTGATAGATCTTTTTCCATCCCTTCACTTTTAGTCTGTGTGAGTCCCTTGTTCTGAGTTGGGTCTCCTATAGACAGCATATATATATCCTTTGTAGGTAACTCTGTCTCTCTCTTGCAGCCTTTAAGATTCATATATATATATATATATATATATATATATATATATATATATATAATTTACTTACCCATTCAGTCACTCAATGTCTTTTGATTGAAACATTTAATCCATTTATATTTAATGTTAGTATTGATAGTTACTTGTTTGTAGCCATTTCTGTGCTTTATGCCTGTGTTCCTTCCTCCTTTTCTATTTCTTCTTTTTACAGCATTTCCTTTAGCATCTCTTACATTCCTGGCTTGGTAGTGATAAACTCCCTTAGCAATTTTTTGTCTGCGAAGCTCCTGATTTCTCCTTCAATTTTGATTGATAGTCTTGCTGGATAGAGTATTCTTAGACTCAGTCCTTCGATTTGCATCACTTTGTATACTTTATCCCATTCCCTTCTAGCTTGGTGTGTTTCTCTTGAGAAATCTTTTGATAATCTTATGGGGGATCCTTTGTAGGTAACTCTATCTCTCTCTTGCACCCTTTAAGATTCTCTCTTTGTCGTTAACATTTGTCATTGTAATTATGACGTGTCTTGGTGTGGGTCTTTTGGGATTCATCTTGCTTGGAACTCTCTGTACTTGTGTGACTTTTTTCCCCCCATATTAGGGAAGTTTTCTGTCATTATTTCTTCAAATAGATTCTCTAATCCTTATTGCTCTTCTTGTCCTTCTGGCACCCTTATTATACATATGTTACTTTGTTTCATGTTGTCCCAGAGCGCCCTTAGGCTCTCCTCTTGCTTTTCAATTGTTTTCTCCAGTTGGTGTTCAGATTGGGCTTGTTTCTCTATCTTATCTTCTAACTCTCTAATTCAGTCCTCTGCTTCCTCTAGTCTACTGTTGAAACCTTCAATAGTGTTTTATTTTTAAAATATAATTTATTGATTTTTTTTACAGAGAGGAAGGGAGAGTGATAGAGAGTTAGAAACATCGATGAGAGAGAAACACGGCTCTCGTCGATCAGCTGCCTCCTGATCACCCGCCTCCTGCACACCCACTGCCGGGGATGTGCCTGCAACCAAGGTACATGCCCTTGACCGGAATCGAACCTGGGACCCTTTAGTCCGCAGTCCGATGCTCTACCCACTGAGACAAACCAGTTAAGGCCAATAGTGTTTTTGATTGTAGCTATATCACTTTTGTTTTCTTCCTGATTTTTGCATAGGTTGTTGATTTTCTCATCCATCCAGTTTATGAACTATATGACCATTACTCTAAATTCTTTTTCTGTCATGTTGCATGACAGTTCTGCCTCAGTTTCACTTACTTCCTTTCTTGGCAAGTCCTCTTTTTCTTTCCTCTGGGGATTGTTTTGTTTTTTTTCCCCCATTCTTACTATCACCAGAAGGTCCAAACACAGAGTTGTTTGGGCCTGAGCCGTGTGCAGTGGTAGCATGGCACCACCCAAGTGTCACTGAAGATCTCTGACATGGAGACATGTGGCTGCTGTGGGTCGGTGGGAGCCAGGCACACCAAAAATCAGAGTCACCAGTGTTCAGTGCAGCCTCATGTGTGCACATGGAATCAGGGATTCCGCATGCACAATGCTGAAAAAAGTCCCCGTGGGCTTACACCAAAAATCAGAGTCCTCTAACTCATGCCAGGAGTCAGAGACCCCATGTGCACATGCCTAGAATCAAGTATCAGAGTCTCTGTCACTTGGTGCGGCCTCGCACTGTCATTCAGGGTCCCTGTGTGGGCATGTGCCAAGTCACAGGCACTAAGTGTGCATGCACTGAGAATTAGGTATCCTGTGCTCGCAGGATGAGAAACAAAATCCACATGTGTGCACACCAAGAGTCAAATCACTGGTTCCCAGTGCTGCCTTTGATGTGGAGAATCAGGGTTCCCAGTCTGCTTGATGGGGCAGGTTACACAGTCACCTTGTGTCCACAGGAGGCCCACTCCTGTGCCTTGGGAAACAGACTCCCCGAGTCCACATGCCCAGAGTCAAAGTTAAGTCGCACAGCTGCCCTGTGTTGGCAGGAAACCTGCTCATGCTGAGCAGATCTGTCAGGTCCTATGCCTCCGCAGCTGCCTGCGGGAAGGGGGGTGCACTCCGTGACTCACAGTAATCTGCAGCCGGGATGTCTGGAGTCTTGGAGTCCATGGGTCTGCAGGTCTTTGTCCCAAGTGGTTGTAGGGTCCCGGCTTGCATCTGAGACCAGATTGGGTGGTGGTGAGGCTAGTATCCTAGTCACAAGCAGTCCTGTTTTTCAAGATGGCGTGGTTTCTGCACCGGTGCTGGCCACCCCAGAGTGTCTGTGGTCTCTTTCTAGTTCTTTATGCTGTAGGATTAAATACTTTATTGCTGATTTTTCTTGTTTTTCTATTTTCTTTTTGTTTGTTTGTTTTTTGAGGTAGGCCTGTAGTGCTATGAACTTCCTTCTCAGGACTGTGATTGCTGTGTCCTAGAGATTTTGGGTTGTTATGTGTTCATTTTCATTTGTTCCCAGGAAGTTTTTTATTTCTTTCTTGATCTTGTTGGTAACTCATTGTTTAATAGCATGCTATTTAGCTTCCATTTGTTTGAATGTTTTGGGGGTTTTTAGTTGTTGTTTTTGTTTTTTACTGTAGTTGATTTCTAATTTCATTACACTGTGGTCTGAGAAGATGCTTGATATGATTTCAATCTTCTTTACCTTGTGGAGACTTGTTTTGTGTCCTAACATGTGGTCTATCTTTGTGAATGATCCATGTGCACTTGAGAAGAATGTATATTCTGCTGCATTGGGGTAAAATGTTCTATAAATGTAAATTAAATCCATCCGATCCAGTGTGTGCTTTTGAATCAATGTTTCCTTGTTAAGTTTTTGTCTAGAATATCTATCCAGTGAAGTCAGTGGGGTGTTAAAGTCCCCTACTATGACTGTATTGTTGTTGATGTCTCCATTAAAGTCCTCTATAAATTTTTTTTATATATTTAGGTGCCCCTATATTGGGTGCATATATGTTTACCAGGGTTATATCCTCTTGTTGGATCAACCCCTTTAGTGGTATGCAATGACCTTTCTTGTCTCTTGTGATGGCTTTCATTTTGAAGTCTATTTTGTCTGATGTGAGTATTGCTATGCTAGGTTTTTTTTTTTCTTTTCCATTTGCATGGACAATTTTTTTCCATCCCTTCACTCTCATCCTGTGTGTGTCTTTTGTTCTAAGGTGGGTCTCTTGAGACAGCATATAGTTAGGTCATGTTTTGTATCCATTCAGCTACCCTATGTGTTTTGATTGGATTATTTAATCCATTTATAATTAAGGTTATTATTGATAGGTATTTATTTATTGCCATTTTAATTCTGTATGCCTAGGTTTCTCTCTCTCTGTTTCTTCTTCTCATTACAGCAGTCCCTTTAGCATTTCCTGTAATGCTGGCTTGGTGGTGATGTACTCCTTTAGCCTTTTCTTTTTTTTTTTTTGTATGGGATGCTCTTGATTTGACCATCTACTTTGAATGATAGCCTTGCTGGATGTAGTAATCTTGGTTTCAGATCCTTGCTTTCCATAACCTTGAATACTTCATGCCATTCCTTTCTGGCCTGTAGACTGTCTGATGAGAAATTAGGTGTCAGCTTTAGGGGAGCGCCTTTGTAGGCAACAGTTTTCTTTTCTCTTTTTGCCTTTAAGATTCTTTGTCTTTAATTTTTGGCATTTTAATTGTGATGTGTCTGGGCATGGTCCTGTTTGGGCTCTTCTAGCTTGGAGTTCTCTGTGCCTCCTGAACTTGTGTGATTTTTTTCCTTTACCAGGTTAGGAAAATTTTCTGCCATTATTTCTTCAAACCCATTCTCTATCCCTTTCTTTCTGCTCCTTCTGGCACACCTGCTATTCTAATATTGTTACATTTCACGTTTTCCCATAGCTCCCTTAAGCTGTCCTCATCTTTTTTGTTTTGTTTTTGTTTGTTTGTTTCTCTGATTGAGTGATTTTTTTTCAATGCTGTCTTCTAGTTCACTGATTTGATCCTCACCTTCCCCTAATCTGCTGTGTATTCCTTCCATTGTGTTCTTTATTTTTGCTGTATCATTCTTTATTTATTACTGTTCTTTTTTCATAGTCACTATATCTTTTCTCATGATGTTAAGCATCTTTACCATCATTACTCTGAACTCTGTTTCAGATAAATTTCTTATCACTGTTTCACTTATCTCTTCTTCTGGAGAATTTTCTTGTTCTTTCATTTGGGGACTGTTTCTTTGTCTCCTCATTTTGGCTGTCTGTTTGGGGTTTTGACTATGTATTAGCTAGATCCTCTACAGTTTGCTATGTATTAGATAGATCCTCTACAGTCTACACTTCTCAATCACTAGTCAAACACTGTTTCTGACTATATCAGGCAAAGACTCAAATCCTCCAGAGACCGCCTCTTCCTACAGACTGATAGGATTCCAACTGGAATTGCCCCAGCCAATTTTCCTAAGATGTGGCGAGAGGTTTTTTTCAACAGGGTGTGGCAGTTGCTTCTGCCTGGAGGCTAATTAATATTTTTAGTCTCTTAAGTGGCCTCAGGGCAATAGGGTAGGTCAACTGTTTTCCCCTCAGGCAAGGCATATGTTGGTGTGGGAAAGATGTCCTCCACTGTGTGAGGGAATGACTCAGCACAGAAACTGGGGATGTCAGACTTCTGAGCTCTAACTGCTGCATCCCCAATTCTGGCTTCTGCTCACACAGCTCCTGTCCACTCTTGTCCTCCCTCTGCTGGAGCACAAGGTGGGTGGCTCCACAGAGAATTTTGTGTGTTGTCCTTTTACAAGGGTGCCTGAATTTTCAGTGATCACTCCCTGGCACTGCTGCTTTTCACAGCCAGATGTTATGTGAGTACCCTTCTCAGTTCTGGTGCTCTCTGCTGGGGGGCCAAGCTTGGGGATTACACCCCAGAATTCTCAGTGGCAACCCCCTGCAGCTGAGATATCTCTTCAGAACTTCAGTTGCTGTCTGTGGGCACCCTGCAACCCTTTCATGCCTCTGCCCCTCCTATCAGTCTCTATTTGGTCTTCATTTTCAGTCCTCAGGTATCAAGGTTATCTCCAGTGAGTCTCCCCTGGATTATTCAGGAAGTTTTATCTGTATTTTAGTTGTAATTCCAGTTTTTTCTTGGAAGCATGTCCATGCAGTATCCACTCACTCTGCCGCCATTTTTAATCTCTCAAGACATGTGTTTTTTAATGTTAGAAATCTGCCCTAGCCAGTTTGGCTCAGTGGATCAGGGTTATACATTCTTATTGGATCCATCTCTTTAGTACTATGAAGTGACCTTATTTGTCTCTTTTTTGACTTGTTTTGAAGTAAATTTTGTCAGATAGGAGTGTTGCTCCTCTAGCTTTTCGTGCTTCTTTGTGTGTTTTATTTGCATGGAATATTTTTTTTTCCATCCCTTCACTTTCTGAGTTTTTTTTGTTTTGTTTTGTGTGTGTGTGTGTGTGTGTTTTGAGTGTGTGTTTTTATTGCAACCCCTTCTCATCAGATGGCAATAGTGTACTGTTCCAGCAGAAGAAGCCTCTTGCACCAACACTCTACACTAATTCACACCCAGGACCCCTATGGGCTATTGGTGGATTTGAACCAGGGCCAGCTGCTTCTAGAACTAGCCTAGCTTCCCAAGAATACTGCAGGAACCTAGAGACAAAGGTTCTTATTCTACATAAACCACAACCCACCGTGCCCCTGGTGGTCACTTCTTCTTCTGTACATGGCCACAGTCATACTTGCCATGCACAACCTTGAGCTTGATACCAGGCAGGTCCTGGGTGCACCCACCTTGCACAAGCACAATATGGTGCTCTTGCAGGCTGTGGCCCTCTCCTGAGATAAAGCAGATGGCCTCACAGCCTGTGCTGAGCTGCACGCAGCAGCACTTGCAGTAGGCCGAGTTGGGCTTCTTGGGTTTACAAATGAATGTGCGCAGAACCACATCCTTCAGCTGTGGCTGGCCTTTTGTGGGGTCCAGCTTTGGAAGTGGCCACTTTGGAGGCCCTAGACAGTGCATCTGATTAAGGGTGGCCATGGGTCAGGTGGCCCAGAGCCAGATGATCAGGGCTAGGCCATAACTCAGGGATATGTTGAGGCCCCGGAGAAGGCCAGACCATGACATCCTGCCATCTGTACCATCCCCCAGCAGGACGCAGAGACATGCCGAACCCAGCCTTTCGTCACTTCCCCATCCCTTCACTTTCAATCTGTGTGAATCTATTTTCTGAGGTTGGTCTCACCTTGTTTTCTTACCCATTCAGCTAACCTATGTCTTTTCATTAGAACATTAAGTCCATTTACATTTAAGGTTATTATTGATGGGTACTTATTTATTTATTTATTTATTTATTCCTATAATTTTCTCTCTTTAGATTTGTTCTTCTTCTTAAAGCAGTCCCTTTAACATTTCTTTCAATGTTGATTGGGTGATATTATACTCCTTTAGCCTCATTTTGTCTGGGAAGCTCTTTATTTCACCTTCATTTTTAAAGGATAGCCTTGCTGGATAGAGTAGTCTTGGGTTCAGGTCTTTGCTTTTCATTACTTTAAATATTTCATGCCAATCCCTTCTAGCCTGAAGTGTTTCTGTTGAGATATCAACTGACAGTCTAATGGGAACTCCCTTGATAGTAATTTTATGTCTCTCTCTTGCTACCTTTAAGATTCTTTCTTTGTCTTTAATGCTTGTCCTTTTAATTATGATGTGTCTTGGAGTGGGTTTCTTTGGATTCATCTTAATTGGAACTATCTGTACTTCCTGGACTTATGTGACTTTTTCCTTCACCAGTTTAGGGAATTTTTTGTCATTATTTCTTTAAACAGGTTCTCTACTCCTTGCTCACTTTATTCTCCTCTAGCACCACTGTGATATGGATATTGCTGTTTTATGTAGTCCAAAAGCTTTCTTAAACTATCCTCCTGCTTTTAATTTTTTTCTTTTTGATGCTCTGAGTGTTGTTGCTTTCTTAACCTACTCTTCCAAATCACTGATTCAATCCTCTGCCTCATTCAATCTACTTTTGATTCCTTGCAGTGTATTTTTCCATTGACTCTTTTTTTAGAGAGAGTGGAAGGGAGGGGGAGAGATAGAGAGAGAAATATCGATGTGAGAGAACCACATTGATTGGTTGCCTCCTGCACAAAGCCCAGAGCCTGGGATCGAGCCTACAACTGAGGTACATGGCCTTGACTGGAATTGAACCTCAGACCCTTCAGTCAGCAGGCTGACACTCTATCCACTGAGCCAAACCAGCAAGGGCTGCAGTGTATTCATTATGTCAGATATGTTGTTTGTTTTTTTCATTTCTAACTGGTTATTTTTTAAAATATATATTCTTAGTTTATGTATTTTATTGTTGAGAGTAATACAGGTATTCCCCATTTCCTTTCCTTTGTCCCCTTCCACCAGCTCCCAAACCACCACAGGCCTTCTCCTGTCTATTTTCTGAATATTTATATTGATTTTTGGATGGAGAGGAATGGAGAGAGAGAGAAAGAAACATCAATGTGAGAACAGAACATCAATCGCCTGCCTCCTGCATATCCCATACCTTGAATAGACAACCTGGGTATGTGCCCTGACAGGATATTGAACCAGCAACCAACTAAGCCACACTGGCAAGGGCCTGACTAGTTCTTCTTCATGGTTTCTATTTTTTCTTTCATGTTGTTGTAGTTCCCAGTTAGTGCCTTATAATTCTCACCAAGTTTCTTAAGCATCCTTATAACCATTACTTTGAACTCTGTATCTGATAAGTTGCTTTCCTCCAATTCATTTCACTTTTTTTCTGGAGTTTTCTCCTTTTCTTTCATTTAATGGTTGTTTACTTTCCTCCTCCCCTTTTTTTGCTGTTCTTTTGTGTTTGTTTCTACATATTAGATAGAACTGTTATGCCTACCAGTCTTTGTGGGTGCTCTTATGTAATAAGTGTCCTGTGGGACCCAGTGGTACAGTCACTTGGTTCTCCTGAGCTGGATAATCTAGGAATGTCCCTTGTGTGGGTTATTTGGGCTCTCCTATTTTAATTGGGTCTTGATTGCTGTTGTAACATGTGTGATTGGAATCTCCCCTCTGACTGGCTGTGAGGTTAAAGCCTGACAACATCATGTGAGTGTGCACATATTGACAAAATGAAACAAAACATAGCAAAATAAAACAAAACAAAAATAAAAACATACAAAAAATCCCAACCACAAAAGAAAAAGAAATTAGCAAAGAGAACAATCATAAGAAACAAAAAGAAAAAAATATGAGAAGAAATAAAAGGGATGGTAAAGGAATATGAAAGAAAAAAGGGAGAGGAAAAATAAGAATAAAGTATAAGAAATAAAAAATGGTGAAAAGAAAAGAGGAGGAAAGAATTCTTAATTGGATTAAAGAAGAGAAACAAGAAATGGAAAATAATAAAAAATTTAAAAAAATAAAAGAAGAAAAAATACAGTAAGAAAAGTGGAAAAACAAGAGACATGAGAGAAAAAAAGAGACAAAAATATTAACAAAGCAATAAAATAATGCAAAAAGAAAAAGTGAAGTGGAGTTTAGGCAGAATTTAGTGCCTCCTGGGAGCTCCCTTTGGATCCTGCTCTTATGTTAACTGAGGCAGATTGTTTTGACTGCCATTTCCTGGCATCCCAGGAGGTCTTTTTGTGCTATCCACTGTCAGAAGCTGTCCATTTTGGCTCTCAGCAACCTGTTTGAAGCTTCAAGGAATCCACAGTTCCTGACTGCCTGTGTGCAGGAGGGGCAAAACTGTGCTCTAAGTTCAACTCACTAGCAGCACAGTGCCCAGGTTGGGGTCAGAAAAAGTTCCAAGGCATCTCCGGTTCCACCTCTCCCTGTCTCTACCAGCAGGAAGACTTAGTTACTTGTAAACACTCTTTCTGAAAGCTCTTTAGGTAGAATCTGGAGGGTGGGATGGACCTCTGAGTCTCCTGTGGGGGATAGATGCCATTCAGATTTTAGAGAAGATGGTGAGTCTGTCCCCTGTCACAGAGCCATACATCTGAGTCTGTCCTGGAATATTTCCCTAATCTTGGCAGGGTGGAGCCCCTCTTACGTAGTCCAGTGGGGTCTGTTGTAAACCAGGAGTTTCTATAAGGTCTCCCTTGAGGCAGAAGTACCAATCAGGTTCCCAGGATGGGGGGAGGGACTGTGGCCCCACTTCAAAGCCAGTCACTGATAACCCTCTCTCTAAGACAGTTCAAACCCATAGGCTTGGCCTCTGATACTGTCTCCTCAGCAGGGTATCACCTGATTCCTGAGGGTGGAGTGAGCTGTATCCCTGAGGGCAGCATATTTGCCTTTCCCAGCCTGTTGCTGCTGGGAGGGGCTTGTGCCTCTCCGGGAAAATGGCTGCTGCAATATGGAAGGCAGGTGACCCATCACAGGTCTCCCAGCTGCTACTTTTCCAGTCTTTTCTCAATGCTTCTCATCCTAGCCTTTCCTTGGGCAATTCTTGTTCACACCCTCCTCCTTCCACCAAAGACTCAGGTGAGTGGCTGCAAATGAAAATCCTGTGCTCTGGGGTTTTTTGTTTTGTTTCTTTTTAAGTGGCTTTAATTCTGACAGGCTCCAACTCTTCCTGGGGATTTGAAGCCCCACTGCCTTTCATGGCTGGATGAGATGTGGGCCCTTGTTCTCCCCTCTGGTCCTCTGGGAAGGGGAGCTCATCCTAGGATCCAGGCCTCACTACTCTCAGGGAAAACCCCCCACAGCCAAAATATCCCTCCTCACCCTTGGCCTGCCATCCATGTGAGCTGGGCCAGCCCTGCTCATGACCCCACTATTCCTACCAGTCTTGAGATGGTTTCTGCCCTTCCTAATTAAAAGTCTCCTCTTACGCTAGTCTTCAGTAGGTAATTCAGTGTGAATGTTCCTCAATTTAGTTTTATTTCCTGTTTGATTTTAAGAAGAGATGCACAAAACATCCACTTACTCCACTGCCATCTTGAAATCCCAACACTGACCATTTCTTGATGATGGCATTATAATTATAATTGTTTTCTATTTTTAAAATTTAAATATTTATTTTTAAATTTATACTTTTCTAAACTTATGTAAAATTAATGTGTATAATATAAAAATTAAAATATCTAATAAAAGAGAAACATGCAAATTGACTGTACCTCCACTACACCAACAATCCATGCCCACAAGCCAATCAGGAGCAAGTATGCAAATAAACCCAACCAAGATGGCGGTGACCATGGAACTGGAGAGAACAGGAGGCTTGGGTTTCCCCTGGCGATGGAGGAAGCCAAGCTTTCCACCTGCCCTGGCCGGCTGTGGGCTCTGCTCAAGGCTACAAAGTTTCAATTATAGAAGATAAATAAATCCCAGATACCTGCTTCCAGCCGCTGTGGCCTCCACTCAAGGAAGGGCTGGGAGCCTGGGTTGCCCGGAGCCGTGGCCAGCCGGCAAACAGCCATCAGCCACTCACCCAGGCTGGCCAGGCACCCCAGCGGGGACCCCCCACCCTGAAGGGGATGTGGCCAGCCTAAAAATGGCCCTCAGTCCCTCACCCAAGCTGGCCACACCCCCATGAGGTGAGGGTCCCCACTGGGGGGCGTGGCCAGCCTGAAAGCAGCCATCAGCCCTTCACCCAGGCTGGCCAAGCACCCCAGTGGGGACCCCCACCTTGAAAGGAGTGTGGCCAGCCTGCAAACAGCCATCAGCCCCTTACCCAGGCTGGCCAGGCACCCCAGCGGGGACCCCACCCTGAAGGGGGTGTGGCCATCTTGAAAACAGCCCTCAGCCCCTCACCCAGGCTGGCCACGTGCCCCCAGTGGGGACCCTCACCCCATGTGGGCGTGGCCGGTCTGAAAACCACAACAGGCCCCTTGCCCAGGTCGCCCCATGCCCCAAGAGAACCCCCACCCTGATCCAGAACACCCTTCAGGGCAAACAAGCCAGCCCTCACCTGTGCACCAGGCCTCTATACTAATAAAAAGGTAATATCCTAATTAGACTGGGAGACCTTCCAGGAGACCTTCCAGGAGACCTTCCGGACGTTCTTCTGTACAAAGCCATGGTGGCAGGGCTGAGGTAGAGGCGGTTAGAAACCAAGAGGGGAGGGCAGTTGTGGGTGATCAGGCTGGTGTGGGGTGGGGCCATTGGGGGTAAGCAGACCAGCAGAGGGGCCAGTTGGGGGCAAGCAGGCCATCAGTGGGGGTCAGTTGGAGGTGATCAAGACAGTGGAGGGGGCAGTTTGGAGTGAGCAGGCCAGCATGGGGGGAGTTGGGGGCAAGCAGGCCAGTGGGGAGGGGAGGTGGGGGCGAGCAGGCCAGCAGGGGAGGAAGTTGGGGGTGATCAGTCTGGCAGGGGGCATTTGGGGGCAAGCAGGCAGATGGTGGGGGGAAGTTGGGGGTGAGCAGGCTGGCAGTTGAGCAGTTTGGAGCCAGCAGTCCCGGATTGTGAGAGGGATGTCTGACTGCTGGTTTTGGCCTGATCCCCGTAAACCGGCAGTAGGACATCCTTTGAGGGGTTCCAGATTGGAGAGGGTGCAGGCCAGGCTGAGGAACAGCACCTCCCCCATGCACGAATTTTGTGCACCGGGCCACTAGTTTTAAATAAAAATGTATTACCAACCTTCAGTCTCTTTCTGCCTTCACATCTTGGAAGGAGTCTCAATATTCACTAATGAGCAGAATTAGAGATGAGCTCATTTTTCTCAGACCACACTTTCCTCCTACTTCCTCTTCAATACTCACCTTTACAATTTGTCAACATATTTGGTTTCTGAACTAGACCCAAGACCCATCAAGAGTATAAAACTCTGCTTCCACCCTTACCCAGTTGCCCCCACTTTCTCTTGTCACAGTTTGTAGTCATTACAGCAACCAGAGGGGTCTTTCTAAAATTTAAATCAGATTAAATCTTCTTTGATGGTGTCTCTTAATTCAGAGTGAATAGCTAAAATTCTTACAATAGCACATACTGCCATCATGGTCTGATCCACCACAATTACCTCTCAACTTGTAATATCTCACCTGCCCCACACTCTGCTGAAACTTTTCTAGTCTCTTTCCTGGTCTTGAACCTCTCCCAGAATGCTCCCACTGTAGAGCCTTAACACTGACTGTTCCTATTGCCTGCTGCAATCATTGAAACCATACCATTTAAAATTACAACTTTCTAATTTAGATAATTCCTCTTATTCAGGTTTATTTTTCTTATAGCACTCATCACCTAATAAACATTAGAATTTACTTATATATTGTGGTTTTGTATGACTTTCTCACTAGAACATAAGTTCAATGAGGCTGAGAATTGTTGCTACTATTATCTTCAATTCCTAGAATAGTACTTGATTTGTAGAAAGGGCTCAATTAAATTTGTTAAGTAAATAAAACCCTAGCTCCTATCCTAGAGCCTATACCAATAAAGTTTTGATAAAATTAAAAATAATGTTATGAAATTGTTTCCATTTTTCAATTTACAAGTTGTTTTCTGCTTCTCTTTCCTCTGAAATCAGTAAGAAAATGAGACTGAAGGGATGAAGAGAGCTAATTATCTGCATTCAACTGTATAATACCAAATCTCTTTTAAATAAAATAGGTCTGTTTCCCTCGTTGAGATGTAAAATTTAGGATGAGAGAAATTCATTTTTAGTCATAAAAACTAAAATATATAATTTTTATTTTTATGTAGAATACTAGCAGAAAACTCTTAGTGAGTATTATTTCTTTTTTTGTATTGTACATGTTTTCTCATAGTTTTTATTTTAATTTTTTGTGGTCATGATTAAGATACTCATATCTTTGATTGAGGTTTAACTGACAAATATTTATTAGTTTCATTCACAATGATGATTCTATATTTGTACATAATACTATTTAGCCATTAAAAAATGAAATCATGCCATTTGTGACAACATGGACATTGAGGCATCAGCGAGTATTCTTAAATATTATTTTTGCCTTTCATTTATAGAATGAATATATACAATACCTATAGTTCCTCAATAATTTATTTCTAGGGAAGCTTCTCTTCCCCACTCAAGACACCATTAAAAAATTAGAAAATTTTGAAGTCAAATAAAAGTAACAAAGTTGAAAGCTGGTTGTTTAATTAAAAATACGTAGTCATTATACAATAGGAAAAGCCTAAACCAGTCCAGGCTCCTAAGTGTCTCTGCAAATCAGAATAAATATCTCATATGCCATCATAACTTATACACCTAAAATGCTCATATTACTTGCAGTTCCAACAAAACAATAAAAATATAGTAGGGTCAGAATTATGTAAGATATTCAAGCACTGTCATGACACCCCCCCCCCAACCTAATGCTATAAAGGGCAGCAGGTTGCACTCAGAGATACTGGGGGTTCCTGGTCCCTGGTGGGATCCTTCTAACTCAGGAGTAGCATTAACCATCAAATGTCAGGGAGCCTCCACATGGTACCGCATGTTGTCTGAGTTAGTAGTACATCAAAGAGAAAGCTATTTTGAAAGGTGTCTGAATTATCCTTCTTCCAAATCTTAAACTGTGTCAGTCCCTGCAGGTTGGTCTAGCTCATCAGCCTACTTTCATTCTATTCAAAGAAAACCTGGACTTAATTGACAGTTCAGTGAGGCAGAGAAGAGACTCATCTTCTCTAGAACCTGCATCTAGTAGGGATACTCCCATGCTAAATCCTAAAGGCCAACCAATCAAGATAAAGTTATTATCAAGTGTCCAGAAGTTCAAATTTCTCACTCTTAGCCAAATACAAATACAAGGACATGCCAAGATAATAGATCCACATTCTTAGTGAGTTCTTCCTCCTGAATGAGGCTTTTTACATAATTACCATTCAGAATTAAGGTACATTGAGAGAATAGAATTACAAGGAAACTGACCTTTGTTTACCTGAAAGAATTCTCCTGACAACATTAGCTTATTCCTATTCACAGAAAGTGAACTGTCCAGTTTTAAAATAGTTCCAATGTGAGTCTTATCTTGGATAAATTCACGGAAAAAAATATATTGCCTGCCAGTGCAATAGGTTATTTTGTGAGAATAACCATATGCTGAATTGTTCTTTTACTGACAAATAAGAGACATAATCTAGAGATTATTTATGTTATGCTTCGGTATACTTGTGTAATTAACTTGAAATCGTATAATACTATCCTTGCATAAAAACAGTGGACCAGCCCTAACCGGTTTGGCTCAGTGGATGGAGTTGGCCTGTGGACTGAAGAGTCCCAGGTTCGATTCCGGTCAAGGGCATGTACCTTGGTTGCGGGCACATCCCCAGTTGGGGGTATACAGGAGGCAGCTGATTGATGTTTCTCTCTCATCGATGTTTCTAACTCTATCCCTCTCCCTTCCTCTCTGTAAAAAAAATCAATAATATATATTTTTTTAAAAAACTGCCTTAAAACAACAAAAACAAAAACAAAAAACAGTGGACCATCCCAGAAAAAAGAACTCTAAGAATAAGATATACAAAATAGACTCATGAGGGAACATTTAAATTTAGCTTGACAGTTTGTTTATATCAATAAATTCCTTAGGAATGCTCCATTAGCTCACTATTTAAATCTAAATTTGGAATTCACAAAATTAACAATATTTTTTTTCTTTCTTAACATAAAACATTTTAAAACTACCTATGCCTATGTGTTTTGCCACAGGCTTGATGTGACTGACCTGTGATTCTCTGGACTGTAAAAAAGTCACAATCCCTAAGACAACAGAAAATTAAACATCTGGAGAAAATCTAGGACCCAAAGACAGATTATGCAATGTGGTGACAGGTGGTGCTAAGAACTATTAAGCTTATTTTAATAAAAAAGGCAATTATCTTCAATTCCATTTCTTTCAATAAATTTCTTTAAGCAGGTGCAAGGGCAAAGTAGAATTAGTTCCCCTGTTTAAGAATTAAGGAGCTCTTTCTTCATTTTTTAATCTGTGATATGACATTACTCTAATTAAAATATCACTGTATACTATGTTTTGTTTTTATCATTCAAGAGAAATGTAAATGATACATTATCAAAGTAGCTAAATATCTGAAACAACTGTCTACTTGCTGACAGATTAGATGGTTGAAAATAAACCAGTTTAAATACAAGACCACTTTTCTTTCTAAAAGGGGTTGAAATTTGTTTTAAACTAAATCCAAATAATGAAGGTGAAAATAGCCTTTAAAAATCAAATTAAAATCCTAGTTCTCAGGCTGGCTACTTAAATTTCTCAGACCTCCATTTTCTCATTTCTAAAAAAGAAGAAAAGGAAATAGGAGGCAAATTGATTTCTAATTTTAAAACATGGCATAATTCTAAGAATTTGGGTAATTTTCTTAAAAATACAAATATTCACCTTTTTCATCTTTGGACCGAAGATAAGCAGGTTATGCAAGATTAAGACAGGGGGTGGACATCTGAATAAAGCTAAACTGACAACTCAATAAATGGAGGTAATTTTTAATAACCTATAAACAATGAAAACTCTGAGGTTAATAGACCCTGAAATATTATCTGTTTTTTTAAATGCTGTGATTACCCCTATTTCTTTATAACTTTAGTACTTACAAACTAACATCTATAGACATGTGGGTTTTTTTTGTTTGTTTGTTTTGTTAAATTTTTAACCCATGCCATGCCACCTTAGTCTATGGGCAGCACCAAAAGAGGTCTGCCATACCTACCTAATCTGTTTTGCAGATTCATGTGGAAACCATTAGTGACTAAATAAGACAGAATTTTTACTTTTAAATGAATTTTATATTTCAATACATTTTTCTAAGATTTATTTCTCAACTATTTATGCAAGAATTTGAGGATAAAAGGCACATTATATAAAATAATTTAATTTCATAACTGAAGCAAAAGCTTCTGCAGCCTTTATAAGCCATTGGGAAAAGGAACTCCCTACTTGGGAGTCCATTCTGTGGGACTCTTTCACTTTCCCCATGTGGGAGTCTGTACTTATTCTTCAATAAATCTCCATTTTTGCTATACAAAAAAAAAAGCTTCTCAAATTATTTTAAAATTATTATTGTTTTCTTTCTTCCAGAAGTCCATTAAACCAAGTAGTCTAATTTGTACATCACATATTTTTAGATTATTTGACTTGCTTCCATTACATGACAGTAAAATTATCAATGTAGAGTTATTTATTTTGTTACCTCTGTGTGTGGTTCCCATAACTGCCGCAATTTGGGCTTCAGAAATACAGCTTGCCACATTGCCAAATTATCTACATATATGTTTCTGAAAGAGCACACATCTGCTTTACCATATAACAATTTCTATTGATGCATTTCCTTGGGAAACAAAAAAATAATTACACATGTATTTGTACATATAAAATTTGGAAACAGTGTAGCTCTATGGTTCTAAGATATTTTAAGACAGGTTCACAGTAATTTGAAGGCAGGTTCACCTGCTGGTGTTTCCAAATCGCCAGAAAATTCTCTCAAAATCAAACCATAATGAATCAGATCTGCATTTCATTCTTTTTGTATAGCCTCTCATCTCACAATCTGAGAAATTCACAGTGAGAATGAGAAAGTTACTATTCAATAAAGATGATTAGTAAAGCCCTGAGAATTCTTTGAGTGAATAAGACAGCATGTGTTTGGTGGTGCTTAAAGGAACACTGCTGAGATGCAAGACAAGAATAGGGCACTGGAACTATTGTGAGATGTAGCCTCTTTCCTTTAAAATTAGTGTTTCCTTTCATTCCAGAGACGTCATTCTATTCTCTATTAATATAACAAGATACTGCAATATTGCATTCATTTTTATAACCACAAAGAATGATGGACTTATTTTTTTAATCTGACACTACCATCCAAAATAACTAGTATATTCAGTGAAAAAAAAAAAAAAAAGAGATTTTACACTGTGACCTATCTACTACTAGTGTCTTTCCCCTAGGCCTCAGAGTTACTCTATATCTTTTTTATTTCCTTAATCATCTTTTATTTTTGCTTTCTTTTTCCATCACTCCTGCATAAAATAGGGGGTAGGGGTAATGGTCTCTACCTTCAAGGAGCTTAGAACCCAGCAGAGAAAACAGAAAATTAATTAAAATAAACTGCAGTGAGCTTTATGATAGGGTAGAAAATAAGATAGAAACAGTGTCATGGGACCCTAGAGAGAAAGTCACTACCAAAAATGATCCTTGGGGCCCTTTGGAGCCAGGTAAACAGAAGAGTGTGGGTATTCTGGACCCTGAAAGAAATTAAGTATGATGTAAAGATAGACATGAAGCTTTGGCAGAGCCTGACAGCTGTGTACCAAAATTAATTTTCCTTCTTTCTGAATGTTGATCAATACTGTATTTCCCAGCTTTTCACCTTTGCATTTCAGTGTGGCCATGTGATTCTTTCCCACCAATAGAATAGGAGCAGAAATGATGTATGTGACTTCTGAGTTAAGGCCCACTCCCCATTTTTCTCTGTCAGTTAGATACAAAAAATTACAAGTCTCAGAAAAGGTAGAGCCACAGTTTACAAGAACCAAAGTTCCTGAGGCACTGTTAGGAGAATGGCCTGCCAGCAAGAATTCCTTTATTGATCATTAGCTAAATAAAAAATATACCTCCAATGGGCTTGAGCCATTACACAATCGACCTATCTTAACTAAATCCTGGGAGGCCTTGCAGGCTAGGTTAAAGAGTTTGATCTTTATCTTAAGGGCAATGAGGAACCACTGAAGGAACTTGAACTGGGAAATTCTCTGATGACAAAAACCAGTTATCTTCAGTTAGCTCTATTTCTAATGAAGGAATTGTCATTGCTTCTAATAATGTATGTAGTTTCCCCCAGGTTCCAGCTCCTCTCATGATGAATTATATGTGGCATGATTTACACAAATAATTTTAGTACATTCTAGTCTTGATGTAATAAATATAAATGTCTAGAGCTTGAAAGGACATAATAGATCATGTTCACAAAATCCTTCATTGCACAGAAAAGGGAGGACCATAGAAATGAGGTGCTTCCCAAGGCCACCTGGGGAAGTTAAGAGAAGTGGTATATCAGAACTGCACCAAGTTCTCCTGCTCTCACTCTGAGGTTCTTTTCAAAATGGAAGGCTCTTTTAATTCCTTTAGCCCCAGTGTTTGCAACAGGTTGGATTACTTTGGGGACATGAATTAACCATTGAAAAGTTACAATTTTTGCAATAACATTTTGTTTTTAAATTGGGAATAATTTTTATGTAATTTTAGGAATATAGAAGAAACACAATGAGTTTTTTCTACCTTTATTTAATTGATATTGTGTTGAACTGAAATAAATAAAATATGTTAATGCCTTCCATCTATCTTCTTATAAGAAACATCATCATCAGTTAAAGAGAAATATTTTGACAACAATTTTCTATCTTTGTTTTATAATTTTAGGTGTTAGTAATCTGAAACTTTCTGTATATTCTTTTCTGAACTCATTTTCTAATCTTGAAGGGAATTGCTGCAGTGTCAAAGCCATTAGTAGAATCTAACCTAATAAAAAAGAAAGATGCAAATTAACCATCACTCTGCCACTCCACTACATCAACAAGCCACACCCATCAGACAATCAGGAGTGAGTTGCAAATTAACACAACTTAGATGGTGGCAGCAGCAGCCATGGAGCTGGAGTGAGCAGGAGGCTTGGGTTGCCCCCGGTGATGGAGGAAGCCAAGCTGCCCACCTGCCCTGACAAGCCCTGGGCTCTGCTCAAGGCTACAAAGTTTTAATTATAGAAGATAAATAAATCCCAGATACCTGCTTCCAGTCTGCCCTGGCCTCTGCTCAAGGAGGTGCTGAAAAAAAAAGAAAAAGAGAAAAAGGAGAGGCCGGGAGCTTGGGTCTCCAGGGGGCGTGGTCAGCCTGAAAACGGCCATCAGCCCCTCACCCAGGCTGGCCAGGCACCCCAGCAGGAACCCTCAACCTGAAGGGGCTGTGGGCAGCCTGAAAACAGCCCTCAGCTCCTCACCCAGGCTGGCTACACCCCCATGGGGTGAGGTTTCCTGCTGGGGGGCTTGGCCAGCTTGCAAACAGGCATCAGCCCCTCACCCAGGCACAAATTTCATGCATCAGGCCTCTAGTCAATAATAATCTCAAATGTAAATGGATTAAATGCTCCAATCAAAATACATAGGGTATCTGAATGATATCATGACCTGATTATATGCTACTACAAGAGATCCACCACAGAACAAAAGACTCACACAGGATGAGAGTGAAGGGATAGAAAAAATTTTCTAGGCAAATGGAAAAAAAAGAAAACTGGGGTAGAAACACACATATATGATAAAATAGACTTCAAAATGAAGGCTATTACAAGAGACAATTAAGGTCACTACATAATACTAAAAGGATTCATCAAAAAAGAGAGGATATAACCCTGGTAAACATATATGCACCCAATAGAGGAGCACCTAAATAAAAAATTATATTAAAAAAAAACATTGGGAGGACTTAAAGGGAAAGATATAAAGCAATACTGTCATACTAGGTAACTTTAAAACCCTGCTGACTTTATTGGATAGATCTTGCATACAAAAAATTAACAAGGAAACAGACTCTAAATGACACCTGGATCAGAGAGATTTAATTGACATTTATAGAACATTTGACCCCAAAGCTGTAGCATATACATTCTTCTTGAGTACATCACAAGTTAGGACACAAAACACACCACAAGTTAGAACACCACAAGTTAAGACCACAAGTTAGGACACAAAACAAGTCTCTAAAATTTCAAGAAAATTGAAATCATATTAAGCATCTTCTCAGACCACAATGGAATGAAATTAGAAATCAACTACAGTAAAAACACACAAAAACATTCAAATACATGGAGTCTAACATCATGTTATGAAAAAATGAATGTGTTAACCTGTAGATCAAGAAACTAATAAAGGAAGATGGTGACTGGCAAGAAAGCAGGGAGGGAGAGTGTGTGAGAGAGTGAGGGAGCAATAGAGGAGTGTGTGGATGTGTGTGGTGTGTGTGTATGTGAGCTAGGGACAGTTAGATTCTGCAGGTCTTTTAGGGGGCTGCCAGACCGGGCAGTTTTAGACTGAAAAACCCCGCTGCCATTGCAAACACTCTGGAGCAACCAGCACTGGCATAGAAACCACACCATCTTGAAGAGCAGAACTGTTTGTGACTAGGATCCTAGCCTCACCACCACCCAATCTGGTCTCATACACAAATCGGGACCCTACAGCACTCAGGACAAAGATGTGTTACCACAGCTGCAGACCCACAGACACCAAGACTCCAGACATCCTGGCCACAGATGTCTGTGAGTCCTAGTGCCCATCCCCCTCCTGACTGGTCTGCTGCAGAGGCCTAGGACCTGCTAGACCTGCTTTGCACGAACAGGCCTCCTAATGACACAGGGCAGCTGTGAAACTTGAATTTGACTCTGGATGCGTGCACACAGGAAGTCTGTTTCCCGCAGTGCACAACCAGGCCTCCCAGGGACACAGGGAGGTCGTGCAACCTGTCCCCCCAAGCAGACCGGGGACCCTGATTATCCACACAAGAGGCCACAATGAGCACCAGTGACATGACTCTCAGTGCGCACATGTGGGGACTCTGTTTCTCATCGCATGTGTACGGGAACCCTGATTTTCAGTGCATGCACACTAACAGCCAGTGAATCCAATCTTTGCACACACATACGCAGGGACCTTGATTCTCTGCCCAAGGCAGCACTGAGTAACAGAAACTCTAGTATTCAATTCTCAACACTTGCACACGGGGACTCTGACTCCTGGCACCCACTAGGGGACTCTGATTTTTGGCACACACCTGTGGGGACTCTTTCTCAGTGTGGTGCATGCAGGGTGCCTGATTCTAGGTGCACACATGAGGCCACACTGAGCACCGGTGACTCTGTTTCTCAGAACACGTGGCTCCCACTGACCCATGGCAGCCACACATCTTGATGTCGAAGTTCTTCAGTGACACTCAGGTGGCACAACACTCCCACAGCACACAGTTCAGGCACCCACAACTTGGAATTTGGACCTTCTAGTGGTAGCTAGAGTGGGGAGACAATAAAACAATCCCCAGAGGAAAGGAAAAGAGGGATCACCAAGAAAGGAAATAAATGAAACGGAGGCATGCAACATGACAGAAAAAGAATGCAGAGTAATGGTCATATAGTTCATAAACTGGATGGGTGAGAAAATCAACAACCTATGAAAAATCAGGAAGAAATAAAAAGTGATACAGTTACAATAAAAAACACCATGGAAGGTTTCAATAGTACACTAGAAGAAGCAGAGTACCGAATTAGTGAGTTAGAAGATAAGGTAGAGAAATAAGCTCTATCTAAACAGCAACTGGGGAAAAAATTAAAAAGCAGGAGGAGAGGCTAAGAGAGCTTTGGGACAACATGAAACAAAGTAACATATGCATAATAGGGCTCCCAGAAGGACAAGAAGAGCAGCAAGGATTAGAAAATCTATTTGAAGAAATAATGACAGAAAACTTCCCTGATATGTGGAAGAAAAAAGTCACACAAGTACAGAGAGTCCCAAGCAAGATGAATCCCAAAAGAGCCACAACAAGACACGTCAAAATTACAATGGAAAATGTTAATGACAAAGACAGAATCTTAAAGGCTGCAAGAGAGAGACAGATAGTTACCTACAAAGGATCCTCCATCAGATTATCAAATGATTTCTCAACAAAATCACATCAAGCTAGAAGGTAATGGAATGAAGTATACATAGTGAAGCAAAGCAAAGGACTGAATCCAAGAATACTCTTTTCAGCAAGACTATTAATCAAAATTGAAGGGGAAATCAGGAGCTTCACAGAAAAAAAAAAGTGAAGGGAGTTTATCACTACCAAGCCTGCAATGCAAGAAATGCTAAACGGAATGCTGTAAAAAGAAGAAATAGAATGGGAGGAAGGAACACAGGCATAAAGTACAGAAATGGCTACAAACAAGTACCTATTAATATTAACCTTAAATGTAAATGGATTCAATGATCCAATCAAAAGACATTGAATGACTGAATGAACAAGAAAACATGACTCATATATATGCTGTCTACAGGAGACTCACCTCAGAACAAGGGATTAACACAGACTGAAAGTGAAGGGATGGAAAAATATCTTTCAGGCAAATGGAAAAGAAAAAAAAGCTGGGGTAGCAATACTTGTATCTCACAAAATAGACCTCAAAGTGAAGACCATAATAAGAGACAAGGAAGGCCACTTCATAATTCTAAAGCAATCAATACAACAAGAGGATATAACTCTGGTAAACATATATACACCCAAATGTAGGAACAACCAAATAAATAAAAAGAACTTCTGGAAGATATCAGGGAAGAGATGGATAGCAATACAATCATAGTTGGAGACTTTAATACACCACTGACATCACTGGATAAATCCTCTAGACAAAAAATAAGCAAAGAAACAACAATCTTAAACAATGTAGGATCAGATGACATCCTTAGAACATTCCACCCCAAAACTAAAGAATATACATTCTTCTCAAGCTCACATGGGACATTTTTAAAGAAAGACCACATTTTGGGATGCCGGTGAAGTCTCTCAAAATTCAAGCAGATTGAAATCATATCACACATCTTCTCAGATCACAATGGCATAAAATTAGAAAATAACTATAATAAAAAACAATCACAAAAATTCAAAAACTTGGAAGCTGAATAGCATACAATTAAACAATGAGTGTGTTACCAAAGAGATCAAAGAAGAAATGAAAAAAAACATCCTGGAAGAAAAACAACAATGAAAACACAACAATCCAAAATCCTTGGGACACAGTGAAAGCAGTCCAAAGAGAGAAGTTTATATCCCTACATCAAAAACAAAAAAAAAAAAAGAAAAGAAAAGAAAGAAAAACTGGTAATAAGGCATCTAACTCTGCAACTTAAAGAATTAGAAAGAGAGCAACAAGAAAAGCCCAGAGTGAGCAGAAGGAAGGAAATAACAAAGATTAGAGCAGAAATAAATGACATTGAGACCAAAAAGAAACATACAAAAGATCAATGAAACCAAGAGCTGGTTCTTTGAACAGATAAACAAGATTAATGAACCTCTAGCCAGGCTCATAAGAAGCAAAGAGAGCGGACACAAATAAACAAAATCAGAAATGAAAGAGGCAAAATAGCAACAAACTCCACAGAAATACGAAGGATTATTTAAAAAAAAAATACTATGAGCAACTCTATTCCAACAAACTGGTAAACCTAGAAGAAATGGACATATTCTTAGAAAAATACAACCTTCCAAAACTCAACCAGGAGGAATCAAAAAAATGTGAATAGGTCAATAACTATGGAGGAAATTGAAACAGTAATAAAAAACAAAAACAAACAAACAAAAACTTCCAACAAACAAAAGCCCTGGACCAGAGGGCTTTACAAGGGAGTTTTATCAAACATTCAAATAAGAAATGAAACCTATCTTCCTCAGACTATTCCAAAAAATTCAAGAGGAAGGAACACTTTCAAGCTCTCTCTACGAGCCAGCATTACTCATATCAAAACCAGATAAAGACTGAAAAAAAAAAGAGAATTATAGGCCAATATCCCCCAGGAACATAGATGCCAAAATTCTAGCAAATCGAATACAGCATTACATAAGAAAGGTCATACACCATGACCAGGTGGAATTTATTCTGGGGATGCCAGGATGGTACAATATCCACAAATCAATAAAAGTGATACACCACATAAATGAAATGAGAGATAAAATCATATAATCATATCCATTAATGCAGAAAAAAACATTTGACAAAATCCAACACCCTTTCTTGATAAAGACCCTCAGAAAAGTGGGAATGGAAAGATCATACCTCAACATAATAAAAGCCATATATGACAAACCCACAGCCAACATCATACTCAATGGGCAAAAACTAAAACCACTTCCCCTAAGAATGGGAACAAGACAGAGATGCCCACTCTCACCACTCCTGTTTGACATAATACTTGATGTGCTAGCCATTGTGATCAGACAAGATGAAGAAATAAAAGGTATCCAAGTTGGAAAAGAAAATGTAAAACTGCCCTTATTCGCAGATGACATGATATTGTACATAGAAAACCCCAAAGACTCCATCAAAAAACTACTAGACTTAATAAATGAATTTTGGAATGTAGCAGGATACAAAATTAACACCCAGAGTATACGGCTTTTCTGTACACCAATAATGAAATCACAGAAAGAGAAACTAAAAAAGCAATCCCATTTACCATTGCAACTAAAAAATTATGATACCTAGAATTAAATTTAATCAAGGAGATAAAGTACCTGTACTTATAAAATTTCAGGTTGCTGAAAAAGGAGATAGAGGAAGAAAGACATAAACAAATGAAAGAACATACCATGTTCACGGATTGGTAGAATCAACATCATTAAAATGTCCATACTACCCAAAGCAATCTACAGATTCAGTGAAATTCCCATTAAAATACCAACAACATATTTCAAAGACTCAGAACAACTCTCCAAAAATTCATATGGAATTAAAAAAAAAATAACCTGAATAGCTGCAGCAATCTTGAGAAAGAAGAACAAAGTTGGAGGGATCACAATAGAAGATATCAAGATATACTACAAAGCCATGGTTCTCAAAACTGCCTGCTACTGTAACAAGAACAGATTATAGACTAGTGGAACAGAACAGAGAACCCAGAAACCAACCCAACCCAATATCCTCAATTAATATTTGACAAAGGAAGCAAGAGCATACAATTGATTCAAGACAGTCTCTTCTATAAATGGAGCTGGGAAAATTGGTCAGATACATGCAAAAAAATGAAACTAGACCACCAACTTACACCATACACAAAAGTAAACTCAAAATAGACAAAGGACTTAAATATAAGTAGGTAAACCATAAAAATCTTAGAAGACTCCATAGGCAGCAAAATATTTGTCTTAGCAATATCTTTACCAACACAGCTCATAGGACAATGGAAAGTAAGGAGAAAATAAACAAATGGGACTACATCAAAATAAAAAGCTTCTGCACAGCAAAAGAAACCATCAACAAAACAACAAGAAAGTTCACTGCATGGGAGAACATATCTGCCAATGTTATCTCCAATAAGGGTTTAATATCCAAAATTTACAGGGAACTCATACAACTTAACAAAAGGAAGATAAACAATCCAATCAAAAAATGGGCAATTAGGCTGATTCCAAATCTTAGCTATTGTAAATTGTGCTGCTATGAAAATAGGGATGCATATATCCTTTCTGATTGGTGTTTCTGGTTTCTTGGGATATATTCCTAGAAGTGGGATCACTGGGTCAAATGGAAGTTTCATTTTTAGTTTTTTGAGGAAACTCCATACTGTTCTCCACAGTGGCTGCACTAGTTTGCATTGCCACCAGCGGTGAACGAGGGTTCCGTTTTCTCCGCATCCTCGCCAGCATTTGTCATTTGTAGATTTGTTGATGATAGCCATTCTGACAGGTGTGAGATGGTACCTCATTGTCGTTTTGATTTGCATCTCTCAGAAGATTAGTGACTTTGAGCATGTTTTCATATGTCTCTCAGCCTTATGTATGTCCTCTTTCAAAATGTGTCTATTTAGGTCCGTTGCCCATTTTTTGATTGGGTTGTTTATCTTCCTTTTGTTAAGTTGTATGAGTTCCCTGTAAATGTTGGAGATTAAACCTTTATCAGAGATATCATTGGCAAATATGTTCTCCCATGCAGTGGGTTTTCTTTTTTTTAAAATTGTTTTATTGCTTAAAGTATTACAAAGAGTATTACATATGTCTCCTTTTTTCCCGCCCTTGACAATCTACTGGCCTCCCCTACCCCCCAGTGTCTTATGTCCATTGGTTATGATTATCAGTGGGTTTTCTTATTGTTTTGTTGATGGTGTCTTTTGCTGTGCAGAAGCTTTTTATTTTGATATAGTCCCATTTGTTTATTTTCCCTTTAGTTTCCATTGCCCTAGGAGCTGTGTCAGTGAAGAAATTCCTGCGGCATATATCTGAGATTTTGCTACCTGTGGATTCCTCTAATATTTTTATGGTTTCCCGTCTTACGTTTAAGTCCTTTATCCATTTTGAGTTTACTTTTGTGTATGGTGTAAGTTGGTGGTCGAGTTTCATTTTTTTTGCATGTGTCTGACAAAATTTCCCAGCACCATTTATTGAAGATGCTGTCTTGACTCCATTGTATGTTCTTGCATCCTTTGTCAAATATTAATTGAGCATGGTGGTTTGGGTCAATTTCTGGGTTTTCTATTCTATTCCATTGGTCTATATATCTGTTCTTGCAACAGCATGGATGGAGCTGGAGAGCATTATGCTAAGTGAAGTAAGTCAGGCAGAGAAAGATAAATATCACATGCTCTCACTCATTTGTGGATTATAATGAACAACATAAACCAATGAACAAAAACAGATGTAGAGACAGAGAAGCATTGATCAGATGCCCAAAATCAGAGGAAAGGTAGGGGAGGGGAGGGGTGAGGTGGAAAGATCAACCAAGGACTTGTATGCATGCATATAAGCATAAGCGATGGATGTGGACAACAGAGGGTGAGGGTGAGGGCAGGATTAGGGGGATGAGAGGACATTGGGGGGATAAGGACACATTTGTAATATCTTAATCAATAAAGGGAAAATAATTTTTTTAAAAAATGGGCAAAAGACATAAATAGACACTTTTCCAAAGAGGACATACAGAAAGACAAGAGATATATGAAAACATGCTCAAAGTCACTAATCATCTAAGAGATGCAAATCAAAACAACAATGAGATACCATCTCACACTTGCCTTAATGGCTATCATCAACAAATCAACAAACAACAGGTGCTGGCGTGGATGGGGAGAATTCTTCACTGCTGGTGGGAATGCAGACTGGTGAAGCCACTGTGGAAAACAGTATGGCATTTCCTCAAAAAATTAAAAATGGAACTCCTATTTGACCCAGTAATCCCACTTCTGGGAATATATCCCAAGAAAACAGAAACACCAATCAGAAAGGATATATGCAACTCTACGTTCATATCAGCACAGTTTACCATAGCTAAGATTTGGACACAGCCCAAGTGCTCATAGCAGACAAATGGATTAGAAAACGGTGGTACATCTACACAATGAAATACTATGCTGCTGTAAAAAAAAAAAGAAGGAATTCTTTTTTAAAAAACATATTTTATTGATTTTTTACAGAGAGGAAGGGAGAGGGATAGAGAGTTAGAAACATCAATGATAAAGAAACATCAAACAGCTGCCTCCTGCATACTCCCTACTGGGGATGTGCCTGCAACCAAGGTACATGCCCTTGACCAGAATAGAACCTGGGACCCTTCAGTCCGCAGACCGACGCTCTATCCACTGAGCCAAACCGGTTAGGACAGAAGGAATTCTTAACCGTTTGCAACAACATGGATGGAACTGGAGAGCATTATGCTAAGCAAAATAAGCCAGTCAATGAAAGATAAATACCACATGATCTCACTCATTTGTGGAATATAAGAAAGTGTATAAACTGATGAACAAAAATAGATACAGAAGCAAAGAAGCATTGAACAGACTGTCAAACTTCAGCAGGAAGGCACAGGAGGTTTGGAGGGGTAAGAGATCAACCAAAGGACTTGTGTGTATGGATATAAACATAACTAATGGACACAAGACACTGGGGGGATGAGGGCATGTGCCGAGGGGTAGGGGAGGCTGGGGAGGTTAATGGGGGGAAAAACAGACATATATAATACTATTTGTAATACTTAAAAAAAAGAAAGAGAAAGAAAGGTCTAAGGATGGCAGCCAAAAGGATGGCAGTGAGGGAGTGTGAGTGAGTGAGGGGTGAAAGGGGAGTGCATGGACATGTGGGGCATGTGTGTGTGTGTGTGTGTGTGTGTGTGTGTGTGTGTGTGGTGTGTGTGTGAAGGACAGTTAGATTCTGCAGGACTTTTGGGGGCTGACAGACCACATTCACCTAGCCTAGCCTGGCAGCCTCTGCTACTGTGCAGTGTTCCCTGGGTGGCGGGCTCTTGAAAGGGAGAGCTGCTTGACTGGGAGCCCAGCCTCACCTCCACCCTGGGTGCTTTCCAGGACCCTACAGCCACACCAGCCAGGGACCTGCTGCCTTGGCTGCTAACCTAAGAGCTCTGAGACTCTAGCCTCTCTGGTCATGATGCAAAGCAAGGCACTGAATCCAAGAATACTATACCCAGAGAGGCTATCATTCAAAATTGAAGGTGGTAAAATGAGCTTCACAAACAAAAAAGGACTAAGGGAGTTTATTATGACCAAGCCACCAATGCAAGAAATGCTAAAGAAATTGGAAAAAAGAAAAAATAGAGAAGAAGGAACACAAGCATAAAGAATAAAAATGGTGACAAAGAAGTACCTATCAATAATAACCTTAAATATAAATGGATTAAATGCTCCAATCAAAAGACAGAGGGTAGCTGAATGGATAAGAAAACATGACCCATATATCTGTTGTCTACAACAGACCTACCTCAGAACAAAGGACTCACACTGAGTGATAGGGAAGGGATGAAAAATAAATTTTCAGGCAAATGGAAATGAAAAAAAAGGTGGGGTAGCAATACTTATGTCTGACAAGTTAGACTTCAAAGTGAAGGACATAATAAGAGATAAGGAAATCAACTTCATAATATTAAAAGGAGCAATGCAACAAGAGGCTATAACTCTGGAAAACATATATGCACCCAATACAGGAGCACCAAAATGCATAAAAAACTTCTGGAAGATATCAAGGGAGAGATCGATAGCAATACAGTCATAGTATGGGACTTTATTACCCCATTGACATCATTGGATAAATCCTCTAAAAAAATCAGCAAAGAAACAATAATCCTAAATGATTCACTAGATCCGATGGAATTATATGACATCTACAGAACATTTCACCCCAAAGATACAGAATATACATTCTTCTCAAGTGCACATGGGACATTTTCAAAGATAGAACACATATTGGGACACAGGCAAAGTCACTTCAAATTTAAGACGATAGAAATCATATCAAGCATCTTCTCAGATCACAATGGCATAAAACTAGAAATCAACTACAATAAAAATAATGAAAAAATTCAAACACTTGGAGGCTAAATAGCATGCTATTAAACAATGATTGGGTTAACAACTAGGCCAAAGAAGAAATAGAAGCATCCTGGAAACAAACTACAATGAAAACACAGCAATCCAAAATCTATGGGACATGATAAAAGCAGTCTTGAGAGGGAAATTTATAGCTCTGCAGGCCTACTTTAAAAAACAAGAAAAATCTACACTAATAAAAGACAAACATGCAAATTGACCATACCTTTGCTACTCCTTAAGCCACGCCCACCAGCCAATCAGAGCGACTATATGAAAATTAACCCAAACAAGATGGTGGCCGGAAGCCACAGAGCTGGAGCAAGCAGGAGGCTTTGTTGCCCCAATGATGGAGGAAGCCAAGCTTCCTGGCCAGCTCTGAGCTCCACTCAAAGCAACAAAGTTTCAATTACAAAAGGTAAATAAACCCCAGATACCTGCTTTCAGCCGGCCATGGCCACAGAGCTGGAGCGAGCAGGAAACCAAGCTTCCTTGCTGCGGACAGCTCTGAGCTCCACTCAAAGCAACAAAGTTTCAATTATAGAAGGTAAATAAATCCCAGAATTAAAAAAAAAAGAAAAAAAAGAGAGGCTGGAGCTACCGTCATCTGGGGGCCTTGGCCCGCCTTAAAACAGCCCTCAGCCCCTCACCCAGACGGGCCAGGCACCCCAGTGGGGACCCCCCACCCTAAAGGGGGTGTGGGCAGCCTGAAAACAGCCCTCAGCCCCTCACCCAGGCTGGCCCCACCCCCATGGGATGAGGGTCCCTGCTGGGGTGCTTGGCCAGGTTGCAAAGAGCCATCAGACCCTCACCCAGGCTGGCCAGGCACCCCAGCGGGACCCCCACCCTGATCCGGGACACCATTCAGGGCAAACCAGCTGGCCCCCACCCGTGCACCAGGCCTCTATCCTATATAATAAAAGGGCAATATGCAAATTGACCCTAACACCAGAACAACTGGGAATGACTGGTCACTATGACACACACTGACCACCAGGGGGCAGACGCTCAATGCAGGTGCTGCCCCCTGGTGGTCCATGCGCTCCCACAGGGGGAGCTCTGCTCAGCCACAAGCCAGGATGATGGCTGACAGTACTGCGGTGGTGGTGGGAGCCTCTCCTGCCTCCTCAGCAGCACTAAGGATGTCCGACTGCAGCTTAGGCCTGATCCCCGCTGGCAAGTGGACAACCCCCTGAGGGCTCCCAGGCTGCCAGAGGGATGTCTGACTGCCAGCTTAGGCCCGATCCCCAGGGGAGCAGGCCTAAGCCAGCAGGTGGACATCCCCCAAGGGGTCCCAGACTGTGAGAGGGCACAGGCCGGGCTGAGGGATCATCCCCCGAGTGTACAAATTTTTGTGCACCGGGCCTCTAGTGTCTGATAAAACTGAATTTACTTAAATTGGCTTTTTCTTATGCTGTCAAAGTTAAAAAATAAAGAGCACTGTGTTGAGAAAGTCAATTTAAATTTTATTTTGAAATTTAAATTTTTTATTGTTTAAAGTATTACATTTGTCTTCATTTTCCCCCATTGACTTCTCCCCAGCCATTCCCACTGCCCCCCCCCCAGCACATGGCCTCCCCCCTTAGTGTCTGTGTCCATGGGTTATGCTTATATGCATGCATACAAGTCCTTTGGTTTCCTGCCTCCTTCCCCTGCCTGTCCTCTGAGGTTGGATTCTAAATTTTCTTTGGTAACTAAGCCTGTTTCTGTTGGAGGTGAAAGATGATAAAAATATATCCATCAACAAATAGAAGAAAGTTGCATCTATCAAATAAAAATGAAGGAACATCAGATTAACTGATGAACCAGGAAATGAGAAACTATAATAAAGCACATAATGGCACATACTAAGAAAGTAGTACCCAATATGGACATTTTTCTCCATTGATATTAATTTGGTGTCAATATAGATCCAAAGAATGGAAAATCATCTTAGTTCTTAATAGCAAATTGGAAGTTAATGGAAATAATATGCTAAAACTAGCCAATCTTATGCTTTAAAAAACAACAACACATGCACCTGTATGCTTAAAGTAACTTGTATTTAGCTCTATATCCTGTGATCCCTAAGAAACAAAAGCACAATATATGTTATTACATAATAAATAAATCAGTACATAATAATAAAGCAACAATAGTGGTGTATTTTCTATTAATATGCAGAAATAATTTTAAAATAAGCTTAAAATATCAACTGAATCTAATTTTTCAGCATTGCATGATTTATAATGATAAGTACAGGAATAGATTATACCCATCTAGTTTTAGGGATGCTTTACAAATGAATCCTCATATTAATGATATGTATGACAGCCAAATCTTAGAGAACAGCATGTTGAAAGGGGATGGAGGATGTGAATACCGAGGGAAGAGAGGAAGCATCCAAAGTGGGTCTAACTTTGGGCAATAAACTTGTCTGTGCTTCCTTTATTTATCTCTAAACTGGACATAATTATAACTATCTTACTAGTTTTATCTGAAAATTAGAAACTTTACACATACACACACATTAAACATATAATGTTTGACATTTTATCTGGCACAAGGTAGGTATCTAAAACATAATAGTTTTTTAGCCATCATTATTATTAATTATGTCAATTATATGGAAATAATATATTAAAACTAGCCAATCTTAGCCAATAGTAAATTAAAATTTGCTATTAGGAATTAAGATGATTTTCTATTCTTTGGATCTATATTGACACCAAATTAATAATAAATTATTATTAATAGTATTACTATAATATTATAATTATTATCATATTAAGTTGGTCAAAGTCCCAAATGAGTATATCAATACATTTTTTCTTTTAGAATGCATTGTGATGAGTGATGATAATGAATATTTAACTAAATGCTCAAAACTTGAAGAGATATGGATTTGTAAACATATCATATATATACTAGAGGCCTGGTGCACAAAATCCGTGCACTTGGGGGTGTCCCTCAGCCCAACCTGCACCCTCTCCAATCTGGGACCTCTTGGGGGATGTCCGACCGCTGGTTTAGGCCTTATTCCTGTGGGATCAAAACTGGCAGTCAGACCTCCCTCTCACAATCTGGGACTGCTAGCTCCCAACCGCTCGCCTGCCTGCCTGCCTGATTGTCCCTAACAACTTCTGCCTGCCTGCCTGATCACCCCCTAACCACTCCCCTGCCAGCCTGATCGATGCCTAACTGCTCCCCTGCTGGCCCAATTGCCCCCAACTGCCCTCTCCTGCAAGCCCGGTCACCCCCAACTGCTTTCCCCTGCATATTCCCTCTTCATTAGATAGGATTTTTTCTTTAACATATTGGACACTGTACCTGCCATGGTCTTGACAAACCAGTAAAAATGTAAACCCAAACTAAAAGTGTCATAAAATAAACTCCTTAAACAGGAATTTCATGAGACTTTGGAAAGGTGATATCATGTGGTTGTTTCCTCTTTTTTTCCCTTCTCTTTCTTTTTCTTGATGCTTCATCTTTTGTTCTTTCTTTCTTTTCTCCTTTTATTCCTTTTCTGTCCTCTCTTTTTCTTAACTTTTCCATTGGTAGAATTGTCAGTACTTGAATCTGTCTCACTTCCAGAAGATGAGGAAGAGGGAAACACACCGTCATCTGAAGAGAAAGCTGATCTATGTTGGGAACGGTAGTGTTTCTGGTTTTGCTCTTTTCCCCATTTGTTTGTCATTTCTGCCGGCCCTGGCATCTTCAGGACTTGTGCATGTGCACTTCTTATTCATGTCTACAAAACCTGCCTGCCTTGGTGAAAATTGTAGGGGAAAGGCCTTCCTGGGTGGGCTCAAGCCTGGCCTGAGGTGCTGAGGAACCAGGGTGGGGAGTGCCCGCCATCACTGCTGCAGAGCCTGATTGCCAGACCATGGAGTACTCTCTAGTAATGTAACTGCAATGTAGCAGTTTGCCTTCAGAAATTAGTCTTAAGTTAATTCTGATGTGAAACCCTACCTCAGACATTTCTTTGTGGTTTGTAAAGATTTTAAATAAAACCCATTTACTTCCCTAACCCAGTCACAAGTTTCTGCCCAATGGGAGAGGTTTGCTGGGCAGTGTGGCCCAGATACCCCCACTCCCCTCCCCCCGGCTCCAATCTCTCGGTTGGGGGCAAGGGAAGTTCCGAGGCTGACTCCCTGAGGCTGCTGGTGGGGCAGAATCACTCACCAGGGGTTCAGACACTGCCAAGGCTGAGACCTTGAGGCTGCAGGTGTGTATGTGTGTGATCACTTGCCAGGGACACACAAGGTTCCAAGGCTGAGACCCCGAGGCTTCTGGTGGGAGGGTATCACTCCGTGGGGGCATGGGCACTTCCAAGGCTGAGACCCTGAGGCTTCACGTGTGCATGTGGGGGGGATCACTCTGTGGGGACATGCAAGGTTCCGAGGCTGAGACCCCGAGGTTGCTGCTGGGAGGGGATCGCTCCATGGAAGCTTCAGTGCTTCCCAGGCTGCAGGTGTGTGTGGGGGGATCACTCCATGGGGAGTGAATTTGTTTTTTCATAAAGTGTCAGGAGGGCCTCTGGGCAGCATTCCGCCAGGCTGCTCATGCTACCTGCTCTCAGCAGCCGCCCCCCACCCCCGGGACTGGGGGACTCTGGTGGGGCTGAGAGGATTGGGCACCACCATCTTGTGGCTATGGGCACCACCATCTTTGTCACAGAGTGATGGTTAATTTGCATATTACTCTTTTATTAGATAGGATGTGTATAATTATTAGGTAGAATACACAAAGATTTTTATTTTTCTACTAGAATTAAAATAAATGACATAATGCTACAGAGTATGATCACCAGACACTTGCCTATTTCATAATGCAAAAGATAATTTGCTATAGCTGGTATCTGGAGTTTCAGTACCTTTTGTTAAAGCTGCATGAACATTCTCTTCATCTAACAACAATGAATAAAAGGTATTTAATGAAAAAAAAAAGAAATGCTTCAAGAGTATTATTTCATGGTAGCCCTGGAGACCATTGTACAGAAAGTTTAGGGTAACATACAAACAGCAGGGTGATGGAAGGGAGTTGGTGAAAGGGGCCATGGGGCCAGGGGCCATGTGAATCCATGTGGAAAAATGATCAGTGCTGGAGAAGGTTAAATTCTCAGTCCCTGTAGTCTTGCTGTTGTGGCTACAGCCCCCAAAAAAGTTAATGAAGGAAAGGAGCACTGACAAATCCTGCTGCTCAGACAGGAGCTCATCACCTCATTACTGGCAAGATTCTTACAACCAAAAGAAAGGAATACTTCAGCCAAGGAAAAAGAATAATGAGTCATACAAGCACAACATTGCTGATATTGGGTGAAGATCAAAGTAATATCAAACAAAAGGAACTGGACAAGAAATAGCTGAGCCAAGTACTATGACCACAGACTAAACATCTATCCAAACCCTAAGTAGTCCTCCCTGCTGAACAGGAAAAAGTAAATGAAGTGACACCATCTGCTCACTTTCCCAGAAGAGAGAGTTTGAATTCCTCATGGTTAGCAATGTGAACATTTTCAAAAACATTACTCTAATTACAAATGATTAGAAATTATTCCTAGAAGGGAAGACTTCACTCAATGTGCCTGACAAAAGGAACACTTTCTACACACCCCACTACACTGTGTACGGAATTCAAAAGCTTTGGCTACAGATTGTTTCTGGGTTTTAAAATTATCCTCTTAAAGACAATGAGATGCTTTACTTTTTCTCTCTATTTCTCTAAGCATACAAATGCATGTTGTTGTTGTTATTGTTGTTGTTTTTAAAAAAAGCATAATAAAAAATCACTCAGTTTTTCCAGGACTAGAAAATACATTTTTTGTTGTTGTTTTGATTGTTGGTATGTGGTGAGTGAGCTTTTGTTTGGGTGTACATAACAGACTGGAGAGGGGGTGGAGATGTAAAAATCAACTAACATTAAATATATAAAGTTAAACTTGTAAGGATACTTTCTATGAAGATATACACCACATTAAAAATTGACAATCCCAAGTGTTGTTGAAGAAGTGGAGCAACTGGAACTCTCATGTATTGCTGATGGGTGTAAATTTGTAAAGCTGTTTGATTCTGTTTATCAGAGCTGAAGATAAACCTCCCCTATGACCCAGCACTTATGTAATTCTGGATATAAAAACAAAAATACATATGTATGTGCATCAAAATATGTGTCCTAGCTAGAAGTTTTCTTTTATCATCATTCACCAAACTGGAGACAATATCAACAGTAGATTGGATAAGTAAATTGTGGTGTATTTTTATAATATAACTAGAGGCCTGGTGCACAAAATTCGTGCACTGGGGGGTGGGGTTTCCTTAGCCCAGCCTGCCCCTCTCAACATCCGGGAGCCCTCAGTGGATGTTCTACTGACGGGCACAGTCTGGCAGCAGAGGCTTGGAGAAGGCGTCGTGTGTGTGTGTGTGTGTGTGTGTGTGTGTGTGTGTGTGTCTGCTGGGGGCCTGCCCCCAGCCACACAGTGGAGGCTTGGAGCAGGAGCCCCTCTGTGTTGATCTCTCAGGCTCCTGGCCTCCACTGTGTGTTGTTTTCTCCCTTGAGCTGTGGCCAGGGTGGGGTGCTGCCTGCGGGCCACACTTTCCTGCTCTCAGATCACCATGGTGACCCAGGAACAGGCCCTCCTTGGTGCTTCCTGCAGGCTGCACTTTCCTGCTCGCAGATCACCACAGTGACCCAAGAGCAGGCCCTCCTGGGTGCTGCCTGCACGCCACACTTTCTTGCTCGTGGATCACCACAGCGACCCAGGAGCAGGCCCTGCTGGATGCTGCCTGCTGGGGGCTGCCTGCAGGCCACACTTTCCTGCTTGTGGACTGCCAAAGCGACCGGGGCACAGGCCCTCCAGGGAGGCCCGATGGCGGAGGGGCAGGTGGCTGATCGTGCTGTCCCGCCTGGCCTGCAGTTTGCAAATTTAACGGCCATCTTTGTTGGGTTAATTTGCATACTCTTCTGATTGGCTGATGGGCATGGTGAAGGTACAGCCAATTAGCATCTTTGTCTTTTATTAGTGTAGATACTCTGCAACATGGGTTGGAAAACAGTGGTGCATTAACCAAGTCTGGCCACCATTTGATTTTGTAAATGTTGTGTATGAGTGATCTTGAGCTCTATCATACTACAATGGCAGAGTTGAGGGGTTGTGACAGAGATCATAGGAAAGGTTTGCTGAGCCCTGCTTTCCACCAAGAAAAATAAATGGACTATTACTATACTATCGCTATAGTTAACAACATAGATAAATCTCAAAAATAAAATATTGAGTAAAAGCAGCCAGATATACTAGAGAACTTACTGTTTGATTCCATTTGTGTAACATTCAAAAGCATGCAAAATTAATAACAGGTGTCAGAAAAATTATTACTTTTGTGGGGATATTGAGGAAGCATGATGGAAACTTCTGGTTCTGTATGCATGGTGAATTACTGTTTTATGGATATGTTCATTTGTAAAAATTAACTTATAATTTGTAAACTTTCCTGTATATTATATTTCAACAAAACTTTGTTTAGGAAATAAAAATATAAGTTAAACAAAAATAAAAAAAGGAAGCAATATCATGCTTGTTGACAGTTACTTAAGATATTTTCAAAATTTTAATTATCTCCCTAGAGTATTCTTTGTACAGAAGACAGCAAATAAGTATCAAATCAAATGAACAGAAAATAAAACCTTAGACATTAAGAATACAGTATATTTATCCTTTTAAAGAACCAGCTCTTGTTTTCATTGATCTTCTGTATTGTTTTATTTTGGGGGGTCTCAATGTCATTCATTTCTCCTCTGATCATTATTATGTCCTTCCTTTTGCTCACTCTGTGCTTTTCTTGTTGCTCTCTTTCTAATTCTTTGAGTTGTAGAGTTAGATGATTTATTACCATTTTTTCTTGTTTTCTTTTTTGTTTGTTTGTTTTTTGGTTGTTTTTTTTTTGAGGTAGTCCTGTAGAGCTATAAACTTCCCTCTCAGGACTGCTTTCATGGTGTCCCATAGATTTTGGATTGTTGTGTTTTCACTGTCATTAGTTTCCAGGATGTTTTTAACTTCTTCTTTGATCTCTTTGGTAACCCAATCATTGTATAATAGCATGCTTTTCAGCTTCCAAGTGTCTGAAATTTTTGGATTGTTTTTATTGTAGTTTATTTCTAATATTATGCCATTGTGGTCTGAAAAATGCGTGAGGTGATTTCAATCTTCTTGAATTTGGGGAGACTTCACTTGTCACCCAATATGTGGTCTATTTGTGAAAATGTCCCATGTGCACATGAGAAAAACGTATATTCTGTGGCTTTGGGGTGAAATTTTCTTTTCTTTTTTTTTAACTGTTTTTATTTTTTTAATAGTTTTATTGCTTAAAGTATTACAAAGAGTATTATATATGTCTCCATTTTTTCTCCCCTTGACCCTCCCCTAGCCTCCCATGCCCCCCAGTGTCTTGTGTCCATTGGTTATGCTCATATGCATGCATACAAGTCCCTCAGTTGATCTCTTACACACCCTCCAACCCCCACCCTCCCCAGGCTTCCCGCTGTAGTTTGACAGTCTGTTCGATCCTGCTCTGCCTCTGTCTCTACTTTTGCTCATCAGTTTATAATGGTCTTAATATCCATAAATGAGTGAAATCATGTGGTATTTTTCTTTCATTGAATGGCTTATTTCACTTAGCATAATGCTCTCCAGTTCCATCCATGCTGTCGCAAATGGTAAGAATTTCTTCTTTTTTACAGCAGCATAGTATTCCAGCGTGTAGATGTACCACAGTTTTCTAATTCATTTATCTGCTGATGGGCACATAGGTTGTTTCCAGAACTTAGCAATGGTGAATTGTGTTGCTTTGAACATAAGGTTGCATATATCCTTTCTGACTGGTGTTTCTGATTTCTTGGGATATATTCCTAAAAGTGGGATCACTGGGTCAAATGGGAGTTCCATTTTTAACTTTTTGAGGAAACTCCATACTGTCTTCCATAGTGGCTGCACCAGTCTTCATTCCCTTCAGCAGTGCATGAGTGTTCCTTTTCCTCCACATCCTCTCCAGCACTTCTCGTTTGTGGATTTGTTGATGATAGCCATTCTGACAGGTGTGAGATGGTACTTCATTGTCATTTTGATTTGCATCTCTCGGATGATTAGTGACTTTGAGAATGTTTTCATATGTCTCGGCTTTCTGAATGTCCTCTTTTGAAAAGTGTCTATTTAGGTCCTTTGCCCATTTTTTGATTGGATTGATTATCTTTCTTTTTTTAAGTTGTATGAGTTCTCTATAAATGTTGGAGATTAAACCCTTATCGGTGATAACATTGGCAAATATGTTCTCCCATGCAGTGGGTGTTCTTGTTGTTTTGTTGATGGTTTCCTTTGCTGTGCAGAAGCTTTTTATTTTGATGTACTCCCATTTGTTTATTTTCTTTTTAGTTTCCAATGCCCTAGGAGATGTATTAGTGAAGAAATTGCTTCGGCATATGTCTGAGATTTTGTTGCCTTTGGATTCCTCTAGTATTTTCATGGTTTCCCGTCTTACATTTAAGTCCTCTATCCATTTTGAGTTTATTTTTGTGTATGGTGTAAGTTGGTGGTCTAGTTTCATTTTTTTGTATGTATGTGTCCAATTTTCCCAACACCATTTATTGAAGAGACTGTCTTGACTCCAATGTATGTTCTTGCCTCTTTTGTCAAATATTAATTGAGCATATTGGTTTGTGTTGATTTCTGGACTCTCTATTCTATTCCATTGATCTATATGTCTGTTTTTGTGCAAGTACCAGGCAGTTTTGAGAACAGTGGCTTTGTAATACAGCTTGATATCTGTTGTTGAGATCCCACCTACTTTGTTCTTCTTTCTCAGGTTTACTGCAGTTATTCAGGGTCTTTATTTATTCCAGATGAATTTTTGGAGAGATCGTTCCAGATCTGTGAAATATGCCGTTGGTATTTTAATGGGAAGTGCATTGAATTTATAGATTACTTTGGGTAGTAAGCATATTTTAATGATGTTGATTCTACCAATCCAAGAACATGGTAAGTTCTTCCATCTGTTTATGTCTTCCTCTATCTCTTTTTTAAATGTCCTGAAGTTTTCTGAGTAGAGGTCTTTTACCACTTTAGTTAAGTTTATTCCTAGGTATCTTAATTTTTTGGTGCAATGGTAAATGGGATTGCTTTTTTAGTCTCTCTGTAAGTTCACTAATGGTGTATAGAAATGCCATAGATTTCTTGGCATTAATTTTGTATCCTGCTACATTGCCAAATTCATTTATTAAGTCTAATAGTTTTTTATGGAGTCTTTAGGGTTTTTTATTTATAATATCATGTCATCTGTGAATAAGGACAGTTTGACTTCTTCTTTTCGGGTTTGGATGCCTTTTATTTCTTCTTCTTGTCTAATTGCAATGGCTAGCACTTCCAGTACTATGTCGAACAGGAGTGGTGAGAGTGGGCATCCCTGTCTTTTTCCTGTTCTTAGGGGAAATGGTTTTAGTTTTTGTCCATTGAGTATGATGTTGGCTGTGGATTTGTCATATAGGGCTTTTATTATGTTGAGGTATGATCCTTCTATTCCCACCTTGCTGAGAGTCTTTATCAGAAATGGGTGTTGGATTTTGTCAAATGCTTTTTCTGCATTAATTGATATGACCATGTGGTTTCTTTCTTTCAATTTGTTTAAGTGATGTATCACGTTTATTGATTTGCGGATATTGTACCGTCCTTGCATCCCTGGCATAAATCCTACTTGGTCATGGTGTATGATCTTTCTGATATAATGCTGGATTCAATTTGCTAAGATTTTTTTGAGGATTTTTGCATCTATGTTCATGAGGGATATTGGCCTGTAATTCTATTTCATTGTGTTGTCTTTCCCTGGTTTTGGTATTAGGATGATGTTGGCTTCATAGAATGAGCTTGGAAGTGTTCTTTCCTCTTGAATTTTTTGTAGTAGACTGAGGAGGAAAGGCTTTAGTTCTTCCTTGAATGTTTGGTAGAAATCCACTGTGAAGCCGTCTGACCCTGGGCTTTTGTTTGCTGGAAGCTTTTTGATGACTGCTTCAATTTCTTCCATAGTTATTTGCCTATTGAGATTTGTAGATTCTTCCTGATTGAGTTTTAGAATGTTGTATTTTTTAGGAAAATGTCCATTTCCTCCAGGTTGTCTAGTTTGTTGGAATAGAGCTGTTCATAGTATTTTTTAACAATCATTTGTATTTCTGTGGGGTCTGATGTTATTTCTCCTCTTTCATTTTTGATTTTGTTTATTTGGGTCCTCTCTCTTTGCTTCTTAGTGAGCCTGGCTAGAGGTTCGTCAATCTTGTTTATCTTTTCAAAGAACCAGCTCTTGGTTTTGTTGATTTTATGTATGTTTTTTGGTCTCTATGTCATTTATTTCTGCTCTGATCTTTATTATCTCTTTCCTTTTGTTCACTCTGGGGTTTACTTGTTGCTCTCTTTCTAATTCTTTAAGATGTAGAGTTAGATGATTTACTACCATTTTTTCTTGTTTTTTGAGGTAGGCCTGTAGGGCTATAAACTTCCCTCTCAGGACTGCTTTCATTGTGTCCCGTAGGTTTTGAATTGTTGTGTTTTCATTGTCATTAATTTCCAGCATCTTTTTAATTTCTTCTTTGATGTCATTGGTAACCCAATCAATATTTAATAACATGCTATTCAGCTTCCAAGTGTTTGAGTATTTTGGGTTGTTTTTATTGTAGTTCATTTCTAATATTATGCCATTGTGATCTGAGAAGATGCTTGGTATGATTTCAATCTTCTTGAATTTGGGGAGACTTTGCTTGTGAACCAATATGTGGTCTATTTTTGAAAATGTCCCATGTGCTCTTGAGAAGAACGTATATTCCGTGGCTTTGGGGTGAAATGTTCTGAAGATGTCAATTAAGTCCATCTGATCTCTTTAGTCATTTAGGATTGCTGTTTCTTTGCTGATTTTTTTTGTCTAGAGGATTTGTCCAGTGATGTCAGTGGTGTATTAAAGTCCCCTACCATGATTTTATTGTTGTCGACCTCTCCCTTGTTATCTTCCAGGAGTTTTTTTTATGTATTTGGGTGCTCCTACATTGGGTGCTTATGTTTACCAGGGTTATATCTTCTTGTTGTATTTATACCTTTAGTATTATGAAGTGGCCTTCCTATATCTTGTTATGGCCTTCACTTTGATGTCTATTTTTTCTGATATAAGTATTGCTACCCCAGCTTTCTTTTCCTTTCCATTTGCCTGAAAGATTTTTTTCCATCCCTTCACTTTCAGTCTGTGTGAGTCCCTTCTTCTGAGGTGGGTCTCTTGTAGACAGCAAATGTATGGGTCATGTTGTTTTATCCATTCAGCCACTTGTGGTCTTTTGATTGGAGCATTTAATCCATTTATGTTTAAAGTTATTATTGAAAGGTACTTGTTTGTAGCCATTTCTATTTTTGTGCCTGTTTTCTTTCTTAGCTTTTTATTTCTCCTTTTTACACCAGTCCCTTTAGCATTTCTTGCATTGCTGGTTTGGTGGTGATAAACTCCCTTAACCTTTTTTTGTCTGTGAAGCTTCTTATTTCCCCTTCAGTTTTGAATGATAGCCTTGCTGGATAGAGTATTCTTGGATTCAGTCCTTTGCTTTGCATCACTTTGTAAATTTCCGTCCATTCTTTTCTGGCCTGATGTGTTTCTGTTGAGAAATCATTTGACAATCTAATGGGAGATCCCTTGTATGTAACTTTCCGTCTCTCTCTTGCAGCCTGTTAGATTCTCTCTTTGTCCTGAACATTTGCCATGGTAATTATGATGTGTCTTGGCATGGCTCTTTCTGGGTTCATCTTGTTTGGGACTCTCTGTGCTTGTGTGACTTTTTCTTCCCCACCTCAGGTAAGTTTTCTGATATTATTTCTTCCAATAGGTTTTCTAATCCTTGTTCCTCTTTCTGTTGTTCTGGCACCCCTATTATTCACATGATGTTTTGTTTCATGTTGTCCCATAGCTCCCTTAGGCTCTCCTCTTGTCTTTTAATTTTTTTCTCCAATATCAGTTCAGTTTGGGTGTGTTTTGTTTCCTTGTCTTCTAATTCACTAATTCGGTCCTCCGCTTCTCCTAGTCTACTGTTGAAACTTTCAATGGTGTTTTTTATCGCAGCTATATCACTCTTAATTTCTTCTTGGTTCTTACATAAGTTTGTGATTTTTTTCATCCATTTCTTTTTGATTTTTACATAAGTTGATTTTTTCATATGTTTCTTCTTTTTTTTTTCAATGTCTCCCCATTCCCAATACAGACCAGGCAAAGAGCCTGAGCTGAGGTATATATGGGGTGGATTTACTCTGCCTCCTATTTCTGTACAGTCAGTGTAAGAACACTGCCTTTTCTAAGTACCAGGAGGCCTCATCTGTTTCTTCTTGATTCTTGCATAAGTTGTTGATTTTTTTCCTCCATCCAGTTTATGCACTCTAGGACCCTTAATCTGAATTCTTTTTCTGACATGTTGCATGCCTCTGTTTCACTTAGCTGCTTTTCTGGCGAGTCCTCCTCTTCTTTCCTTTGGGGGTTTCTTTGTCTACCCATGTTTGATCTCACAGACAGATATAGATGTTGAGTCGTTCAGGGGCTGCTCCTTGGGTGGCTGTGGCTCCTCATGCTGCAGTTGCTCCTCGGGCAGTTGTGGTGGCAGTTGCTCCTCAGTTGGCAGCAGCTCACTCTGGTGGGTGCATTTCACAGCCGTGGTGGCTCCTCTGGCTGGTGGGGGGAGGCTTCTCACACAGCTACTGTTCCTCAGAAAGAGGGTGTGCTGATCACAAGGCTGTTGTTCCTTGGATGGGGGCGGGCTACACATGCAGCTGCTACTCCTTGTACTGGGGCGGACTGCTCACGTGGCTGCTCTTCCTTGAATGGAGGCTGGCTGCATGCTGCTGTAGTTCCTCTGATGTGGTGGGCGGCTTGTGGGGCTACTACTAGTTGGACTTGGACAGGTTGATTGCAAGTCTGCTGCTCTTCGGATGGGGGTGGGCTGCTTGCACGGCTGCTGCTCTTTGGATGGAAGTGAACTGCACTCGTCGCCGCTCCTCCTCTCCAGCTGTCTGGTTATGTGGCTTGCTCTCTAGTACTCTAGGCAGACAGGATAAAATTCACCTTAACAAGACATGACTCAAGGGGAACAACGTATGAATGTACACGCGACACCGATAATCCCTATATAAGTGACCACCTGAGAAAAGAGAATTGGGGGAGAGAAAAGAGAGTACAAATGATATCGAAGAGAGATAGAGAGAAAAAAAAGAGAAAAAAAAGATAGGAGAGAAAAGAAAAAGGAGAATATATGAGAATATATATATATATATATATATATAGAGAGAGAGAGAGAGAGAGAGAGAGAGAGAGAGAGAGAACACCACAGAACCAATAGATAATCCAAACAAATAAAAACACCAAACACCCAGTAAAGAGGGTGGGGACAGAATCTGTAGAGGCTGAGCTGATATACAGGAAATAAGGTTAAGAATTTCATAAATATGGGTAGGACCTCACTTCAGTATAGCGAAGGTAGAAAAGGGATGAGTGGATAAGAAGAGAGAGAAAGGGAACAAAATAATATATTTACAAAAAAAATTGATTTTAAAAATGGTATAAAAATAGAAAATAACAAGTAAAAATAAAATGAAATTGAATGATGAAAAAATCATGTGAAAAGGAGTAGAAAATGAAGCAACAAACAAAAAGAGAGAACAAAGAAAAAAGTAAAAAAAAGAGCAACAAACAAAAAAAGGGAAACAAAGAAATAAGGAAAAAAGCCAATTAAATAATAATAAAAAAATCAAAATGAAAAATTGAAATGTCATTCCTTTGGCTGGCTTAAGATCCCAGTTTTCTGGAGTGTCTGTCATTTTTTTTTCTGTTGCTGGGACTCTGGGGTGAAATTTTCTAAAGATCAATTTTGTCCATTTTATCTAGTGAGTCATTTAGGATTGCTGTTTCTTTGCTGATTTTTTTTTTCCAGAGGACTTATCCAGTGATGTCAGTCGTGTATTAAAGTCTCCTACTATGATTGCATTGTTGTCAATCTCTCCCTTGATATATTCCAGGAGTTTTTTGTTTTTTTTTTATGTACTTGGGTGCTTCTGCATTTTGTGCATATATGTTTATCAGGGTTATACCTCTTGTTGTATTGATCACTTTAGTATTATGAAGTGGCCTTCCTTATCTCTTGTTATGGCCTTCAATTTTAAGGTCTATTTTGTCTGATATAAGTATTGCTACCCCAGCTTTTTTTTTTTCCATTTCCATTTGCCTGAAAGTTATTTCTCCATCCCTTCACTTTCAGCCTGAGTGAGTCCCTTATTCTGAGGTGGGTCTCTTGTAGACAGCATATATATGGGTCATGTTTTTTTTTTATTCATTCAGCCACTCGATGTCTTTTGATTAGAACATTTAGTTCGTTTACATTTAATGTTATTATTGAAAGGTACATGTTTGTAGCCATTTTTATTTTTTGTGCCTGTTTTCTTTCTTAGCTTTTTATTTCTTCTTTTAACACCAGTCCCTTTAGCATTTCTTGCATTGCTGGCTTGGTGGTGATAAACTCCCTTAGTCTTTTTTTGTCTGTGAAGCTTCTTATTTCCCCTTCAATTTTGAATGATAGCTTTGCTGAATAGAATATTCTTAGATTCAGTCCCATGCTTTGCATCATTTTGTAAGTTTCCTTCCATTTTTTTCTGGCCATTTGACCCAGTGATCCCACTTCTAGGAATATATTCCAAGAAACTAGAAACACCAATCAAAAAGGATATATGCACCCCTATGTTCATAGCAGCACAATTTACCATAGCTAAGATTTGGAAACAGCCTAAGTGCCCATCAGTAGATGAGTAGATTAAAAAACTGTGGTATATCTACACAATGGAATACTACACTGCAGTGAAAAAGAAGGAGTTCTTACCATTTGCAGCAGCATGGATGGAACTGGAGAGCATTATGCTAAGCGAAATAACCCAGTCAGAGAAACATAAATATCACATGATCTCACTCATTTATGGAATATAATGAACAACAAAAACTGATGAACAAAAAGAGATCCAGACAGACAGAAGCATCGATCAGACAACCAAACCTCAGATGGAAAGTAGGGGAGGGTGGGGGTAAGAGGGAATGATCAACCAAAGGACATATATGGAAGCATATAGGCCTAACCAATGGACACAGACAACAGGGGGGTGAGGGCATGAGTGGGGTGGAGTGGGGGGGTAATGTGGGGATAAGGACACATCTTGTCTAATAAAAGAGAAACATGCAAATTGACCATACCTCCACTACACTCACAAGCCACGCCCGCCAGCCATGTCCACCAGCCAATCAGAGCGGCTTTATGCAAATTAACCCAACCAAGATTGCAGACAGCAGCCACGGAGCTGGAGTAAGCAAGAGGCTTGGTTGCCCTGGCGATGGAGGAAGCCAAGCTTCCTCCCTGCCCCGGCTGGCTGTTGCCTCTGCTCAAGGCAACAAAGTTTCAATTATAGAAGCCAAATAAATCCCAGATACCTGCTTCCAGCCAGCCTCCACTGGGAGCTTGGGTGGCTGGGGGTCGTGGCCAGCCTGCAAACAGCCATCAGCCCCTCACCCAGGCTGGCCAGTCACCCCAGCAAGACCCCCTGACCCTGAAAGGGGTGTGACCAGCCTGAAAACGGCCCTCAGCCCTTCACCCAGGCTGGCCAGGCACCCCAGCGGGCCCCACACCCTGATCCAGGACACACTTCTGGGCAAACCAGCTGGCCCCCACCCATACACCAGGCCTCTATTCTATATAATAAAGGGGTAATACGCAAATTGACCCTAACAGCAGAATGACTGGGAATGTCTGGTCACTATGACACACACTGACCACCAAGGGGCAGATGCTCAATGCAGGAGCTTCCCCCTTGTGGTCAGTGCACTCCCACAGGGGGAGCTCTGCTCAGCCACAAGCCAGCCTGATGGCTGCCAGTACAACAGTGGTGGTGGGAGCCTCTCCCTCCTCCTCAGCAGCACTAAGGATGTCCGACTGCAGCTTAGGCCTGCTCCCCACTGGCCAGTGGACATCCCCTGAGGGCTCCTGGGCTGACATATGGATGTCTGACTGCCAGCTTAGGCTCGCTCCCCTGGGTGGACATCCCCCGAGGGGTTCCAGACTGCAAGAGGGCACAGGCTGGGCTGAGGGACCCCCTCAGTGCACAAATTTTTGTGTACCGGGCCTCTAGTCCTATATAATAAAGCCCTAATATGCAAATTGACCTGACAGTTGATCAACTGGAGGAACTACCAGTCACTATGATGAGCACTGATCACCAGGGGGCAGACATTCAACACAGGAGCTGTTCCCTGGTGGTCATTGAGCTCCCACAGGGGCAGTGCCACTCAGCCTGAAGCTGGGCTCACGGCTGGTGAGAGCAGTGCAGGTGACTGGAGCCTCTCCCGCCTCTACTGCAGGCATATGGTAAGGAGCAAGAGGTCCAGAACTGCTAGAACCCTGGACTGTGAGAGGGCACAGGCCTGGCTGAGGGACTCCCCCCAACAGTGTACAAATTTCGTGCACCGGGCCTCTAGTAAACTATAAGCAGTTTTGTTATTACAAAATCTACTTTGCTAAATCACAACTCTTACTCTCTATCTTCTACCAGCTGAAAAAATGAAAGACTTATTTAGCACTGTCTATAGCAACCATGCTCAATACATAACATGCCAGAGTAATAAAGTAATGAAAACTTGGTGTAACAAATAAAATCTAGTCTGGGAAAACTGAACTAAGAAGATAGGAGACTCTTGTGTTCAGTTTTATATAAAGGTACAAGGTAAATAAAATGCCACTGGATAGCTTGGATTGAAATAAAAAAACAACAACAAATAATCTGCATTTAAAAGACACAAAAAATGTACATCTTAAAATAAACTGAAATACCATGACAAAAATCCTTTATTTTATCTGTCCATTGTTTTGTATTACACACATTTTATGTACTTTTTTTTACAGTCTTATATATTCTAACTTTGAAGTGAAAGAAAAATTATGGGAATATTTAGGTACAGCAAGACATGAGAATTTCAAACATTTTTATTTGAAGAGAGAAATCACAACAAAAATATTTTGAAAATAAGTGATTTTCTTGAAATTCATGTTAGAGATAATAGGAACTAAGTGGATTTTTTGCCACCATCAAAACTATATTATCAATGATGGTAAACCTAACTGGGATCTCTGTAAAGGAACACAGTTGGGACTTGTTTCTAGCAAAATGCAGTTTGCTCTTTGAAAGGTAGGGGTCCTTCCTCAGGGAATTATATTTTGCCAAAAGGCTCATTTGTATAAGCTTTCCCCCATCCCAAGTCTCTAACAACTCTCCCCTCTGCTTGGCACCAGGCAGCATCAACACATGACTTTTTGGACTAGCTGATTGAGTTCCTTGAACATAAAGCCTTGGCAGTGGCAATTATCCTGGCAGTTGCAGAAGCCAGGAAACACATAACAGTAAATGGATCTCATTTTAATCACTGCACATAGGGTTTGCTTGATTTATCCCATATTATACCAAACTCCAACATGTCAGCAAGATTGCATTGAGTTGTCATGCTCAGTAAAAGTGCTAACAATATTGAACTTTGGTTATATTGCCAATATACATTTCTCTATAAGTATTTTTTTTCTTTTTTATTTTTCTCTGTCATTTTTGTTGATTTCACAGGGTTCAATAATAAGGTTGAGTAGGTTAAACTTTGTTTAATTTTTAGAAACTATAATAGTAGAACACTACAACTATTTCAGCTTTAACAGAATTTTAAAATAAAAATTAGAGATGGGGAAAACTCATACAAATGAGATTTTGGAGGACCCCTATCTCTCAAAAAGCATATTACATTGTGCTAGAAACAAGTCCCAACTCTGTTCCTTTACAGAGATACTAGTCAGATATCCATCACTGATAATATAGCTTTGATGTGACAAAAAATCTACTGAGTGCCTAGTATATCTAACATGGATTTGCAAGATGCTCACTTATTCTCAAAACCTCTTTTGTTGTAATTTCCCTCTTCAAATAAAAAATTTTCAAATTCTCATGTCTTGCCATACCTAAATATTTTCACAATTTAGTTAGAATTTATAAGTGTGTAAAAAAGTGTACATAAAAAGTGTGTAATAAAAAACAATCTACACTAATAAAAGAGAAACATGCAAATTAACCATCACTCTGCCACTCAGCTACACCCACAAGCCACGCCCACCAGCCAATCAGGGGTGAGTATGCAAATTAATCCAACTAAGCTGGCGGCGGCCACTGAGCTAGAGTCAGAAAGAGGCTTGGGTTGCCCCTGGCGATGGAGGAAGCCAGGCTTCCCGCCTGACCTGGCCGGCCCTCGGCTCTGCTCAAGGCTACAAAGTTTCAATTATAGAAGATAAATAAATCCCAGTTACCTGTTTCCAGCCAGCCATGGCCGCCGCCCAAGGAGGCACTGAAAAAAAAAAAGAAAAAAGGAGAGGCTGGGAGCTTGGGTCACTGGGGGGCGTGGCCAGGCTGAGAACAGCCATCAGCCCCTCACCCAGGCTGGCCAGGCACTCCAGTGGGACGCCCCCTACCCTGAAAGGGGTGTGACCAGCCTAAAAACAGCCATCAGCCCCTCACCCAGGCTGTCCAGACACCCCAGGGGAACCCCCACCCTGATCCGGGACACCCTCAGGGCAAACCAACCAGCCCCCACCTGTGCACCAGGCCTCTATCCTACTTAATAAAAGGGTAATATGCAAACTGACCCTCGCACTGGGGAATGGCGTGTCCATGATTGTACCCCCTCCTGCCACTAGGAGGGCAGACACTCAATGGCAGGAGGCTGCCCCCTTGTAGTCAGTGCACTCCCACAGGGGGGAGGCTCTGCTCAGCCACAAGCCAGGCTGCTAGCTGGCAAGCACAGCAGTGGTGGTGGGAGCCTCTCCTGCCTCCTCAGCAGCACTAAGGATGTCCGACTGCAGCTTAGGCCTGCTCCTTGCTGGCAAGTGGACATCCCCTGAGAGCTCCCAGGCTGCCAGAGTAATGTCTGACAGCCAGCTTAGGCTCGCTCCCCTGGGGAGCAGGCCTAAGCCAGCAGGTGGATATCCCCAGAGTGGTTCCAGACTGTGAGAGGGCACAGGCTGGGCTGAGGGACCCCCCCGCCCCTCGAGTGCACAAATTTTTTTGCACTGGGCCTCTAGTGGCCAGATAAAATAAAAGCTTTTTATAGTGAGATTTCAGTTTACTTTATGATGCACACTTTTTTGTTTTTTAAATGCATATTATTTGTTCTCTTGATTTTTACCCTCAGTACTGAGGTGCATTTCCTCGCTTGTTTGGCTCAGTGGATAGAGCGTCGGCCTGTGAATCATAGGGTCCCAGGGTAGATTGTGGTCAAGGGCACAAAAAAAATAGATCTTCTAAATAAATAAACTTTATAAAGTATGTAAAATTGTGCTGGAACATGATACATACTCAAGAGCTGTTAGCTTTTGCTACTCTTTTAACTAATCACATATTAGTTAATTTGTTAATATTTGTCTCACCCTTAGACTATGATCTATTTGTGGTCATTTTCCATTTATTTGTATCCAGAGTGTCTGGAAGATATGGTGTGCTCAACCATACTTGTCAACCTATAACAAATCATCAACACAGTTATCATGAAAAATACTGTACTATTATTACTATGAAAATGATGCCTTACTATCAAAACTTCAAAGAAAATAAGAGACATAGTTCCTAATTAGTGTGAACATTTACTAAATGTAGACTAGAAATTGGAGGGACAAAGATGGGAAATGGCTTTGGAACTGCACACTTTGCAGACTGATGAGAGAGAGAAAGAGAAGTAAACTAATCACAACATGATATTATAGATCCTAATTAAATATCTATAATTTTTTATTTTTCTGGGAGTTATAAACAAAAAATTTCACAGACCTTATTTCCTTATTTTCCACTTTTGAGATGCAAAAACCTGATTTAAAAGTATAATATTTATTAAACATCTATATACCTGGTACTATAGTCAAAAATTTATAGTGTTAATTCCTATATTATATCAAATATATGTTACTATTCCTTTTTAAAGGTTTGAAAACTGTGGCTAGATTTTTTAAGTTACTTGGTGGCTTAGTTAGAAATGCATGAGCAAGGATTAAAACTAGGAATGTCACATTAACACTTAACATACTGTAGTGGTGTTTTCAATGTGTCCATGTGGCAAAACTATAGTCCATAGTTATTCAATAAAACATTAATCTATGTATTGCTGTGAAGGTATTTTGTAAATGTGATTAAAGGCTATAGAGAGTTAACTTTAAGATTATATTTGGTAATATAGGTAAGTTTTATTCAGTTCATTTAAAGGTCTTAAACTCAGAGCTAAGGCTTCTCTGAAGAAGAAATTTAACATGTAGAGAACTTCAGCACATGCCCAAGAGTCATAAGCCAATTCCTTGTAATAAATTTCTTAATATGTATCTCCAACAGGTTCTAATTCTCTGGTTTAATCCTGATTGGCAGTTTCTTGTACCTGGAAGTACAGTACTGCTCTAACAGATACCTAAAAATATTAAAGTGCCTTTGAAAATGGTAATGAGAAGGGGCTGGAAGAATTTTGAGGAACATAATTGTTTTTTAAACTTACAAACACAAACACAGATTGCCTTGAACATACTAGTAGTAGAAATATGGTTTTTGATACTACTAACAAGGACTTGGAAGAAAATTATGACCATAGAAGAGAAAACTTAAATCACTTTAGCAAACAAATACCCAAACTGTGATGCACACACTCTTAGTAGATATATGAATGTTAAATGTACTGCTGATGAAGAATCAGAAGGAAATGAGAACCATATTAGAAACTAAAAAAAATGAGATTTTTGCTACATAATGGCAGAATTATGACCTAAAGTTATGTGGAAAGAAGAATATGGAAGTAATGAAATTTGATGTTTAACTGATGATATTTCCAAACAAATTGGTGAATTTGAAGCATTATTTTGTCTTGTTGTTTATAGTGAAATGCACAGAGATAAATTGAGAAAAGAATGGTTAAACACATAGGAACCAGGACCTGATGGCTTTGGAAATTCTCAGCCTATTCAAATTGACAAAGAACCTAACATTAATAGATTCCCCATCAGAAAAGTAGACTCTAGAGATAAAAAGTGAGGGGTGTGGCTATACAACTTTTAGCTAATACCTCAGGAAGTTAAATATGTCAAGGTATTCAGTAACTAATGTTTATTCTGTGACTCATAGCTCCCCCAAGCCAACTAAGCAGAAGAAAAAATAGAGATTGGATTATCTAGGAAAGATCTGAGAAGGAGACTATTTTCTACTGGAGTGAAATTTCATGACATACATAAGAAAGCCACAAGATCTTTGAGAATATTATGCCAAAAGAAACACTGCCAACTTGGACTGAAAGAAACAAAGGGAGAACAAAATAAAAGAAGGCTCTCTGATCCTCCAAATTCTTCCATAAGGAAAAGAGGCTGGTAAAACTACTCAGTAGCAAACATATGCTACCATTTGTTTTTAAAAATTGACTCACAAGGTGGATCTCAGACTAAACAGTCAAGAGTCCAGAGGCTGGAACTGATATTCCCAGACCTTAAAACTTATCAGTGTCTGCCTGGCTGAATCTTGAAATTGTTTAGGCTAATGATTCAATTTTTCATTTATTTTGTCCATTTTTGAAGAAAAATGGCTCTTATGCCACTCTTTCTATTGTATTGGGGAGAGATGACTTATTTTCTAGTCCCACAGGTCCACAAATAGAGAGGAATTTAGCACTAGGATGCATTCATTGTACTTTTACCTAATTTAGATTATTTCAATGAAGATTAGTTTTGGAGATTTTATGCTGATGACAGTTAGATGATATTTTGAACTTTGAGTGGATGTTATAATGGGTTGAGATATTGTGGACCTCTGAATAGGGTGAATATATTTTGTACACAGGATGGATTTGGATCTTTGTAGTACAAAAATTCTGTGATAGTCAAATATTAGCTATGATAATCAAAATAATAGTTATCCAAAGATGTTCACATCATAATCTCAGCAAGCTGTGAATATGGTACCTTATATAGCAAAGGGGACTTTGAAAATGTGATTAAAGTAAGGATTTAGAGATGAAGAGATTATCTTCAATTGTCTGGAAGAACCCAATATAATCAAAAGGGTCCTTAAAATAAAGAAAGAGAAATAGAAGAGTGACAGATGGAGATGTGATTAACAGAATGATGCCATGTGAGGTATGTGAGAAGTATTCAATTCACCTTTGTTAGTTTTGAAGATAGAAGAAGGGATCTACAAGTTACAGAGTATGATAAACCTCCAGAACCAGGAAAAGGCAAGGAAGCATATCCTACCAAAAGATTACAATCCTGATTTAAAATCTTTAATGTAGCTTATTGAAACAGTGTCAGACTTTTGACCTACAGAACTGTAAGATAATAAAGTTTTGTTGTTTAAGTGCGGTAAGAGTCAATACTGATTTATGGTATTTAGTCAATATTTTGACTGAATAATAAGGGACTTGAGAAGGAACACAATTTGACATTTGGTGGCAAGACGATTTGGGAGAGAGATATGTCAACAGATCTCTTGAAATGGACAAAGAATGAAGATATTTGCATCCCATGTGAATGCTTAACAAAGGGTGACAGCAGAAGTGGATTATAATAATCAATTGTATAAAATGACATACTCTGTGAATATCAATGTCTCTTTCCACAGCTTCTCTTCTAATTGCCCAATGGGCTCATGAACAAAGTGGCCATGGTTGCAGAGATGGAGATTATGCATAGTCTCAGCAATATAAATTTCCACTCACCAAAGATGACCTGGATATGCCCACTGTTGCATGCTCACTCAGCCAGCATCAGAGACCAACACAGAGTCCCTGATATGACATCATTCCCTGGAGAGATTAGTCAGCTACCTAATGATAAGTTGATTACATTACACCACATCGATCATGGAAGAGGTAGCACTTTGTTTTTACTCAAATACACAATTACTCTTAATATTCATTTTCCTTATATGAGCATAAGTCTTCTGTCAAAAACACTACCCATGGACTTACAGAATGCCTTATCCATTATCATCTTATTTCACATATCTTTGCTTCTGATTATGAAACTTTCTTCACAGAAAATTAAGTAATACAGTAATATGCCCATACGCATGGAGTTCTCTAGACTTACCATGTTCCCTATTATCCTGAAACAGCTGGCTATCCAGAGTAGTGGAATAGCTTTTTGAAGACTCAATTACAGTGCCAGATAGGTGGCAATATCTTGCAGACTTGGACAAGCTCCAGGATGCTATATATACTCTTAAGTAGCATTCAATGTATAATACTTTTTCTCCCATAGTTAAGATATAGAGGAGCAAGATCAAAGGGTGGGAATTGTAGTGGCATCACTACTGGCTATAATGACCCATGTGTAAAATGTTTGTTTCTTTTCTTCACAATCTTATACTCTGATGTTCTAGAGGTCTTGGTTTTAAAATAAAAACTGCTTCTACCAGTAGGCATAACAATGATCCCATTGAATTGAAAATTGAGACTGTGAGAGGACCACTTTGGGTTCCTCATGTCTATGAATCAACAGGCAAAGAAGTGGGTTACTGTGTTGGCTAGAGTGCAGGGTAACTTGGTTTGCTACTACACAATGGCATTAAGGAAGAGTATGTTTAGAATTCAGGAGATCCCTTAAGACATCTCTTTGTACTACCAAATCCTGTGATTAGAGTCAATTAAAAACTATAACAACCCAATTCAGGTAGGACTGCTAATGGTGAAAATCCTTCAGAAAGTTTTGAATCAAGCCACCAAATGATGACCAGCTAAGGGTAAAGGAAATATGGAAGGACTAGTGGCAGAAGGCAATTACAAATACTAGTTGTGGTCACATGACCACTGTAGAAACAAAGATTATAATCATTATAAACATTTCTTTCTTATTTTGTTATGAATGCTTAAATATACTGGGTTGTATATATAGGCTTACAGTTGTGTGTATACAAAACAGAATTTATTCTTGTTATTACTATTTATTATTTATTATATTACTAGAGGCCCGGTGCACAAAACTTTGTGCACTTGGGGGGGTCCCTCAGCCCGGCCTGTACCCTCTCACAGTCTGGGATCCCTCAGGGGATGACCACCTGCTGGCTTACGCCCACTCCCTGGGGGATCGGGCCTAAGCTGGCAGTCAAACATCCCTCTGGCAGCCTGGGAGCCCTTGGGGGATGTCCACTTGCCAGCGGAGAGCAGGCCTAAGCTGCAGTTGGACAACCTTAGCACTGCTGAGGAGGCCGGAGAGGCTCCCACCACCACCGCTGTACTGGAAGCCGTCAGGCTGGCTTGTGGCTGAGCAGAGCTCCCCCTGTGGGAGTGCACTGACCACCAGGGGGAAGCTCCTGCATTAAGCATCTGCCTCCTGGTGGTCAGTGTGTGTCATAGTGACCAGTCATTCCCAGTCGTTCTGCTGTTAGGGTCAATTTGCATATTACCCTTTTATTTATATAGGAGTGCCTGGACAGCCTGGGTGAGGGGCTGATGGCTGTTTGCGGCTGGCCACAACCCCTAGCCACCCAAGCTCCCAGTGGAGGCTGGCTAGAAGCAGGTATCTGGGATTTGTTTAGCTTCTATAATTGAAACATTGTTGCCTTTAGCAGAGGCCACAGCTGGCTCAGGGCTGGTGGGAAGCTTGGCTTCCTCCATTGCCCGGGCAACCAAGCCTCCTGCTTGCTCCAGCTCCATGGCTGCCTGCCGCCATCTTGGTTGGGTTACTTTGCATATAGTCGCTCTGATTGGCTCGTGGGTGTGGCATAGGGCATAGCGAAGGTACGGTCAATTAGCATCTTTGTCTTTTATTAGTGTAGATTTTCCATACAACTATAAACTTACTTTTGACCCTCCCTGTATATCAACCAAACATTTTTGTTTTATTCCCTCTATTATCTCTTTATAATCTAACTAGAGGCCCAGCACACAAAAATTTGTGCATTCGTGGTGGGGTTCCCTCAGCCCGGCCTGTGCCCTCTCGCAGTCTGGGACCCCTCAGGGGATGACCATCTACTGCCTTAGGCCTGCTCCCCAGGGGGATTGGGCCTAAGCTGGCAATCAGACATCCCTCTGGCAGCCCAGCAGCCCTTGGGGGATGTCCACTTGCCAGCAGGGAGCAGACCTAAGCTGCAGTCGGACATCCTTAGCACTGCTGAGGAGACAGGAGAGGCTCCCACCACCACCGCTGTACTGGCAGCCATCAGCCTGGCTTGTGGCTGAGCGGAGATCCCCAATGTGAGAGCGCACGGACCACCAGAGGGCAGCTCTTGCATTGAGCATCTGCCCCCTGGTGGTCAGTGTGTGTCATAGTGACCAGTCATTCCCAGTCTTTCTACTGTTAGGGTCAGTTTGCATATTACCCTTTTGCTATATAGGATAGAGGCCTGGTGCACGGGTGGGGGCCGGCTGGTTTGCCCTGAAGGGTGTCCTGGATCAGGGTGGGGGTCCCGCTTGGGTGCCTGGCCAGCCTGGGTGAGGGGCTAATGGCTGTTTGCAGCTGGCCAGACCCCCCTTCAGGGTGGGGGTCCCCACTGGGGTGCCTGGCCAGCCTGGATGAGGGGCTGATGGCTCTTTTCAGGCTGGCCACACCCCCTTCAGGGTGGGGGTCCCCACTGGGGTGCCTGGCCAGTCTGGGCGAGGGGCTGAGGGCCGTTTTCAGGCTGGCCTGTGACTGAAGCTCCCAGCCTCTCCTTTTTTTCTTTTTCTTTTTATTCTGGGATTTATTTACCTTCCATAATTGAAACTTTGTTGCCATCACTGGAGCTGAGAGCCGAGAGGCTCCTGCTCGCTCCAGCTCTGAGGGCATGGCCTGCCAAAAGTAGGTATCTGGGGTTTGTTTAGCTTCTATAATTGAAACTTTGTTGCTTTTGGAGCTCAGAGCCGGGCCGCAGCAGGCGGGAACCTTGGCTTCCTCCATCACTGGAGCAAGCAAGCCTCCTGCTCGCTTCAGCTGTGTGGCTGCCTGCCGCCATCTTGGTTGGGTTAATTTGCATATCGCACTGCTTAGCCAATGGGAGGCGTAGTGAAGTTATGGTCAATTACCATGTTTGTCTATTATTAGATAGGATTTAGAATGCATTAGCAAAAGTTCAATTTATCTCACAGTATTTAAGTTGCAGGATATCAAATGAAGAAAGTGGACATCACCCAAAAACTTTTCATTCCCTTCTAAGGAAAGGGTTAGTTTATTTTTGGATGTACTCAAGATAATTACATCATGTCCAGCATAAATATAACTTTGTTATTGTCTTTATTTGGATATTAACTAAGACTTAAGGAGATGTGTTTCAAGGAAACACATGTATTGAGGCTAGCAAATGATGAACTGTGATGGCCTTTTTCACGTGTCTGCATGGTTAACCTGTAGTCCCAACTAGTTATTTAGTCAAATACTAGCCTAGCTATTAAGGTGTAGGCTTTTTGTAGATATGCTTAAACCCCATAATCAGTTGAAAGTGGACATTCTGGAATAATTAAGTAAAGGAGCAAAGCTGGGTATTTTTTGTAAATGGAAAAATTGCATGGGATGTCTAGAGTACAATTTAAAAGCAATACTGGGAGGTGAGAGGATATGCCTCATTCAACCCTGATTTACTCCATGGATAGAATGTAATGTTCATTGGAGGAAGGGAAGTAGAGAATGGCTAATGTATGCTATAGGGTGTAATGATTGGCATGAAGAAAAAATTGGATAAGGTCAGAGAAACAAGATTGACATGAAAAAATTAGAAGGATTGGTTTGGGATGTGAGAATATTAGATGCATGAAATTAAAAGCAATATTTTGCTTGGTGTTGATTTTGATGTAGAAGATGAAAAAAGAGTACTGAAGAATAAGTAATAGAAAGTACTGTGCTGGATGTATTAAAAAGGCTGTGTATAAGCAGTAGTACCAGCAATGTGAAAATTAAAAAAAAATAATATTATGCTAAATAGTGTTTATAAAATAGCCAATACCTACATGAATAGCTGTGAATCATCATCATTCATAAAGAACCTGTACCTTAGCATTTTATTGCTGCAATTATTACCTTAAAAAGGTGGGAAGAGAGGCCCAAGCAGATGTAATTGTCAATGTCACAGAGCTAGTTCAAGGTGGCAGAACTAATAGAATTCAAAGTAAAGTTTTTTTGTTTACTGTTCATTTCTGTACCAAGCTAATTCTCCAAATTCCTAGTTTGAGAGTGAGAATGGTGTGGTGGTTAATAGCATTGGTTCTAAGACCAGACAACCTGGATTCAAATCCTGAATCTAATACTTGTAAGTTGTATGACCTTAGTAAAATAGTACCTTGGCTTCCTCATCTCTAAAATAAGAATAAAAATTGTGTCAATGTCAGAGGAATGTTGTAGAGTATAAATGAGTTCACTCATTTAAAGTATTTATTTTTTTTATAAATTCTTTGTTGTTGAAAGTATTACATATATTCTCTTTTCTCCCCATTGTCCTCTCCCAGCCTGCCCCCATCCCACAGCCCCAGCCTTCACTGCCCCCCCCATTGTCTGTGACCATTGGTTATACTTATCTATACTAATAAAAGGGTAATATGCTAATTAGAGTGGACATCTTCCAGACGACCTTTCGGATGTCCATCCTGACAAAGCTAGGCCTGGGTGAAGCTGCCTACCCACGGTCCCAGGCGCCAACGCCTGCAGTGTCTGAGGCCTGGGAGAGGGAGAAAAGCCGCCCACCCCACCCTCTGGTCCCAGGTGCCAGCACCTGTGCCTGTGCCTGCTGCTTGGGAGAGGGAGAAGCCACCTGCCCACAGTCCCCTGCAGCTGCGGCTGGCCTGGGCGAAGCCAGCTTGTGTTTCAGGTGCCTGCAGCCGTCCAGAGGAGGGAATCCTGGGTCCCAGGTGCAGGACCGAGGCAGAGATGGTTAGGGGCAATCAGGCATCAGGGGAGCAGTTAGGGGCAATCAGGCGGGCAGGCAGAGGTGGTTAGGGGTGATCAGGCAGTCAGTCAGAGGGGTTGGGGCGATCAGGCAGGCAGGCAGGCAAGCAGTTAGGAGTCAGCAGTCCCGGATTGTTAGAGGCATGTCTGAGTAGTCCCAGATTGGAGAGGGTGCAGGCCAGGCTGAGGGACCCCCCCCTCCCATGCACAAATTTTGTGCACCGGGTCTCTAGTATGCATATGAGTTCTTTGGTTGATCTCCTACCCCACAACCCACCCTCCCATGCCTTCCCTCTGAGGTTTGACAGTCGATGATTCTATGTCTCTGGATCTAATTTTTAGACTGATGTCAGACACATTGTTAAGTGCTGAGTAGATGTTAGCTATTATTATTGTATAAATTGTACTATGAAATTATCTTGATTCAATTTTGTACTTTTTGGTTACAAAGGATATAGAGCATCTGGTGATGATTTAAAGTACAGTCATAATTACTGTATAGCTAATGTGAAGATGGGTAAACAGGAGGATGAATGAAAACCACCACAAAGTCTTTCCTCATTACATTAAATTAAATATTGTGCTAGGGAATCAATTTAGAAAATCAAATATAGCAAGTAATTATTTATTATTATTATTATTATTATTATTATTATTATTATTTTGTTAATCCTCACTCAAGGATATTTTCCCATTGATTTTTATGGAGAGTGGAAGAGAGGAAAAGGCAGAGAGAAATAGCAATGTGAGAGAAACATATCGTTTGGTTGCCTCCTGCACAAGCCCTGACTAGGGCCTGGGCCAGGGAGGAGCCTGCAACTGAGGTATGTGACCTTGACCAGAATCAAACCTGGGACCCTTTGGTCCACAGGCCGAGGCTCTCTCTGCTCTCTCCGCTGAGCCAAACTGGCTTGGGCAAGTAATTTTTTAAATGAATAATGGGATTCAAAAGCTACCAAACAGAAAGATTTAACCAGTAGTCGTGAAGGTTGAAGTCACTTCTTAAAGTTGCATCTTCAATGACAATTGGGTTCAGGAAAAATACAAATTAACATCCTAAAGGCTCTCTCTATGATGGGAATGGTTATGAAGGGATTCCCAAGCAGAAAGTCCAGGTAAGTAATCAGAAAGGGAGAGTAGCAAAACAGCTCTATATCTTTGGGTGGCTGGAGAGATATTTAATAAGCCTAAGAGCTGTTGATAGATAAAACAATCACATCAGGAAAACAGTTTCAGCCTCACTATATAGAAAGAAACAGGGACTGGGAACCATAGCATAATATTCAAGTATTCAAATGAAGAATCATTTGACTTAAATAGACCAAAAAGGGCCAATAGAACTCAGATGAAACCTCTCAGCGTCATCACTGACTTTTTAAGCAACTAGAAGTAAAATGTATTTAAAATGCTAAGCTCCATGACAGAATCTTTCTCTGGATACAGTTTCCTGAAAATGGCTTTTTGAATGGGTGGAGCAATTGGCTGATTCTAACTAAACAAGACTCCATATGTTTTTGATGTAGGAGTTGCATCAGTGAATCACAAAATGAAGTTAAGAAATTAACAGTTTATAGTTCTGAGTACTAAGAATTTTTGTATTTGGCTGCATAACATATTTTCTTTCCACAGGAGGTAGTTATGACAAATTAGAAGTCTAAAAATTTTCTGATGGTGTAAAGGCCCAGCTGTCACTGGGGAGACAGTGATCAGATTCCATTGCTGCATGGTCCTGTGGTGCCACAGAGAGCTCCATATGGTCACCCAAATGTTCCAGCAAAGCCACTGAATAATTGTACTTGTAAAGAATAATTCATACTTCTTGTATGAATTTATCATTATGTGCCTATCAATAGAATGAATCTTGTTAACTGGCCACAATTTTTTAAATGGAAAAAATAATCCACAAAGAACAATTTTGTAAATCTTCATGATAAACAAATAATGGTGCACTCCTGGGATCTCCAATAATTTTTTATATCAATTGTAATGCAACCTAGGAATAGTGGACTTTTTAATGGAGGTATAATGAATAATTAAAATCTGTGTGACTATCGACTTGTATGATAATAACAATTTTATAAATCACTGTTCTCTCATTGCGCCAATCACCTCTGCTAAATTGCTAATGTAATTCTAAGTGTCAGGACACTTGTATGCATGTCAAAGATGTAAGCTTAAGTCTTGTCCAATAGCAAATGGCAAATACATAATTTATTGAGTCTTAAATGGCTATGCCCTTGGATATATTTTATATAAGTAATTTGGTTAGAAACACATCTGTCTCATGAAAGTAACAAATGTTTTAAAGAAGTCAGCTCTATTTTAAAGTTAAAGGAAGGGTACAGTAATCTTGTCATATTTCTGTATTGAATTAAGAAAGGCATTAAATTTTGTAATTCTTATTTGGGTTTGATGATATAAATAATATGACTAAAACCTTTCACTGAAAAGTCTAAATATTGAAAATATAGGCAGTAAATCAAATATCCTTCATAACAAAATCTTTTATTTTTACCAAAAATATTGATAAACCTAAGTGTTATAATACACATCACAGTCTACTAGGTTGAATATTTGTTTTTAATGAAATATTAATGCAAGGATTTATTATTGAAAATAAAAAAATAAATATTAATGAGAGGGCTTCAAATATTTAATATTTTTAATTTTTAATTAAAATTATGTTGCTGTTTAAAAATAAAATTATGTTGCTGTTAATTCTTAATCATATATATAATCTACATAGCTATTAACATTTCTTGTGGTGGTTTAAGCTTATAAAAACAGGTAAGTCTTGGCTAGTGTGGCTCAATTGGTTGGAGTGTCATCCTGTGCACCAAAAGGTGGCAGGTTTGATTCCCAGCCAGGACACATACTCAGGTTGTGGGTGCAATCCCAGTAGGGGCATGTGCAGGAGGTGGCCGATCCATGTTTCTCTGTCACATCAATGACTCTCTCTCTCTCTCTCTCTCTCTCCTCTCTCTCTCTCTCTCTCTCTCATTCTCTCTCTTTTTCCCTTTCTCTCTAAAAAAATAATAAAATAAAAAGCAGATAACATATTATAGTTTATTATTTATCTTAACCTTTATGTTTCTCTGATAGAAGCAAAATATGATTTTTGAAATACCCTTTAAGTTTTATTCTGTTGGTGTGTAAAGACAGGCACTGTGGAGAAAATACATTTTCAAACCCCTATAATAAATAGCCAGGCACCTTTAACTTTACATTTCACCTTGAGGCACACTAAAAATGTTTAATTATTTGAGGATTAATGAAGGTAGTTTATAATTAAGCTGAAGTATGAACTGATGTCACCATCTCAGTATGATGATGTACATTTTTATGCCAAAGCACCTGTTGTTTTAGAAGAAAGCAGCTGATATCATTATCTGCGCAGCCAGATAGCCCTGTTTCCTGCTGCTTAAAAAATTATCCTCAGGGTTACCTAAGTTGGCATAATTCAGCATTTATGTTTTCATACCCAAAAGAACACAGAATGGGGAAAATGACTGCTCCAGCAATCAAAGGAAGGGAAACTGAGAGACATGCTGGGAAAATGAAGGTGAGGGAAGAAAGGGTGAGAGCTTCAATTTAAGGTATTTCTACTCACCTCTGTGATGGCCTTCTTACTTCTTATAAGAGCATATGGAGTTTACAAAAGAATAGAACATTAAAAGCACCTAATTAGTTGAATTAATGTAATTAAATTTTGACTTTGTTGGAGGAAGTGGGATGGAAAAGATAAAATTTTATGCTTTAACACAAAATATAACATTAGTTCTACAATGTTTCCAAATACTAATACAAATGTCTCTATTTCTAAATTTTATATATGCAGAATCAATGATCTATTCACAAGATTCAAGTGACCAAAATTCTCATTTTTCTGTCTATTAAATACCCTTCCCTGAATGTTTTGTTGTTGTTTTGTACACACAAAACATGTTTTTTTTTTTTGTTTTTGTTTTTTTAGTTTTTTGGCTGGCTGGTTGGTCTTTTGTCATGCATTGATTAGGGGTGAAGGTGAAGGCTTATGCAATATTGCAATATAAACACAAACTGCTTTTTAAAGTATTAATCAACATATTCACCTGACCTGTCCCTGGCCTCATTCCTAAACCTTCCAACATGAGAAGATTCTACAGTGTCCCACACTGCCAAATTAATATTCAAAATGTAACCTGGTCCCTGTGTATTGCTCTTACACTCCTCTATAAAAAGTTGTTGCCTTTTCAGTGTTCCCATTTATCAAACAAGTTCTTCCCAACTTTTTCTTTTTTTTTTCCCCCAATGGAACTTGTGGCCCTAATTGATACTATTTATCTGCCATACTGTCTAATTTTCTTCTGTACTGTCTAATTTTTTTTCCCTCAGTCTACCATCCATAACACCTAAAGACACTAGTTATTATTTTCCCACAGATTATAGCTATTGTTTATGAAGATGAATTTAATTCTTATAAAAATTTTACTTTGTAGGTTTTATGTTAAAATTGGTGAAGGGAAAGTTGAGGTCTATAGAGTTAAAATAACTTGCCCATGGTCACAAAGTTGGTAAATGCTATAAATGATACCCAACCTTGATCTTCAATATTCAAAGAACATGGCCATAATCATACATTATCTCTTTTCTAGTTCAACTTTTTCTCAAGTGCTCTTTCTATTCCTTTTGTGAACTGACCCTGCTCTATCTCAGGATCATAGTTCCTTACCAAACTTGCATTAGGATATATTCACTGCTTTCACTTGTCATATTGGTTGGGGTAATTACTTATAGTTGCATACTATCCCAGGAAATATAGTGGATTAAGAAAAGTTTACTTCTTGAAGAAGAACCAAGATGGTGGTGTAAGTAAACGCTGGTACATGCAGCCTCCAAAAAACACATCAAAATTACAACTAAAATACAGAACTACCATTGTTCAGAACTGCCAGAAATCTGACTGAATGGAATTTCTACAACTAGAGAAGTAAAAGAGAAAGTATGAGATTGGTAGCAGGGGCAGAGGCACTGAACAGGCTTGTCCATCACCCACATATGGTGTGGTGTTTCTTTGTTGTTTTTTAATTGGGAGGGATATCTAGGCTGTGGAGACCTCCCATGAGAAGCAAGGGGTTCCAGCCCTACACCAGACACCCAGTCCAGGATTCTTTGTGGGGGAGGAGATGTCCCCCTAACTTCAGGCTGTAAAAAAACAGTGGGGATTGTGGCTGAGTTACATGGAAGCTATTGTAGTCCCAGGAAGTTCCTTTCAAAGGGAGTGCACAAACTTACATGGCCCCCCTCCCTCTAAGCTCCAGTGCTGGGTGGCGGCATTAAGGGATCCAGGGACATATGTGGAGGAACTAGATTGTATGGCATCAGGGCAGGAATTCAGGGACAACCTTCTCCCAGATGAGGGTACTTGCAGGGATCATTTCTCCTGTGGTGGGACTTCCCCAGTCACAAAGCTGAGTGGCAGCCATATCTGAGTTTCCATCAGTTTGGCTAATGCTGTTTACTTCATCCTAGTGATACCATGACACTCTGCCCCATCCAATTTGCAGCCCCACCCAAGCTGTTTGCAACAACTTTTCCATATGAATGGCTTGTTCTGGCTCAGGCTTCAGACTTTCCTGAAATCTCTCAAACAAGTAGTAGTTGGTGTCAGTGTGCCCTATACCTATCAATAAGAGGCCCAAGACCCAGCACTAGCACCAGCCTGCCTTGCTTCACAGCTTGCCATCACCTGGGCACTTCCACGCCCAGTACAAATAGCAGTAATCTGCGGATCACTCTGTAGCTCCTGAAGGGTGACCCCAGGCGTGGATGACTTTGCACTTGCTGGAAGGCCCCAGAGCCAAAGCACATGGTGGACAGCTTCAGACCACACCAGATTACAACTCTACACATCCACAAGTGACAAACTCAAGGGGAAGACTCAGTGAGGACCAAAGCTCCACTGAAGCAAGACTTGCTCCATAGGGTGTTTTCTGCACAGCAGCTCTTCCACTGTAGTCGCAGCAGTCCTTACAGACAATTGGCCTGGAGGTCAATTCCTCCCAGTGATACCAATAGCAATCAAGGTTCAACTACAAAAAGACTGTGCACACATCACACAGGGGCACATCTGGAGTGCTCAGACCAGGTGACTGAGGAGGCTGAGTGACTGGGCCCTACACAATACCTACTACACAAGGCCACGCTACCAATTCTGGGAGACATAACAGGTATACCTAATACATAGAAACAAACAAAGGGAAGCCGTGAAAATAATGTGGAAACAAAGGAACATGTCACAAATGAAAGAACAGAAGAAATCCCCAGAAAAGAACTAAATGAAATAGAAGAATGCAAACTACTGGATACATAGCTCAAAATAATGGTTACAAGGTTACTCAAGGATCTCAATGAAAGCTTCAAGAGACTTAATGAGAGCTTCAATAGCCTTAATAAGACTTTCAATTATCTTAGTGAGAATTTCAAAGATATGAAAAGGACCAGTCAGAAATTAAGCATACACTAACTGAAATAAAGAATAGTGCACAGTGGTTCAACAGTAGAGTAGAGGATTCCAAGAATCAAATAAATGATTTGGAATATGAGGAAACAAAAAAACAACCAATCAAAAGAGAAAAAGAAAGAAAGAATTTAGAAATATGAAAATAGTGTAAGAAGCCTCTGGGACAACTTCAAGGGTACTAACACTCACATTATGGGAGTGTCAGAAAGAGAAGAGAAAGCAAGATATTCAAAACCTGTTTGAAGAAATAATGACAGAAACCTTCCCCTTCCTTGTGAAAGAAATATACTTACAAGTTCAAGAAGTGCTGAGAGTGCCAAACAAGAGGAATCCAAAGAGGCCAACACCAGGACACATCCTAATTAAAATGCCAAGGGTTAAAGACAAAGAGAAAATATTAAAAGCAGCAAGAGAAAAGCAGTTAATTACCTACAAGGGAGTACCCATAGACTGTTAGCTGGTTTCTCAATAGAAACTTTGCAGTCCAGAAGGGAGTGGCAAGAAATAATCAAAGTGATGAATACAAGGACCTACAACCAAGAATACTCTACCCAGCAAAGCTTTCATTTAGAATCGAAGGTCAGAAAAAAAAAATTGGCAGAGGTTTAGACGGACGTGTCGGTGCCTTGTCCCGGAGCAGATAAGGGCGAGCAGCTGAAACGGGTAACATACAGCCCGAATAAGCAGAGGAGATTCAGCTGAGAGACAGTCTGCAGCCAGGAAAGACAGAGAACTCCTAGAAAAAAGGAACAGTTAGAGACTGAGGCTGAAACCTCTCCCGGTGCACCGGCTCAGCCACAGAGACCGCGCCATCTTGAGTGGCTGTTACCGGCATCCAGAGACCGGCTACTAACCCGGAAGCAATGGCTCTCAAGCAGCGTGACTACGTGAACTCAGAGGAGCCCTGTTTCTCCCCACAGAAAGGTTAGACTTCCCCCAAAGGTGCGGTTTGCAATTTAGGTTGGAGAGAGGAATGCACATGGGGGGGGGAACTCTGCACTCCACAAAGTCCACGGTCGTTGGGGCCAGTGTGACCCACGAGTGGAAGGGCTCCCCCAGGGCTGCTGGCAGAAGGGGATGCTATAAATAAGCCCACAGTTGGACTGGACGCAAACAGGCAGCCTCAGATTTTGCCAGTCTGCCGGCTACTTGGTGCCAGGGGCCAGAGCGTGCGCAGAGACTCCGTGCAGATCTGGAAGGTGGAGCCTTGCAGGTTTGCACAACTTCCCAGGCTCTTGTTTTTACACTTCCTCTTAAATCTGTGCATTTGATTGTTGAACCCAGTGCATGGGATTACCCAGTTGGGGTCAGTTGCAGAGCCTGTAGGGGAAGGTTGTTTTTGGGGAGCCTGGGAAACAGAGCGGGGAGTGACGACTGGGAAACCAGCTCTGGGTGAAGGACTTTCCCAAACCAGTTTCAGGTACAATAGAGAACACCTGGTCAGAGAGGACCTATAGCCTCAGAGGTCAATCCCAACACACTGCAACCCAGAGGCAGAGCCACAAACTGACTCTCCTGTAAACACAGATAAAGGCTGTCTGGGAAACCAATACGGCCTGCCTTAAAATCAGGACTGTGGCTTACAACACGGAGGAACAGTGTATCAGAGGGAAATTCAACATTCTCCTGAATACTGGTGTGCCAAAAAGAAGAGCAGAAGATCTGAAGCACCTTCATTACTGCACATTTTTAATTATTTTTTTATTATTTTTTTCACCTTCTAACTAAGAAATCATTTTTTTTTCCTTTTTTTATCACCCGATTTTACCCTTTTAATTACTACATTTTTATTTTTAACCAGTATTATTACTGCTACCATTTTACCATTTTTTAAAGTGTCATTTTATTTTCTCTTTATTTTATTTTGGGACTAGTGTTCTCCATTCTATTTTCATCGTTCCTTTAGCATCATTTTCCTCTACCTCAATTTTGCCTCTGTGCTAAAACCCTCTTCCCCACTTTTCCCCTTTTGCTGTCCTGTTTCTCTTACCCTATTCCTGCTTTAGATTTTCCCTATTCTTTTTACCCCCTGTCTAAATTTCACCCTACTTATATATCCCTTTTCCAATCACCTGCTCTAAATCCTTATACACCTCTCCCTATTCTTTCTTCACTATCCAATTTTTTTCTTCTTTTCTCTATTGTTTTGTTGTTGTTTGCTTGATTGTTGAGTATATTGGGTTTTTTTTTAAGGATTGTTTGTGAGGTTGTTCTGCTTTTTCTTTTTCTTTTTCTGTTTCCCACCCCCCTACCCCCCACCCCCGGTTATTTCTGTGCTTCTGTTTTCCCTTGCCTCACTTGATATTATTGGTTGTTTGTAGTTTGTATTCATCTCCAGGGATCTGTTGCTGGAATTTGTTGGGATTAGTGGCGGTTCTATCGGAGTTTTCTCCTCATATGAATAGTCTCCTCCCCTCTTCTACTTCATTCTTTTTTCTCTTACTTTTTTTTCTCTGTTTCCTCTTCTGTCTTTTTCTCTTCTTTCTTCCTTATCCCCCAACTCTCTTAGCTCGGGTGGCCACCTTTATTTGGGGTTATTAATACCGTAAATACATTTGTGTTCAGTGCCTGGTACGTTGTGCCTTGTTGTGTTGTATTTTGTGCCTTTAAATCAACGCAGCAGATCCAAGCAACAGTGGCCTCTTGATCACCACACACTGTCTGAGGAACAGTTTCTGTGTGTGAAGCCTCCCTCCACCATCCAGAAAAGCCACCACAGCTGTGAACAGCACCCATCAGAGGACCTGCTACCAACGGAGGAGCAGCTGCTACCACAACTGCCAAGGAGCAACCACAGCCCGAGGAGCCACTGCCACCCAGGGAGCAGACACTGAACAACTCAATATCTATATATGTCAGTGAGATCAAACATGGGTAGACAAAGAAACCCCCAAAGGAAAGAAAAGGAGGACTCGCCAGAAAAGCAGCTAAGTGATACAGAGGCATGCAACATGACAGAAAAATAATTCAGAATAAAGGTCCTAGAGTGCATAAACCGGATGGAGGAAAAAATCAACAACATATACAAGAAGCAAGAAGAAACAGATGAAAAAATCAACAACTTAAGTAATACCCAAGAAGAAATGAAGAGCGATATAGCTGCAATAAAAAACACCATTGAAAGTATCAACAGTAGACTAGGAGAAGCGGAGGACCGAATTAGTGAATTAGAAGACAAGGAAGCAAAACACACCCAAACTGTACTTCAATTGGAGAAAAAAATTAAAAGACAGGAGGAGAGTCTAAGGGAGCTTTGGGACAACATGAAACAAAAGAACATATTAATAATAGGGGTGCCAGAACAACAGAAAGAGGAACAAGGATTAGAAAACCTATTGGAAGAAATAATATCAGAAAACTTCCCTGAGGTGGGGAAGAAAAAAGTCACACAAGCCCAGAGAGTCCCAAACAAGGTGAACCCAAAAAGACCCACACCAAGACACATCATAATTACCATGGCAAATGTTCAAGACAAAGAGAGAATCTTACAGGCTGCAAGAGAGAGACGGAAAGTTACATACAAGGGATCTCCCATTAGATTATCAAATGATTTCTCAACAGAAACACATCAGGCCAGAAAAGAATGGATGGAAATTTACAAAGTGATGCAAAGCAAAGGACTGAATCCAAGAATACTCTATCCAGCCAGGCTATCATTCAAAATTGAAGGGGAAATAAGAAACTCCACAGACAAAAAAAGGCTAAGGGAGTTTATCACCACCAAGCCAGCAATGCAAGAAATGCTAAAGGGACTGGTGTAAAAAGAAGAAATAGAATTGAAGGTCAGATAAAGAGCTTCACAGACAAGAAGAAACTAAAGGAATTAGTCACCAAAAACCAGTACAGTAGGGCTTTGACTTACGAGTTTAATTCGTTCCATGACGGAGCTCGTACCTCAAATTACTGGTATGTCAAATCAAGAAGTGAACGAGTGAGACACATGATGCTGGGCTGATGCTGTGGCATTCACTGTGACGTTCACTGCGCCAACTAGCGGTGGGGTATCTGAATCTGGCTGGTACCCCGAATTTTAGCTCACAACTCAAAGCAAAAAATCGGCCGAGCGACGGCTCGTATCTTGAAAAACTCATTAGTCGGGGACACTCGTAAGTCAAGGCCCCACTGTATTATATGAAATGTTAAAGGGTATTTTATAAGAAAAGGAAGGAGGAGGAGGAAAAAGGTGAGGAGATGGAGGGGGAAGAGGAGGAGAAAAAGGAGAAATATGAACGATAGAATGGTAACAAATACATATATATCAACAATTGAATCTAAAAATTAAAGTAAGTGAACAGGAATCTAATGAATACAATGAACTGATGAATAAAATAGAACCAGACTTATGGAAACATGGAACAGACTGATAAATTTTAGAGGGAAGAGGGGTAGTAGGAAGAGATTAATCAAACATCTTATACGCATATATGCATTACCTATGGACACAGACAATAGGGTGGTGAAGGCCTGGGGGGGGTAGGAACCTCGTGTAGGGGAGTATGGGTGGAAGAAACGGGGACATTATAATACTCTTAACAATAAAGATTAAAGGGAAAGTAAGAAAAGTTTACGTCTCATTCATGTCACAATTGAATCCTTAATTGTGGAAGGAGTTTTGGAAAGTTTAGGGTGTGAGCACTTTTCTAAGTGATAATTCAGAGATGTTGTCTCTTTTCATCTAATGGTGCAACTCTTTTAATGATCAGGAATATTACCTGCAGCATAATTTGCAGTGGCAAAATCCTGGAAACAACCTAAATGTCCACCATGTATTGTAAAAGTAAAATATAATATAATATAGCACTATATATTAAAAAAATGATGCAGCTTTTAATGCAATGACATAGAAAAATGTTCTAATATATTGTGAGATAAAAACAAAAGAAGGTGCAAAGGAGTGTGCATGATAAATTACTGTGTGTGTGTGTGTGTGTGTGTGTGTGTGTGTGTGTGTTTTCATTCTCTGGGAGAAAACACCCTCTCAAAGACCCAGCAGAGCAAGAGATTCCAACACGATGCTGGCAGAACTGGAGTGAGGGTGAGAGTACGAGTGAGGGAGTTAGTGAGAGGGTGAATGTACACCACTATTGTAGGAAATGGATAAGTAGGAAATTAGGGAGAAAGGTGTTGCTGTTGTTTTTTAACCACATATCTATTTGTCCTAGTTGAATTATGTACCATATGTATGTACTATTTATTTTAAAAACTCATAAGTATAACTAATACAAATAATATTTTAAAATAACCCAAACATAATCAGTGGAGACAATGAGGCTCCAGAGCAGAAGTTGTACTTTTACACAGAATATTGTCCTCACGTAAGAATAGATAGCTTTTACCAAGGTTTTAAGAAAAGGTTCAGTGTTATAGTATTATACAGTGGACTTATGTATGTCTCACTCAGTTTCCAACTGGAAAAACAGAAATAAATCTGAATATTTAAAATAGAAAAAAAATTAATACTGAGAAATGATTTTATACTTGAGGAAAGAACCTGAGAAACCAAACAAGTGACAGTTACCTTGGGGATTAGCAACAGCTGGAAGCCACTGCCTCCTGAGTTGGAAGGAAAAGAGGCAGATGTTTCACTACTGTTCAGCAGCAAGAATCATGAGGTAGAGCTAAAACTGTTACCATAGACAGTGAATTGGTGCACTGGGGAGTCTCCCTCATTGGACAAGATGGTGCAGGGGATGTTCTTACACTGAGCATGACAAAAGCTAGAAAGATGAATGTATAGAACCTAAGAACACCCAAAGCAAGCAAGGTAATTGGATAGAAAATAAGCCCTCCCCTCTCTGTTCTTGTAAGAACCAGTGGCTTGAGCAGAAAGGGGAGATAGTCTTTGAGTCTGGAACCACCATTCTTCCAGGTTGCATGACATCTGAATAAAATCTCTTTCCTTTTGCACCAGCACCTACCTCACGAGTTTGGCTTTCTTTGCATCAGGCAGCCAAATATGCATATTTTCTTACAGTTTTTGGGCTACCCATATGGGACAGTGGAGACCTCAGTAGGTCTTGGAGTGCCTGGACTGGAGTTCAAGCTGCCTATGGCAGACCAACCCTGCAAGTGGGACTATAAGAACTTCCCAACAGCTGCCAATAACTTTTCTTGGGGAATTTTTCTGCACTCCTTTTCAAGGCTTCACATGCCTGAAATGCTTGGCTGGTGAAAGAAAACAGGTTTTTGGGGAGCAGAAAGACTCTAAAACAGGATAAGCCAAACTAGTATGCACAACAGGGGCCCTCTATCCCTGCTTCTTGAGCTTTGTGCCACTTGGTCTCTGTGCCATTTTGGTCTGGTTAATACCATGTGCAGTACTGGTTGGTAGGTTATCCCTCCTGCTTGTGATTCATGCTACTTGAGCTTCCTGCCATTTGGACTTCATGCCACTTGGGCTTCATGCCATTTTGGTCTGGTCAGGACTACATTCAGTTGGCATTCCTAAAACGCTAGGACTTGCTTGTGAGCACTAATTTGGATTAATGGAATTATGGATCTCAGTTGTTTTTTAATCTTTGTCTGAGGATATGTTTTTTACTGCTTTTTAGAGAGAGGAAGGGAGAAAGAAAGAAACATCTGTCATTGCTTCCTGTACATGCCCTACAATTTGGGTATGTGCCCTGACCAGAAATCAAATCTGTCACCCTTAGTGTATGGAATAATGCTCCAATCAACTGAGCCACACTGGCCAGGGTGGGTCTAAGTTTTGTTAATATGTTCCCACACTGTCTGGAGTCTTTCTATGGTTATGGGTTTGTACTTTTGTGCCATTGGGGGTTGTTCTGTTTTGACTCCTGAAATTAGCTCACTGGTCCAAATGTTAGAAGATTGGTCCATGTGTAACTATGATCCAACAACTAAGAAGAAGGATTTTGTTTTCTATTGTAGCATTGCTTGGTTGGCCTACGTATACTTTAGACTATGGGTGGGGTGGGGTGGGGGGAAATGGCCCCTAAACATTTTTATAAATTACTACACTAACATACAGTTGGAATTGTTTTGCCAACAGTCAGGGAAATGGGACAAAAATCCCTATGTCCAGGCATTTGTTTTTTTAAAAATAAGGATTTGGAAAAGAAAGGAAACAAACTAATAATACAGAGAAGAGAATTGGCTTTCAAACCCCTCCATGAAAGCAAGACACAGGAAGAAAAGGAAAATGAAGAGTTGAATCTTTATAATGCCTGAACCTAGAGGACCCAGGATTATCCATAGGAAGATTACCCCTGCAACTACTTCCACTGCTAGATAAACCCAAGATAGGACTCAGAGGAGCAACAGCTCCACCCTGTATGATGAAAGAACAGTCACCCTCTCAAAGACCCAGCAGAGCAAGAGACTCCAACATGATGCTGGCAGAACTGGAGTGAGGGTGAGAGTATGAGTGAGGGAGTTAGTGAGAGGGTGAGTGTGTGGAGACGTGTGTGTGTGTGTGTGTGTGTGTGTGTGTGTGAGCCAGATATCATGCAGGAGTTCTGGAGGTGGGTGGTTAGGCTCTCCTGGCCCAGGAGCTACTGCTGTTTCCCTAACCATTCCCCAGGTGCAGCTCCAGTTTGGAGACCATATCCTATTTGGGAGGAGGCTGCAGGGATCAGCAGCAGCTAGGCACCCAGCCTTGCCACCACCTGGCCTTGCTGCAGCCAAGGCCCAAACCCACACCCACCCCAAACAGAACCCTGAGCACCTGACACAGACATCAGTGGAACCCTATATGCCTGCAGTGGACACCATCTGGACCCACATGACTGCCACTGACCCAGCAGGACTCTTGTTCCTACTTTGGACTTACCCACCACCACCACTACTGTGAGACCACCACCACTGTGCTGCCACCACCACCTTCGTGCCTGGCTGCTCTGCTCCACAACCAGGGCTTGGGGGCAGAAACTGTACTAAAGGCCAGGGAGATGTATGTACTCTCTTCTGCTCTGTATTAACTAGAACTGAGAAACTGAGGAGACTGAAGATGTTGCAGATCTGTAGGTGAGATAGGAGTGCCTGAGACAGAGAGATGGCACAGAGGGCACAGGCTGTAGAGACTGTGGAGGAGGTGCAGCTGTGGAAGCCTGGGGCTGAAATACCTGGATAGAATAGCACTACCATCCCGCCATCATGCAGCCTGGAAAGCACCTTCTGATCAGTGGGAAGGGCCTCACAGTGAATATCAGGGCCAGCCTCCAATGGAGAAGTCTGAAGGACACACCCAGCATTGAATCTTGGGGACCCTTTATTTCTTGTAGGAATGTGTGCTGGTGAGCAGAAAGAGAACTGGACAGTAGAAGCAGGAAGAAGGATCATCCCTGCCCACCTGAATTGCAGGGGAAGTGTCCTCTTTCCCACTGGCAAAACAGCTGTGTCTAACCTGACTGCAGAGATCTGAGGCAAGGGGGAACAGCATGCGGCTGAAAATCTGTGTCCATTCAGGTGCAGCAAGGAGGTGCCAGAAATCCAGGCAGAATGGAGGCATTGGAAGGAGAGGAAGTGGCCTACCCCATTCCTGCAAGCTACTGGCACCACTCCCAACACTAATCTGATCAATCCATCTCAGCCAAGACCAGGATTCCCCCACAGAGCTGGGGGAATAGTTGAAAAGAGGGACACTCAAGGTGTGAGACTTGAGGCAAACCAGTCTTTGGGCTAAGGAGGCCCCATCTGCTGGACTACTAGGAGGTTAAACTTAGAGGGCCTCAATCTGGTTGCCCAGGGCTAGGAAGAGACAGTGACTCACATTGGCCTGCACCAGAGAAGATCCCAGGAGGCTGAGCATAAACACACCAAGGGGTCAGATTGAATATTAGAGCAAAATACAACAAGCTCCACAAATAGTGGACTCAAAAGTTTTTGTGTGAGTGTGTGTGTGTGTGTGTGTGTGTGTGTGAATGGCTTTTGTTTACATGTTTGCTTTCACTGTTGTTTGTTTATCTCCCTCATTTTCTTCTCTTTTTCTTGCATATATCTAATTTCTATCTTTCCTTTGATTCTATTCTCTTTTTATTGTTATTATTCATTTTTCTTACTTTATTTTATTTTTATCTTCCTTTATTTTATCTTTTCCATTTAATTTTCCTATCTATATTTTAATATTTCCGCTGTTACTATGTTTTAAATTCATTATTATTTAAAAAATCCATTATTATTATTTCACTTATTTTCTGTTTTCTTTTCTTTTTATTGCTATACTATTTATTTTAGCTTCCTTCTTGCTTCCTATTGACATTTGTATCTAAATCTTTGTTCTTTTTTTTTATATCTCCTCTAATTATTTGGTCTTGTGTATTTTAGTATTCTTTTTATTTTTTCTTTGCTTTGCATTCTATTTCATTTCCTTCTTAGTCTTTCCTGTTGCTTCTCTGCATAGCTTGATTTTCATGGTGTGTTGTTTTTTTTTATTTTGTCCAATTGTGTCATCACCTGTATAACAGCTGGCATAACAATGTTGGGGGTGAGCCTCACTGTCAGCAAGTTGGAGGGGATAGCCCTCCCACAGATGGGACATCAACAATCAAGTCTCAAATACAACAGGAGGTCCCAAATAATTCCCACAAAGGGTAATTCTAGTGCATCCAGCTCAGTAGATCAAAGAGACTGCACTACTGGACCCCTCAAGACACTTTCTACATAAGGCCATTCCACAAAGACTGGGAGACATAATAGTTCTATCTAATGCATAGAAACAAATACAAATAGACAGCTAAAATGGAGAGACAAAGAAAAACCTCAAATGAAAGAAAAGAAGGAATTTCCAGGAAAAGAACTAAATGAAATGGAGGCAAGCAACCTATCAAACATAAAGTTCAAAGTAAGGGTTATAAAGTGCTAAGGACCTAAGTGCAAAATACAAGGAACTCAGTGGGAACTAAAACAGCATAAAAAAGAAATAGAAACCATGAGCAAGAACCAGACAGAAATGAAGAATAATATATCTAAAATCAAAAACATACTAAAAGAATTAAAATTAGATTGGATGAAACATGATTGAATCAGTAATTTGGAAGACAGGATATAAAAAAATACCCAATTAGAACAGCAGATATTTTTTTTTACAAAAATTATAAAGCAGGAACATAGCTTAAGGAAGCTCTGGGACAACATGAAATGTAACAACATCCACATTATAGGAATGCCAGAAGGAGAAGAATATGAGCAAGGAACAGAGAAACTGTTTGAAGAAATAATGACAGAAAACTTCCCAACCTGGTGAAGGAAAAAGTCACACAGGTGCACGAGGCACAGAAAGGTCCAATCAAGATGAACCCAAAGAGTCCCACACCAAGACACATCATAATTAAAATGGCAAATGTTAAAGACAAAGAAAGAAATTTAAAGGCAGCAAGAGAGATACAGAAAATTATCTACAAAGGAGTTCCCATTAGAATGTCAGATGACTTCTCAATAAAAACACTTCAGGCCAGAAGGGAGGGGCATGAAGTATTCAAAGGAATGAAAAGCAAAGGGCTGAATACAAAACTATTGTATCCAGCAAGGATATCATTTAAAATTGAAGTGAAATAAAAATCTTCCTGGAACAAAAAACAAACAAAACAAACGAACAAAAAAGGTTAAAGGAGCACATTACCACCTAACAAGCAATGCAAGAAATATTAAAGGGACTGCTTTAAGAAGAAGAAAAGGAGAGAGAGAGGATCACAGTCATAAAGTAAATAAAAATGGCAATAAATAAATACCTACCAATAATAACCTTAAAGGTAAATGTATTAAATTCTCCAAACAAAAGACATAGGGTGACTGAATGGATAAGAAAATGTGACCCAAATATATGCTGTCTACAAGAGACCCACCTCAGAACAAAAGATACACACAGAATGAAAGTGCAAGAATGGAAAAAAAATATTTCAGGCCAATGGAAAGGGGAAAAAAAGCTAGGATAGCAACACTCATATCAGACAAAATAGACTTCAAAATGAAGGCCATATCAAGAGACAAGGAAGGACACTGCATAATACTAATGGGAATGATTCAACAAGGAAATATAACAGTTCTAAACATATATGCAACTAATACAAGAGCACCTAAATATGTATTTTTTTAAAAAAACCTCTTAAAATGTGTTAAGGGAGAGGTTGATGGAAGTAATAGTAGGGGACTTTAACAGCCCACTGACATCATTGGATAGATCTTCAAAAAAAAATACAAGAAACAGAACCTAAATGACACTGTATATTAGATGAATCTATCTGATATTTATACAACATTTTGCCCCAAAGCAACAAAATAAAAATTCTTCTCAAGTGCACATGAAACATTTTCAAAGATAGAACACATGTTAGAACACAAAACAAGTTTATTCAAATTAAATAAGATACATTTCATACCAAGCATCTTCTCTGATTACAATAGCATGAAGTTAGAAATTAACTATAAGAAAAAACTCAAAAACATTAAAAAATGGATACTAAATACCATGTTATTAAACAATGAATGTATTACCAATGAAATCAAGGAAGAAATAAAAAACTTTCTGGAAACAAATGAAAATGAACACAGAACCATTCAAAAGCGATGGGACAGAGCAAAAGCAGTCCTGAGAGCGAAGTTCATAGCATTACAGGCCTACCTCAAGAAAGAAGATAAAGCACTAATAAATTATCTAACACAACAAATAAACAAATTGGGAAAAGAACAACATGAAAAGTTCATAAGAAGTACAAGGAAGGAAATAATAAAGGTCAGATTGGCAATAAATGACATAGAGACTAAAAAAAAAAACAAAAAACAAAACAACAACAAAAAAAAAACAAATCGAGACCTAAGATGGCTTCCTTAATATATATATATATATTTTTTTTTTCTCTTTTTTGTATTTAGGTTTTTTTTTTTTTTTTTACTTTTCTTCTTATACACTCATTAGCTTCCTACCTCCTGTATACTGAATTGTGGCTATTTCCCCATTCATTCAATTCCTTGATCTTACCTTCTGGAAATAAGCTCTGCTTCCTCAGATTCATCTGGATGTTTGTTGTTTGAGGGTTTGTAGTTTACATACTTTAAATTAGTTGTTATTTGTAGTTTGCATTAATATCTGGGTGTTTGTTGTTTGCATTTTTTGGATTATTTATTGTTTTATTGCAGCCTTCATGTGTATGTATATATATATATATATATATATATATATATATATATATTTCCCCCCTTCTTTTTATTCTCTTTCTTTTTGCTCTTCTTTTTTTTCCTTTTCTCAATATCATTTTGGCACTCTTTTCTATCCCCTAACTCTCTTTTTTCGGGTGGTCACCCTTATTTGGGGTTATTAGTAATGTGATTACAACTGTGTTTGGTGCTCTGTGTGCTGTGTATTGTTGTGGTGTATTTTGTGCCTTTAAGACAACTCAGGAAAGAAAGAGCAACATAACCAGGCATCCAGAGAGGAACAATTATGGGGAGACAAAGAAACAGCCCACATACAAAAGAAAAGGAGGCATCACCAGAAAAGAAAGTAAATGAAATGGAGCAAGCAAAATGTCAGACAAAGAATTCAGAGATATGGTCATAAGGTCGCTGACAAGGATAAAAGAAAAATTAAATAATATGTGTAAGAACCAAGAGGAAATGAAGAAGAACCAAGGAGAAATAAAAAATGACATCGCTGCAATAAAGAACTCAATAGAAAGCATCAACAGTAGACTAGAAGAAGTGGAGGATCACATCAGTGAGCTAGAAGACAAGGTAGGAAAAAATACCCAAGCATCTAGGAAAACAAACAAACAACTTAAAAAAACAGGAGTAGATCCTAAGGGAACTTTGGGACCACAGAAAATGAAACAACATCTTCATCATAGGGGTGCCAGAAGGAGAGGAAACTGAGCAAGAATAGAAAGCCTATTTGAAGAAATAATGATAGAAAACTTCCCTGATATCGGGAAGAAAAAAACTCACACAAGTCCAAGAAGCTCACAGAGTCCAAACAAGATGAACCCCAAAAGATCGAAACCAAAGAACATTATAATTAAATTGGCAAACACCAAAGACAATTTAAGTATCTTAAAGGATGCCAGAGAGGGACAGAAAGTTACCTACAAGTGATCTCCCATCAGATTATCTATTGATTTCTTAACAGAAACACATTAGGCCAGAAGGGAATGGAATGAAATATACAAAGTTATGCAAAGCAAGGGTCTGAATCCAAGAATACTGTACCCAGCAAAGATATCAATCAAAGTTGAGGGTGAAATCAGGAGCGTCACAGACAAAAAAGGACTAAGGGAGTTTATTACCAGCAAACCAGCAATGCAAGAAATGCTAAAGGGTCTCCTGTAAAAATAAGAAATAGGAAGGGAAGAAGGAACACAGGCATAAAGAATAAAAATGGCGACAAACAAGAACCTATAAATAATAACTTTAAATGTAAATGGATTAAATGCCTCAATCAAAAGACATAGGGTAGCTCAGTGGATAAGAAAACATGACCCATATATCTGCTGTCTACAAGAAAACCACCTTAGAACAAAGGACTCACACAGACTGATGGTGAAGGGATGGAAACAGGTTTTTCAAGTGAATGGAAATGAAAAAAAAAAAACTGGGGTAGCAATACTTATATCAGACAAATTAGACCTCAAAGTGAAGGCCATAACAAGAGATAAAAAGGCCACTTCATAATACTAAAGGGATCAATTAAAAAAGAAGATATAACTCAGGTAAACATATATGCACCCAATTTAGGAGCACCCAAATACATAAAAAAAAACCTACTGGAGGATATCAAGGGAGATATTGACAGCAACACAGTCATAGTAGGGGACTTTAATACCCCACTAATACCACTGGACAAATCCTCTAAACAAAAAAATCAGAAAAGAAACAGCAATCCTAAATGACTCAGTAGATCAGATGGAATTAACTGACATCTTCAGAACATTCCACCCCAAAACCGCAGAATATACATTCTTCTCAAGTGCATATGGGTCATTTTCAAAGATAGACTACATATTGGGGCATAGGCAAAGTCTCTTAAAAGTCAAGAAGATAGAAATCATATCAAGCATCTTCTCAGATCATAATGGCATAAAATTAGAAATCAACTACAAAAAAAACCAACAATTAAAAAAATCAAACACCTGGAAGCTAAATAGCATGCTTTTAAACAATGAATGGGTTACCCAGGAGATCAAAGTGGAAATAAAAAGCATCATGGCAACAAATGACAATGAAAACACAACAATCCAAAATCTATGGGACACAGCAAAATCAGTCTTCACAGGGAAGTTCATAGCTCTGCAGGCCTATCTCAAAAAACAAGTAAATATGGTAATAAATTATCTAACTCTACAATTCCAAGAGTTAGAAAGAGATCGACAAGAAAAGCCCACCATAAGCAGAAGGAAGGAAATAATAAAGATCAGAGCGGAGATAAATGACTTAGAGACAAAAAAAAAAAAAAATACAATACAAAAGATCAACAAAACCAAGAGCTGGTTCTTTGAAAGGATGAACAAGATTGAGAAACCTCTAGCCAGGCTCACCAAGAAGCAAAGAGAAAGGACCCAAATAAACAAAAACGAAATGAAAGAGGTGAAATAACAACAGACCCCATAGAAATACAAAGAATCATAAACAATACTATGAGCAACTCTGTTCCAACAAAATGGACAACCTAAATGAAATGGACATATTTTTAGAAAAATACAAGCTCCCGAAACTCAATCAAGAAGAATCAAAAAAACCTGAATAGGCTGATAACTACCGAAGAAATTGAAGCAGGGATCAAAAATCTTCCAGCAAACAAAAGCCCTTGTCTGGATGGCTTTACAGGGGATTTCTACCAAGCATTCAAAGAAGAACTAAAACCTATTCTCCTCAGACTATTTCAAAAAATTGAAGAGAAAGGCACACTTCCAAGCTCTTTCTATGAAGCCAGCATTACCCTAATTCAAAAACCAGATAAAGACACCACAAAAAAAGAGAACTAGAGGGCAATATCATTGATGAACATATCAGTGATGGCGAACCTATGACACGTGTGTCAGAGGTGACACGCGAACTCATTTTTTTTGCTTGATTTTTCTTTGTTAAATGGCATTTAAATATATAAAATAAATATCAAAAATATAAATCTTTGTTTTACTATGGTTGCAAATATCAAAAAATTTCTATATGTGACACGGCACCAGAGTTAAGTTAGGGTTTTTGAAAATGCTGACACACCGAGCTCAAAAGGTTCGGCATCACTGACATAGATGCTAAAATCCTCAACAAAATTCTAGCAAATCAGATCCAGCATTACATTAGAAAGATCATACACCATGTCCAAGTAGCAAGGCACTGTTCTCAAAACTTCCTGGTACTGGCAAATGAATAGACATTAGGCCAATGGAACAGAACAGAAAACCCAGAAATTGACCCAACCATTATGCTCAATTAATAGTTGACAAAGGAGGCAAGAGCATACAATGGAGTCAAGACAATCTCTTCAATAAATGGTGCTGGGAAAATTGGTCAGATACATGCAAAAAAAAAAAAGAAACTAGATCACCAACTTACACTATATAAAAAAAAAACAAAAACTAAAAATGGCTAAAGAACTTAAATGTAAGACTGGAAACCATAACAATCTTACAAGATTCCATAGGCAGCAAAATGTCCCTAATAGATACTATTTTGACTAATATGTAAATGTGAATTGAAAAGAAGTATCATTAAAAGATAAAGAGCATGAATTGTTGGGAAACTTCAGAGATTTCCATTTTTAAATTCTCTCTTCTCAGGTTTTTGTTTTTTTCTGTTGTTTACTTCCTGCCTTCACTGAGCTCCAGAAGCCAATACACCTCCTAGGGCAATGGAGACTAAGAAGAAAATAAACAAATGGGACTACATCAAAATAAGAAGCTTCTGCACAGCAAAAGAAACCATTAACAAAACAACAAGAAAGCCCACTGCATGGGCGAACATATTTGCCAATGTTATCTCTGATAAGGGTTTAATCTCCAAAATTTACAGAGATATCACACAACTTAACAAAAGGAAGATAAACAATCCAATCAAAAAATGGGCAAAGGATCTAAATAGACACTTTTCAAAAGAGGACTTACAGAAGGCCAAGAGACATCTGAAAACATGCTCAAAGTCACTAATCATCAGAGAGATGCAAATCAAAATGACAATGTGGTACCATCTCACACCTGTCAGAATGGCTATCATCAAAAAATCAACAAATGACAAATGCTAGTGAGGATGCAGAGAAAAAGGAACCCTCTTGCACTGCTGGTGGGAATGCAGACTGTTGCATCTACTGTGGAGAACAGTATGGAGTTTCCTCAAAAAGTTAAAAATGGAATTCCCATTTGATCCAGTCATCCCACTTCTAGGACTATATCCCAAGAAACTAGAAACATCAATCAGAAAGGATATATGCACCCCTATGTTCATAGCAGCACAATTTACATAACTAAGATTTGGAAGTAGCCCAAATGCCCATCAGCAGATGAGTGGATTAAAAAACTGTGGTACATCTATGCAATGAATACTATCTAATCTAATAATAGACAAACATGGTAATTGACCGTACCTTTGCTACGCCTCTCATTGGCTAATCAGTGTAATATGCAAATTAACCACAACAAAGATGGTGGCTAATTTGCATACTGCAGGCAGGGCAGGCCAGCGCGTGCTGCCATCTGGGCCCCTGTGCGCCGCCTAAGCCCCGCCCCCAGCTGAGACACCCATGTGCGGCCCTGGGCGAAGGGGTTTGGCAGCGCGAACGGGCCGCCTAAGCTCCGCACCCATCCGGGACCCCCATGTGCATCCCTGGGCAGAGGGGCTTGGCGGACTGAATGCACCACCTAAGCCCCACCCCAGCCGGGACCCCCGTGTGTGGCCCTGGGCTGGCGGGACCCCCGTCTGCGGCCCTTGGAGGAGGGCTTGGTGGTGCTGTCGTCTCGAAGAAGCCCTATTCTTGGAGGAATTCTCCTGCAACGGGCTTCTAGTCTGTAATCTAACACCGCAATGACCATAGATCAGCGTGGGTGGGCAGGGCTGAGAGCAGGGTGAGGAAATAAGCCAATCAGAGAAAGATAAATATCACTCATATGTGGTATATAATGATCAACATAAACTGATGAACAAAAATAGATCCAGAGACAAATGGTAGGGGAGGGTTAGAGATCAACCAAAGGACTTGTATGCATGCATATTAGCATAACCAATGGACACAGACACTGGGGTGGTGGGGACATGCCCTTGGGTGTGGGTGGGGCCAGGGGGATCAATCAGGGGCAAGGAGACATATGTAAAACTTTAGAAAATAAAATAAATAAATAAATAAAAATAAAATCAAGAACCTGGTGCATCTAGCTTTGGTTTTTCTCAAGATTGTTTTAGATATTCAGGGACATTTGTGCTTTCATACAAGCTTTGGTAAAGAAATTCCACTTGGCCCTGGCCGGTTTGCCTCACTGGATAGAGCGTCGGCCTGGGGACTGAAGGGTCCTGGGTTCGATTCCGGTCAAGGGCATGTACCTTGGTTGGGGGCACATCCCTGGTAGGGGGTGTGCAGGAGGCAGCTGGTCAATGCTTCTCTCTCATCAATGTTTCTAGCTCTCTGTCCCTCTCCCTTCCTCTCTGTAAAAAATCAATAAAATACATATTTTAAAAAAAGGAAATTCCACTTGAATTTTGAATATAAATTGCATTGAATCTGGTAGATTGGTTTGGGTAGTATGGACGTTTGAACAATATTTATTCATCCAATCCATGAGAATAAAATTATGTTTTTATTTCTTTGTCTCCTTGGATTTCTTTATTTTTCCCTTTAAAATTTATTTTATTCTTGAGAGTATTACAGATATCCCCCATTTTCCTCTTTTTGCCCCTCTCTACCTGGCTTCTGTCCCACCCAAGGACTTTACCTTTCTATTGTCTGTGTCAGTGGGCTATGTATATACGCATAAAAGTTATTTGGTTAATCTCTCCACACTCCCTCTTCCCTCTGATATGTCATTATGTTCCATGCTTCTATGTCTCTGACCTATTTTGTTCATTAGTTTACTCTGTTCATTAGATTCCACGTATAAATGAGATAATGTGACATTTGCCTTTCTCTGACTGGCTTATTTCAATTAATATAACAATCTCTTGGCCCACATGCTGTCTCAAAGGGTAAGAGATCTTTCCTTTTTACTGCTGCAAAGTATTCCATTGTGTAAATGTAGCACATCTTTTTTATCTACTCATCTACTGATGGACACTTGGGCTGTTTCCAGATCTTAGTTATCTATACTACTAAAAGGGTAATATGTTAATTAGACCAAACATCTTCTGGACATATTTCCAGACAAAGCCATGGCAATCAGGCAGGCAGGTAGAGGCAGTTAGGGGTGATCAGGCAGGCAGACAGAGGTGGTTAGGGGCGATCAGGCAAGCAGGGGAGCAGTTAGGGGCATTAGATAGGCAGGCAGAGTGGTTAGGGGCAATGAAGCAGGCAGGCAGAGGGGTTAGGAGTGATCAGGGAGGCAGGCAGATGAGCAGTTAGGAGCCAGCGGTCCTGGATTGCGAGAGGGATGTCCAACTGCTGGTTTACGCCCAATCCCACTATCAGGCCTAAACTGGCAGTCAGACATCCCCCAGGGGTCCTGTATTGGAGAGGGTGCAGGCTGGGCTGAGGGATCCCCCCCCCCATGCATGAATTTCTATAGTCTATAATAATAAAATGCTAATATGCTAATTAGACCATATGTCTTCTGGACGTCATTCTGGACATCTTTCCTGACTAAGCTGGGGCTGAAAGGAAGCCATCCCAGGTCCTGGGTGCCTGTGGGTGGCCCAAGGGAAGCCAGCCTGGGTCTCGGGTGCCCATGGTGACTGGAGGAGGGAAGCGGCCCAGGTCCTGTGTGCCAGAGGGAAGCCGGTGCCAGCAGCTGGGGGAAGGAAGGCCTACTCTTGCATGAATTTTCGTGCATTGGGCCTCTAGTTTTAAATAATGCTGCTATTAACATATATGCCAGGCACATATTCTTTTTGATTGGCATTTCTGGATTTATAGGATATATTCCCAGATGGGAGATCCTCTGGGTCAAATGAAAGTCCTTTTTTTTGGGAACTCCATACTGTTGTTTTTTTTTAAAATATATTTTTTATTGATTTTTTACAAAGAGGAAGGGAGAGGGATAGAGAGCTAGAAACATCAATGAGAGAGAAACATCAATCAGCTGCTTCCTGCACACCTCCTTCTGGGGATGTGCTCGCAACCAAGGTACATGCCCTTGACCAGAATCGAACCTGGGACCTTTCAGTCCGCAGGCTGACGCTCTATCCACTGAGCCAAACCAGTCAGGGCTCCCTACTGTTTTTAACAGTAGCTGCACAAATCTCTGCATTACCACTAGCAGTGTTCCCATTTCTCCACATCCTCACCAGCACTTGCTGTTTGTTGATTTACTGATTGTAGCCTTTCTGGCAGGTGTGAACTCATTGTCATTTTAATTTGCATCTGATGATTAGTGACATTGAGCATTTTTTCATATGTCTATTGGCCACCTGTATGTTCTCTTTGGAGAAGTGTCTATTCAGGTCCTTTGTCAATTTTTTATTAGATTGTTTTCCTTGTGTTGAGTTTTATGACATATATTTTGGAAATTAACCCTTATCACATGAATTATTGGAGAATATGTTTTCCCATACCATGGGTTCCCTTTGCCTTTTGAGGATGGTTTATTTTTCTGCACAGAAACATTTTAGTTTGATATAGTTCCATTTGTTTATTTTTTCCTTTGTTTCTCTTACCCTCAGAGATGTATCTGTGAAAATTCTTCTACGTGAAATATCTGAAATTTTTACTGCCTATTGTTTCTTCTGAGATTTTTATGGTTTCATGACTTATATTTAAGTATTTTATCCATTTTGAGTTTATTTTTGTGAATGGTGTGTGTTGGTGGACTAGTTTCATTTTGATGCAAGTATCTGTCCTATTTTCCCAACACCATTTATTGAAGAGATTCTCTTTACAACATTGTATGATTTTGCATCCTTTATAAAATATTAATTTTCTATAATTGTGTGGGTCGATTTCTGGGGTCTTTGCTATGTTCCATAAACCTATGCCTGTTCTTATGTCAGTAACAGGCTGTTTTGATTACAATGGCTTTGTAGCTTGATATCCAGTACTGTGATCCCTCCAACTTTGTTCTTCTTTCTTAATATTGCTATGGCTATTTTGGGCCTTTTGGGTTCCATATAAATTTTTGGGATATTGTTCTAGATCTGTGAAATATGCCAATGGTAAATTAGTAGGAATTGTTTTGAAACAATAGAATGCTTTGGGTAGTGTGGACATTTTAATGGCGTTAATTCTTCCAATCCGTGAACACATTATGTTACCACTTCTTCGTATCTTCCTACATTTCTTTTTGCAATGTGCTATAGTTTTCCGAGTATAGGTCTTTTACCACTGTTGTTAAGTTTATTTATAAGTACCGTATTTTGTTGCTGTTATTGCAATGGTAAATGGGATTGTTCTTTTTGTTTGTTTGTTTGTTTTTGACCACTTTTTTTCTTTATTGATTAAGGAATTACATATGTGTCCTATCCCCCCATTGCCCCCCCCCACTCATGCCCTCACCCCCTGGTGTCTGTGTCCATTGGTTAGGCTTATATGCATGCATACAAGTCCTTTGGTTTATCTATCCCCCTTATCCCCACCCTCCTCTTCCTTCCCTCTGAGGTGTGATGGTCTGATTGATGCTTCTCTCTCTGGATCTGTTTTTGTTCATCAGTTTATGTTGTTCATCAGATTCCATAAATTAGTGAAATCATGTGATATTTATCTTTCTCTGACTGGCTTATTTCGCTTAGCATAATGCTCTCCAGTTCCATCCATGCTGTTGCAAATGGTAAGAATTCCTTCTTTTTTACTGCAGTGTATTATTCCATTGTGTAGATGTACCACAGTTTTCTAATCCACTCATCTGCTGATGGAACTTAGGCTGTTTCCAAATGTTAACTATGGTAAATTGTGCTGCTATGAACATAGGGGTGCATATATCCCTTCTGACTGGTGTTTCTAGTTCCTTGGGATATATTCCTAGAAGTGGGATCACTGGGTCAAATGGGAGTTCCATTTTTTTTTAAATATATTTTATTGATTTTTTACAGAGAGGAAGGGAGAGAGATAGAGAGTTAGAAACATCGATCAGCTGCCTCCTGCACATCTCCTACTGGGGATGTGCCCGCAACCCAGGTACGTGCCCTTGACTGGAATCGAACCCGGGACCTTTCAGTCCGCAGGCCGACGCTCTATCCACTGAGCCAAACCGGTTTCGGAGGGAGTTGCATTTTTAACTTTTTGATGAAACTTCATATTGTTCTCCACAGTGGCTGCACCAGTCTGCATTCCCACCAGCAGTGCAAGAGGGTTCCTTTTTCTTTGTGTCCTCACTAGCATTTCTCATTTGTTGATTTGTTGATGATAGCCATTCTGACAGGTGTGAGATGGTACCACATTGTCATTTTGATTTGCATCTCTCGGATAATTAGTGACTGAGCATGTTTTCATATGTCTCTTGCCTTCCTTATGTCCTCTCTCAAAAACTATCTATTTAGGTCCACAGCCCATTTTTTTATTGGGTTGTTTGTCATCATTTTGTTAAGTTGTATGAGTTCCACGTAAATGTTGGAGATTAAACCCTAATGAGTGATAACATTGGCAAATATGTTCTCCCATGCAGTAGGCTTTCTTGTTGTTTTGTTAATGGTTTCTTTTGCTGTACAGAAGCTTTTTATTTTGATGTAGTCCCATTTGTTTATTTTTTTCCATTGGCCTAGGAGCTGTATCAGTGAACATATTCCTTTGGCTTATGTCTGAGATTTTGCTGCCAGGCTATTCCTCTAATATTTTTATGGTTTCTGGTCTTATGCTTAAGTCTTTTATCCATTTTGAGTTTATTTTTGTGTATGGTGTATGTTGGTGGTCTAGTTTCATTTTTTTGCATGTATCTGTCCAATTTTCCCAGCACCACTTATTGAAGAGACTGTCTTGACTACATGTATGTTGTTGCCTCCTTTGTCAAATATTAATTGAGCATAGTGGTTTGGGTCATTTTCTGGGTTCTCTATTCTATTCCATTGTTCTATATGTCTGTTCTTGTGCCATTACCAGGCAGTTTTGAGAACAGTGGCTTTCTAATACTCCTTGATATCTGGTATTGACATCCCTCCTACTTTGTTCTTCTTTCTCAGGATTGCTGCAGCTATTCTGGGTCTTTTTTTATTCCACATTAATATTTGCAGAGTTCATTCTAGGTCTGTGAAATATGCCTTTGGTATTTTAATGGGGAGTACATTAAATTTATAGATTGCTTTGGTTAGTGTGGACATTTTAATGATGTTGTTTCTACCAATTCATGAACCTGGTATATTCTTCCATCTGTTTATGTCTTCCTCTATCTCTTTTTTCAGTGTCCTGTAGTTTTCCAAGTACAGGTCTTTTACCTCTTTATTTAAGTTTGTTCTTAGGTATCTTAATTTTTTGGTTGGGATTGTTTTTTTAATTTCTCTTTATAGGAGTTGATTATCCTATATAATAAAAGGGTAATATGTAAATCGACCAAATGGCGGAATCACCAGTCGCTGTGATGCACACTGACCACCAGGGGGCAGATGCTCAACATAGGAGCTGCCCCCTGGTGGTCAGTGTGCTTCCACAGGGGGAGCACCGCTCAGCCACAAGCCTGGCTGAAGGCTGGGGAGTGCAGTGGCGGTGGCAGGAGCCTCTCCTACCTCTGCAGCAGCTCTAAGGATGTCTGACTTAGGGTTTAGGCCTGCTCCCATTAGGCGGGCCTAAACCCTCCGTGGCACATCCCCTGAGGGCTCCTCGACTGCTGTAGGGTGCAGGTCAGGCTGAGAGAACATCCACCCTGCCCGAGTGCACAAAAGTCATGCACCAGGCTTCTAGTTGGTGTATAAAAAGGTTATCAACTTATGGATATTAGTTTTGTAACCTGCTACTTTGCTGAATTCATTTATTTAATATAGTATGCTTTTGTTGGAGTCTACAGGGTTTTCTATGTACAATATTATATCATCTGTAAATAATGACAATTTTATGTCTTCCTTTCCAATTCGAATGCTTTTTATTTTTTTCTTCTGTACTGATCACTGTGCCTAGGACATCCTATATTATGTTGCATAAAAGTGGTGAAAGCAAACATTCCTGTCTCTTTCCCATTTTTAATGTGCAAAATCTTTTATTTTTTTCACATCAAGTATGATGTTAGTTGTAGGTTTTTATATATGGCCTTTAATATGTTGAAATTTTTCCCTCTATTCCCACTTTGGTGAGAGTTTTTATCAAAAAAGGGTGTTGGATTTGGTCAAAAGTGTTTTTCAGCATCTATTGATATAATCATGTGATTTTTGTCTTTCAGTTTCTTTATGTGATGTATCATATTTATTGATTGCTAATATTATACAGCCTTGCATCCCCAGAAATACATCTCACTTGTTCATGGTATATGATCTTTCTAATGTATTTCTGCTTATAATGTGCTAATATTTTGTTGAGGATTTTAGCATCTATGTTCATCAGGATTACTGGTCTATAATTTTCTTTCTGTATGTTTCTCTGGTTGAGTAATTAGGGTAATTCTGACCTTGTAAAATGAGCTTGGGAGTCTTCTCTCCTCTTTCATTGTTTGGAAATAATTTGAGAACATGTGTTAAATCTTTTTTTTTAATGTTTGGTAAAACTCTCCTTTGAATCCATTCAGTCCAGGACTTTTGTTTGCTGGAAGGTTTTATTTATTTATTTATTTATTTATTTATTTATTTACTTTATTACTGCTTTAATTTCATTTGTTGTTCTTGCTCTATTCAGGTTTTCTGATCCTTCATGATTGACCTTTGTAAGATTGTATGTTTCTAGGAATTTGTCCATTTTGCCCAGGTTTTCAAGTTTGTTGGTAAATAGTTTTTCATAGTATTTTCATACAATTCTTTGTATTTCTGTGGTAACAGTTGTTATATTACCTATTTCATTTCTAATTTTATTTATTTGGGTCCTCTCTTTATTTCTTGATGAGTCTGGCTAAAGGTTCATCAATCTTGTTTATCTTTTCAAAGAACAATCTCTAGAATTGTTTGATCTGTGTTTTTGTTTTAGTCTCCATGTCATTTATTTCTGCTCTGATCTTTATTATTTCTTTTCTTCTAGTTTGGGCTTTACTTGCTGTTCTATTCCTAATTCTTTTAATTGTAATGTTAGAGATTTTATTAGAGCTTTTTCTTGTTTCTTTTTTGTTGTTGTTTTGTTAATCCTCACCAAAGAATATTTTTCCATTGATTTTTTAGAGGGAATAGAAGAGAATGGGAGACACACACACACACACACAGAGAACATCTATATGAGAGAGACACATCAATTATTTGCTTCCCACAAGTGCCCCGACCCAGCCGGGAGGCTGAGTCCGTAACCAAGGAACATGCCCTTGACTGGTATCAAACCCATTCCAGTGACCCTTCAGTCGACAAGGCAAAGCTCTAACTACTAAGCAAATGGCCCAGGGCTTTTTATTGTTTCTAGAAGTAGGCCTGTAATGCTATAAACTTTCCTCCTAAGACTGCTTTCACTGTGTCCCATAGATTTTGGGTTGTTGTGTATTCATTTTCATTTGCTTCCAGGAAGTTTTTCATTTCTCCCTTGATCTCATTTATAACCCATTCATTGCGCAATAACATGCTATTTAGCTTTTATGTGTTTTAATGTTTTTGAGGGTTTTTTTAATAGTAGTTGATTTCTAATTCCATGCCATTGTGATCTGAGAAGATGCTTGATATGATTTCAATCATCTTGAACATGTAGAGACTTGTTTTGTGTCTAACATGACGTCTATCTTTGTGAATGACCCATGTGCACTTTAGAAGAATGTATTTGCTGCTGCTTTGGGATGAAATGTTCTATAAATATCAAATCCATTAGATCTAGTTTCTAATTTAAGGTCTCTGTTTCCTTGTTGATTTTTAATCTGGAAGATCTAACCATTGAGGACAGTGGGGTGTTAAAACCCCCTATTATTACTTTATTGGTTTAAATCTCCCCCATAAAGTCCACCGATTTTTTAAAAGTATATTTAGTTTCTCCTATATTGGGTGTATATACTATATGTTTATAAGGTTTATATCTCTTATTGGATTGATCACTTTAGCATTAGGTAATCTCTCTCTCTCTCTCTCTCTCTCTCTCTCTCTCTCTTTCTCTCTCTCTCTCATTAATTTTCACCAGAGGATATTTTCCCATTGATTTTTTTTTTTTTTTTTTTTAGGGAGAGTGGAAAAGAGAGGGAAAGACAGAAAGACACATTGATGTGAGAGAAATATATTGCTTGGCAAGAGCCCTGACCAGGGCCTGGGTTGGGGAGGAGCCTGCAACCAAGGTACATGCCATTGACTGGAATCAAACCCGGACAACTTCAGTTCACAGGCCAACACTGTATTATCCACTGAGCCAAACTGGCTAGGGATCTTTTGTTGGGGTCCAACCCCAGCAGGTCAGGGATCCCCAAAGGTGTGGACGCAGTCAGCGAAGAAGGAATGACACGGAGACAGCATTCAGTTGATCAGCAGCCTAGCCAGGATCTCTAGCCAGGATCTCCAGCCAAGTTCTGGTGTTTATTGTCTTGTTACATCTGTATTTATACCAGTTGATTTTAATCCTGTCAATTTCTATTGCAAAGGTTAGGGCGTTTCTTATCTCCATTCCAGGGAGTAAAGATTATGTAGCTTAAGTGAGATTGTTTGCAGTTAAAGTGATTAACTACCCGCCTGGCACTTAGTTAAGGGGTTTTATCCCCTCACTAACTTCAGGGAAAAATCACTACCTGGGGAAACAACCTTTCTCTGAGAGGTGACCTTGGTTAAAACACATAGCGCTAAGGGGAGCAAACATATTAAGAACAGTATGCTATATACGCCAGGTCCCTTGAAACATACGCTGTGCAGATGTTTCTTTCCTGCAGCGACTGTGTCAAGCAGCAAGGATGGACCAGCTTCTGGCAATCTTTGTCTCTTTTAATGACTTTGTTTTTAAGTCTATTTTGTCACAAATAAGTATGCTACCCCAGCTTTTTTTTTTTTCTCATTTGAATGGAGTATTTGTTTCTTTCCCTTCATTTTCAACCTGTGTGAATGTTTTGTTCTCAGCTGGGTCACTTGTAGACCACATATATGTGGGTAGTGTTTTTTGTATGTATTCAGCTACCATATATCTTTTGACTGGAACATTTAATCTATTTACATTTAAGGTTATAAATGATGTATACTTACTTATTGCCATTTTTTCTTTCTGCCTATGTTCCTTTTTCTCTCTATTTCTTCCTCTTCTTAAAGCACTACCTTTAGCATTTCTTGCAATGCTAGTTTGGTGGTACTGAACTCTGTTAGGTCGGAGAGAGCCCAGGATCGGATACATGCAGACATGTGATGAGACAATGGACTTCCCCTGGAATTTCTCACAGATCAACATGCCAGACACAGATATCGGCTTCTTCTCCCTTAATCCACATACCCCCACACAGATACTGACTTCTTTCTGAATACCCCCGCCCATCCCCTGCAGCAGAGAATTCCTTAGTTGAATGCCGTGATGATCCCTGCGGCAGAGAATACCTCAGCTCATGTCCCCGCCCCTCACCCAACCACAGTATAAAAAAAGCACCCCCCTCCCTGTTGGTGTGAATCCACGTGCCCTGTCCTTGGGGGTACGTGGGTCTCCCGGGGACGCAGAAAAAACTTTCCTTCCTTCCTTCCTTTTCTGATCAACTCTCTTTATTTCCTTCGCCGCCTCCTGAGCCACCTAACCTAACAAACTCCTTTGGCCTTCTTTTGTTTGGGAGTTCTTTATAATACCTTCAATTTTAAGATAGCCTTGCTGGATAGAGCAGGCTTGGCTATAGGTTCTTGTTTTTCATTACTTGAATACTTCATGACAATCCCTTCTGGCCAGAAAGGTTTCTGTTGAGAAATCCATTGACAGCCTCATGGGGGCTGTCTCTTGCTTCCTTTAAAATTATCTGACTCTCTCTTGCTTCCTTTAAAATTATCTCTTTGTCTTTAGCCTTGGACATTTTAATTATTGTCTTGGTGTGAGTCTTTTTTTGTTTTCATCTTGATTGGGATATTTTGTGTTTCCTGAACTTGTATAACTATTTTTTTCCCCAATATTAGGGAAGTTTTCTGTGATTATTTGTTCAAATAGGGCCTCTATTTCTTGTTCGTTTTCTTCTCCTTCTGGTATCCCGTATCCCTATGATGTGGATGTATGCTTAAGTTTCATGTTGTCCCAAAGTTCCCTTAAATTATCCTTGTTCTTTTTAATTTGTTTTCCTTTTTGTTACTCTGATTGCGTGTTTTTTTGTTTGTTTGTTTTTTACTTTGTCTTCCAAATTGCTGACGTAGGTCCACCACTTCATCCAGCCTACTTTTAATTCCTTCCAGTGTATACTTAATTCAGATATGGGATTCTTTGTTTCTGAATAGTTATTATTCATAGTTTCTATGTTCTTTTTCATGTTGATGTAGTTCCCTCTATGTTCCTTGTAGTTATAACTAAGTTGTTTGAGCATCCTTATAGCCAGGATTTTGAACTCTGTGCCTGAAATTTACTTGCCTCCATTTCATTTAGGTTTTTTTTCTGAATATACTTCCTTTTCTTTCATTTGGGGTTATTTCTTTGTTGCCCCATTTTAGCTGTCTCTTGGTGTTTGTTTCTATATATTAACTAGAACTGCTATGACTCCCAGTTTCCATGGGAGGGCCTTCTGTAGTAAGTATCCTATGGGAATGAGTGGTGCAGCCTCCTTGATCTCCTGAGCTGGATGGTTTAGGAATGTACATTGTGTGGGTTATGTAGACCCTCCTATTGTAATTGGGAGCTGATTATTGTTAGCCTGTTCATGGGTGGAATTGCCCTGTGAAAATTAGTTTAGCAGGATGGAATCATCAGGATTAGGGAAGACAACCAATCTGCCCTTTGATTGGGGTGGTGTGAGTCTTTGGCCCTTGAGAGGGGATATAGCTGCCACCTCCTAGCTCAGCACCACCCTATCAGAGACTCTGAAGAGAGGTACTGAGTGGGTCACAACAGATGTCCCAGTTTTGAGTTGTGTCCCCTTTCCTTTGCAAGGCTGCAGCTGCATGAAGGTGTCTCTGGGGCTTGGAGGAATAATCAAGGCTGTCCCTCAGCTTGGGTTGGTACTGACCCTTGGGAAGGGAGAGAACTTCTTGCTTCCTTCTTACTCTGTAGCTCACTGCCAGAAGCCCTGATGGAGGCCTGTGAGGGGGTTGCTCCAAATTTCCCAGTTCTGAGTTGCATGTCCTTCCCCCTGTAGGACTGCACTTGGAAGGCAGTGCCAGCAGATTTTGGAAATGCAAATACAAGCAGCCCTTTGTTGGGGATTGTGTAGGCTCTTGGCCTTCAGGAGGAGAGCTAGCTAATCACCTTCTAGCTGTGTGGTGCCCTGCCAGAGATTCTGAAGGGAGGCTTACACTCCCCCTAGCTCCACAGCTGCCTGCTGCATGAGACCTTGACCAGGGTACCTTCAGTTGGGAATGGCACCTGCCTAACCTGTGGGATGGGGAGAAAGATTGACTCTTGTTCCCAAACCACTCAGTTCAATGTTCATCTAAACTTCTGTCTACAGTTTTTTTCAGAAAAAAAAAGTGCACGTTAGGTCCCTTTTGGGTACGTCAAAAGTCCTTTATGCTGGACTCAAGCTTGACAGGGTGGTGTCACCAATATTTGGAGGAAAGGGTTAGTGCACTTTCTCCAGCTGGTACTGTAAGAATAGAAGTACTGGACTCTAGAAGATGGCACCCAAGAGTTATGTGGGATGTTGAGTCAGGACTAGGACATCAGAAGTCTACCTTCCAGATCTCTAGAGCTCTGACACCCAGATCTTCTTTTTATGGCTTCTCTGTACCCTGATTCTCCTTCCCTCTACCAGAGCCCTGTGTGAGTGTCCAAGAGTGAATTCCTGTGTGTTAGCCATTAAAGAAATCATCCATGATTCAAGCAGACTCCCTCTTTCCAGGGGACAGGTCTCTGCTTATTTTTGCTGCCAAATGCTATGCAGGCTCTTCTTCTAGGCCCTATTGTTCTGCTTTGGGGGTCCCCACATGGAATTGAAACTCCACCTTCTTCTGGGAGGGGCTTTTGCAGCCACAGTATTTCTCTGGCTTCACAGCCATTGTCCCTGGGTGCAGGGACCAATACTTTCCCCATCTTCACCCTTCTTACCAGTCTCTTTGTAGCTTCTTTTTGTTAAATCCTGGGATATAAACCTCCTGTTCAGGTGTCCTTCTGTTGTTCATTCGGGTTGATTGGTCTAAATTTTAGCTATAGTTCTGGTTTGGTAGCAGGAAGAGGTGTGTGTTGTTTTTACCTATTTCCCATCATCTTGGAACCTTGAATATCTTTTATCAGTGGCTTATAGTTTTCAGTGTATAGTTCTTTCACCTCCTTAGTTAAATTTATTCCTGGATATTTTATTATTTTTGGTTGCAATTGTAAATAAGATTTTCTTAATGCCTCTTTCTGATAGTTTGTTGTTAGTGTATAGGAAAAATTATTTTTGTATATTGATTTTGTATCTTTTGTTACTTTTACTTAAATCATTAAGTAGTTTTAATAGTTTTAAATAAAATATTTTAGATTTTCTGAATATAATATCATGTCATCGGCAAATAGAGACTTTTTTCTTCTTTTTTCATTTGGATACCTTTTCTTTCTTTCTTTCTTTCTTTCTTTCTTTCTTTCTTTCTTTCTTTCTTTCTTTCTTTCTTTCTCTCTCTCTCTCTCTCTCTCTCTCTCTCTCTCTCTCTCTCTCTCTCTTTCTTTCTTCTTCTTCTTTCCTTCCTTCCTTCCTTCCTCCCTTCCTCCCTCTCTTCCTCCCTCCCTCCCTCCCTCCCTCCCTCCCTCCCTCCCTCCCTCTCTCTCTCTCTCTTTCTTTCTTTCTTTCTTTCTTTCTTTCTTTCTTTCTTCTTTCTTTTTCTTTTTTTTGGCCTAATTGCTCTGGCTTGGACTTCTAATAATACTTTGTTGACTAAAAGTGGCAAGGGGGGCATCTTTGTTTCTAATCTTATAGAAAAATTTTCAACATTTTACTATTGAGTATGGCTGTGGGCTTCTCATATATGATATTTATTATGCTGAGATATGTTGAGAGTTTGTATCTATTAGAATGGATGTTAAATTTTATAAAATGCTTTTTTGCATTTATTGAGATAATCATATGATATTCTTTATTTTGTTATTGTGATGTATCGCATTGGTTAATTTTGAGATTTTTTGAGATTTTGAACTATCCTTGCATTCCTAGAATAAATCACACTTAATTATAATGAATGATCTTTGAATATATTGTTGAATTTGGTTTGCTGAGGATTTTTTCATCTATATTCATTAGGGTTATTGGCCTAATGTTCTTTTCTTATAGTTTCCTTGTCAGGTTTTGGTATCAGGGTAATATTGACCATGTAAGTAAATTTGGAAGTGTTTCCTTCCTCTTTCATATTTTGGAATATTTGAGAAGGATTGGTGTTAATTCTTCTTTAAATGTTAATATAATTCACCAGTGAAGTCCTGGGCTTTTCTTTGTTAGGAGGCTTTGATTACTAATTGAATTCCTTACTAATAATAAGTTTGTTTATATTTTTATTTCTTCATAATTTAGTCTTAGTAGGTTGTAAGTTTACTTAAATAAAAGTTTGGATCACTTAATGAAAAATTCTATGTAAATAATAGTATGAATTATTTAGAAATAAGGCAAAAAGTCATCCAAAAATGTATGTAAAGTTTTATAAAAAATTATTCTTAAAAACATTTACTTCTGCCCTGACCGGTTTGGCTCAGTGGATAGAGCGTGGGCTTGTGGACTGAAGGGTCCCAGGTGCGATTCCAGTCAAGGGCATGTACCTTGGTTGCGGGCACATCCCCAGTAGGGAGTATGCAGGAAGCAGCTGAATTGATGTTTCTCTCTCATTGATGTTTCTAACTCTCTATCCCTTTCCTTCTCCCTTCCTCTCTATAAAAAAAATCAATAAAATATATTTAAAAAATAAACAAACAACAACAAAAAAACTTTTACTTTTCCCAGGAAAGCTTTCTAATCAACTCTAATGGGAAACTATTTTTCTTTTCTATGAATTATTAAACTCACTGATTATAGTTCTCATTTATTTAATCAATCCTATGTTTTCTATGATGAATTTTGACAGTCTTACTTTGGTATTTTCTTTATTTACTCATTCAATAAGTATTTATTGAAGAACAACTATAATTTAGGTACTGTTTGGGACTGAATACACAGTAATGAACACAGGATTCACATTGTTAAAAAAGTAAAATTTGGAAAATAACTTTTTGATATACAGCATACTTAAAGTGACCTAAATCTAATAAAGAGACAATACTAAATTGGCACAGCATATCCAATTGTTACCACTCTGTTCACCATAATATGATTCTTGTAATTGTGCAGCAATGAGTCACACTGTCCACACACACAACATTGTTGCACAAATAAAAACCTCAGGGATATGAATTCTAGCTAAAAATAAAGACAATAAAGCAAATATAGCATAAAGTAAGCTATTTATTTTACATAAATAAGCAGGATAACAGGAATCAGGAATATGAGTAGGGAAAATGGGTCAGGTTGTATTAGTTGTGTGTCAATTCAAACTATTGGGTATCATTTTTATTATTTAAATTATATGTATTTATCCTTTTCTCATGTACTTAAGCAAATGAGTCTTGGAAGTTATTTCAATGCCTTCTAAAGGAAACGTACTCTTAAGTCTTTGTAAAGTCACTGATCCTTGAAGCACTTACTGAATGTTTGACTCATTACCTTAAAACAGTAACATTAGTAACTGCTACCTCCAATTCACTAATATTCAAGAGTAAAAGAAATCCTCCCTACACTTTAACTACAGGCATGAAATCCCTAGAATACCTTGTCTAAGACCACTGCTTTCCATTGGTTGGCTGCTTTTTGCTATATCAACATTATTCCCTTCAGATATTGAAAAATGTTAGATTAATGGTGCCATGAGATTTTTGTGGCATATATTTTCTAAATGTTTAAGTGATCATAAAGTAGTTAAATTATTCCAATTTTCTCCCTCATTCTCTCTTCATTTCCTACTTTTCTGTCAGAATTCAAGCCTCTAACAACATGATGATTATATACCTTGAAATAACAAATTACAGGCAAATGAACAGTGTAATTCTCCTTGCCAGCAGATAATACTATGGCCTTGACTCCTTTGCATTGTCTGATTGACAGCTTTGTGGTTTTCAATGGATATTTGTGATAATCATGTGGAAAATCATTACAAAAGATGCATATTAAATTGAGGGACTACCGAAATTCCTGTGTCTTAGTTTAGTTTGGAGCAAACCTAAACCCATTCTGTAAACCAAACAAGCAATCAATACTAAAATAGCATATAAGTTTCCTGTGGAAATATTTTGAATAAAAATTATGAATACAAAGTAGTCTAAAAGATTTGAATTTCAACACATCCACTGTTTATAAATGTATATTTTCAATTATACATTAATAAAAACCAATTTCTTCTAATATCAAAAGTGGAGGCCATTTAAACTTGACCTTTTCTCTATACTTTATTTTTTTTATTTCAAGCTAATATTAGACTTATAAAAGAATTGCAAAAATAGTACAGAGAATTCCATATTTGTTTCACCCACTTTCCACCTAGGTAAACATCTATATATATATAAAAGCCTAAGCTACCATTACAACCAAACGACCGGAATGACCAGTTGACCAGTTGCTATGATGCACACTGACCAGCAGGGGGCAGACATTCAATGCAGGAGCTGCCCCCTGGTGGTCAGAGCACTCCCACAGCCAACCTCTCATGGCTGGCCAACCGCCTGCAGTCCCTCCCCCGGCCGGCTGCCCGCCATTGGCCCCTAGTGCTAAACCATTTGTAGACGACCTGCTTCTGGGTTGGGGTTTCGTATGTAGCAGAGCAACTCCCTCTCTGCAATCTATTGAAAGTCAGCCCGCAACACAAGGGTTTATCTTGCTCCCATCCTCTCCCTTCCCTGGGGGCTGCCCACCCACCACGGTGGTGGCACAGTGGTGAGGGAAGAAGGGGAGGAAGGCGGGGAACCACGTGGTTGCATCGGGGTCCAGCCCAGCAACATTCTGTCCAGGCCCAGCCCAGCAACTGTCACCTCCTCTCCCAACCCCTGCAGGATCAGGCCTAAACTGGCAGTCAGACATCACCCAAGGGGTCCCAGATTGTGAGAGGGTGCAGACTGGGCTGAGGAACCCTCTATGTACAAATTTCATGCACTGGGCCTCTAGTCTTATATAATAGAACATTTTTTAAAACTAAAAAATCATTTGGATTGCAACAGTTTTTTGACTAGTTTTTTTATTTGAGAATTCAATTTAGGATTCTACATGATATTTACCAGGTGTATCAGTTAATAATGCAGATTTTTTTCAACAGATGGAGTTACACATATGTTGATATATATGCGATTTGATATGTATGCTACTTTCTTGTATTGACAGCAAGCTTCAAAAGTTCATATGTCAAATTTTCTGAAGGTATTAACATCATACATATTTTTATGCTTAAAAATGTTGAATTTGGTGCCAAAAAAAAGAGCATTTGTGGAATGTTTTTATTTATTACTTTATTTCAAAGAAAAATGATGCTGAAAGTTACCGTATACTTCGGGAAGCTTATGGTAATCATGCTCCATCTCAAGATACTTGTGAACACTGTTTTAAATGCTTTAAAAGTGATGATTTTGACATGAAAGACAAAGAACGTCCAGGTCAACCAAAAGTTTGAAGACCAACAATTACAAGCATTATTGGATGAAGATGCAGTCAAACACAAAAACAACTTGCAGAAAGATTAAACGTTGCTCAGCAAACCATTTCCGATCATTTACAAACAATGGGAAAGATTTTAAAGGAAGGAAAATGGGTGCCACATCAACTGAATGAAAGACAAATGGAAAACTGAAAAGTCATCAGTAAAATGTTGCTTCAATGGCATGAAAGTCTTTTGTTCCATCGAATTGTGACTGGTGATGAAAAGTGGATTTATTTTGGAAAAGTGGATTTATTTTGAGAATCCCAAATGCACAAAATCATGGGTTGATCCAGGTCAACCATCAACATTGACTACAAGGCCAAATCGCTTCAGAAAGAAGACAATGCTCGTCCTAACTGGTTTGGCTCAGTAGACAGAGTGTCAGCCTGCGGACTGAGGGGTCCCAGGTTCGATTCCAGTCAAGGGCATGTACCTTGGTTGCGGGCACATCCCCAGTTGGGGGTGTGCAGGAGACAGCTGATTGATGTTTCTCTCTCATTGATGTTTCTAACTCTATCCCTCTCCCTTCCTCTCTGTAAAAAATCAATAAAATATATATTTTAAAAAGAAAGAAAGAAAGAAGACAATGCCCTGCATTTGATGGGATCAGGAAGGTGTGGTGTATTATAAGCTTCTAAAACCAGGTGAAACTGTTAATACTGATCGCTACTGACACAAATAATCAATTTGAACCACGCTTTGATTGGGAAACTACCAGAATGGGCCAGAAGACACGGCAAAGTAATTTTGCTTCGTGATAATGCACCATCAAACACTTCAAAACCAGTTAAAGACACTTTAAAAGATCTTGCCTGGGAAGTATTAACCCACCTGCCACATTCACCAGACCTTGCTCCTTCAGATTACCACTTGTTCCGATCAATGGAACACACTCTTTCTGAGCAGCACTTCAAAACGTATGAAGAAGTGGAAAATTGTGTCTCTGAATGGTTTGCCTCAAAACAAGAAAAGTTCTATTGGGACGGTATCCACAAATTACCTGAAAGGTGGAGGAATTGTGTAGCTAGTGATGGAGATTACTTTGAATAAAGCACTTTTGATGTTTCTCTTGAAATTATCATGTTTTCTTTGATTTCAAAATCCACATTCTTAACCGGTACACCTGGTAGTTGGCATGTCTCCTAAGTTTCTTCCCATTTTTTATTGTTTGCACTATTTCAGATGCCAACCATTATTCCTCCCTTTTGCTCCCCTCCACCCAGCTCCACCTACCATCCTGGGCTTTTACCACACTGTTGTCTGTATACATGGGTTATGCATATATGTATCTATGTTCTTTGGCTAATCTATATCAGTTCCTCCACACCACTCTCCAATGAGATTGGTCAGTCTGTTCCATGTATCCATGTATCTGGTCCTATTTGGTTTGTCAGTTTATTTTGTTCATTAGATTCCATATATAAGTGAGATATGGTATTTGTCTTTCTCTGAATGGCTAATTTCACTTAGCATAATAATATCAAGGTCCATTAATGCTATTGTAAAGGGTAAGAGTTTCTTCTTTTTTATAGTCTTGTGGAATTCCACTAGGTATATGTACCACAGCTTTTTTGTTCACTCATTGACAGATGGGCACTTCAGCTGTTTTCAGATCTTGACTATTGAAAGTAATTCTGCTATGAAAATAGGGGTGCATATATTCTTTCTAATTGGTGTTTTGGGGGATGTCCACCTGCTGGCTTAGGCCTGCTCCCTGGGGGATCGGGACTAAGCTGGCAGTCAGACATACCTCTGGCAGCTCAGGAGCCCTCAGGGGATGTCCACTTGCTAGTGGGGAGCAGGCCTAAGCTGGAGTTGGACATCCTTAGCGCTGCTGAGGAGGAGGGAGAGGCTCCCACCACCACCGCTGTGCTGGCAGCTGGCAGCCTGGCTTGTGGCTGAGCAGAGCTCTCCTTCTGGGAGCACACTGACTACCAGGGGGAAGCTTCTGAATTGAGCATCTTTCCCCTGGTGGTCAGTGTGTGTCATAGTGACCAGTCATTCCCAGTAGTTCTGCTGTTAGGGTCAATTTGCATATTACCC
>NW_005871098.1:1644928-1657280 GCF_000147115.1 Myotis lucifugus
GGTGGGTCCTGCTGGGGTGCCTGGCAGCCTGGGTGAGGGGCTGATGGCTGTTTTCAGGCTGGCCATGACCACTCCTGACCCAAGCTCCCAGACTCTCCTTTTTTTCTTTTTTTTTTGGGGGGGGGGATTTATTTATCTTCTATAATTGAAACTTTGTAGCCTTAAGCAGAGCCCAGGTCCAGAAGCCTGGGTTGCCCCAGGCAACCCAGGCTCCCAGGCCCTCCTTTGAGCGGAGGCCACTGCCGGCTGGAAGCAGGTATCTGGGATTTATTTATCTTCTACAATTGAAACTTTGTAGCCTTGAGCGGAACCCAGTGCCAGCCAGGGCAGGTGGGAAGCTTGGCTTCCTCCATCGCCGGGGTAACCCAAACCTCCTGCTCACTTCAGCTCTGTGGCTGCCGCCATCTTTGTGATGGAGTGATGGGTAATTTGCATATTACTCTTTTATTAGATAGGATTGCCATACTGACCAGTATCAGGTTATACTCCATTGTAGTTTTAATTTTCTTCTCTCTGATGATTAATGACCTTGAACATATTTTCATATGACTATTGGCCATCTCTATGTCATCTTTGGAGATGTGTCTATACAGGTCCTATGTGCATTTTTTAGGATTGTTTATCTTCCTGATAAACTCCTGGTAATAGTGCCCATCTGTCCGTGTTGAGTTGTATAAATTATATATTGGTGAATATGTTCTCCCATAAGAAGGTTCCCACTTCATTTTGTTGATGTCTTCTTTTGCTGTGCAGAAGCTTTTTAGTCTGATGTAGTTCCACTTGTTTATTTTTTCAAGTGTTTCTATTTCCCTTGGAGATATAATTCAAAAATACAGCTCTGAGGGATGTCTCTGATTTAACTGCCTGCTTTCTTCTAGGATTTTTATGGTTTTACAACTTACATTTAAGTATTTTATCCACTTTAAGGTTATTTTTGTGTATGATGTAAATTGGTGGTCTAGTTGCATTTTTTTGCATGTTGCTGATCAATTTTTCTAACACCATCTATTGAAGAGACTGTGTTTATTCCATTGTATGTTCTCACCATCTTTGTCAAATTTAATTGACTATAAAGGCATGGGTTGATTGCTGGGTTCTCTGTTCTGTTCCATTAATCTATATACCAGGCTGTTTTGATTATAATAGCTTTGTTGTATATTTTGATATGTGGATCTGTGATCCTTCCAATGTTTTTTTCTCAAGATTTCTGGGGCTATTTGTTTTTCTTCTATTTCCATATAAATTTTTGGAGTATTTGTTCTAGATCTGTGAAATATGCCATTGATATTTTAGTTGGAATTGCATTGAATGTATATATTTTTCTGCATGATGTGGACATTTTAATGAAGTTTATTCTCCCAACCCATGAATATGGTATATGCTTCCACTTGTTTGTATAGTCCTCTATTTCTTTCTTCAATGACCTATAGTGTACAGAGTATAGATCTTTTACCTATTTGGTTAGGTTTATTCCTAGGTATCTTTTTTTGTTGTTGTAGTTGTTGCAATGGTAAATGGGATTATTTTTTAGTTTTTCTTTCTAAGTTCATTATTGGTGCATGAAAATGCCATTATTTTTGGATGTTAATTTTCTATCCTGCTACTTTGCCAAATTCATTTATTGGATCTGGTAGTTTTTTAATTTAGTCATTAGTGTTTTCTTTGTAAAATCACATAGCATCTGCAAATAATAACAGTTTTACTTCCCCCTTTCCAATTTGGATGCTTATTGTTTTTTCTTCTTCTCTGTTCACTGTGGCTAGACTTCTAGGACTATGTTGAATAAAAATGGTTAAAGTGGACTTCCCTGTCATGTTTCTGATATTAGGGAAAACACTTAGTTTTAGCTCATTGAGTATGATGTTGGCTTATATGTTTTGTCACATATGGCCTTTCCTATGCTGAGGTATGATTCCTCTATTTCCCCTTTGCTGAGAGTTTTTATCAACAATGAGTGCTCAGCCCTAGCCAGTTTTTCTCAGTGGACAGAGCATAAGCCTGTGGACCAAAGTGTCCTGGTTCAGTTCCGGTCAAGGACACATACTTTGGTTGTAGGCTCCTCCCTGGCCTGGGCCCTGTTCAAGGCTTTTGCAGGAGGCAACCAATTGATGTTTTTCTCTCACATCACATTGATATTTCTCTCTGTCTTTCCTTCTCTTTTCCACTCTCTCTAAAACTCAATGGAAAAAATATCCTTTGGTGAGGATTTAAAAAAATTATATATATATATATATATATATGTGTGTGTGTGTGTGTGTGTGTGTGTGTGTGTGTGTGTATGTGTGTGCTTGTTTTTATTGTGCGCTTTTTCTGCATTTATTGATAAGATGTAATTTTTATCTTTCAATTTGTTTCTGTCATGCATTACATTGATTTGCAAATATTGTACCAACTCTGTATCCCCAGAATAAATCCCACTTGGTTATGGTGAATAATCTCTTTAATGTATTCCTGGATCTGATATGCTAGTATTTTGTTGAGGATTTTAGCATCTATGTTCATCATGGATATTGGCCTATAATTTTTCTTTGTAATGTCTTTATCTGGTTTTAGAATTAGGATAATGCTGGCCTTGTAAAAAGAGCTTATACATTTTTCTTCTTTTGAATGTTTTGGAATAGTTTGAGGAGGATAGGTGTTAGTTCTTCTTTGAAAGTTTGGTAAAATTCACCTGTGAAGCCATCTGGTACAGGACTTTTTTTTATTACTTCTTCAATTTCATTAGTTGGTATCAGTCTATTCAGGTTTTCTGGTTACCTCCTGATTGAATTTTGGAAGATTGTATGTTTATAGGAATTTGTGCATTTTGCCCATGCTATCCATTTTGTTAGCACATAGTTGTTCATATATATTCTTAAAATCCTTTTTATTTCATTGATGTCAATTCTTACTTCACCTCTTTCCTTTCTAATTTTATTTATTCAGTTCCCCTCTCTGTGTTTCTTAGTGAGTCTGGCTAAAGTTTCATCAACCTTTTTTATCTTTTTATAGAACCAGCTCTTGGATTCTTTGATCTTTTGTATCTTTTTATATTTTAGTGATTTCAGAGATGAAGCGAGAGTGAGAGTGAGATAGAAACATCCATGATGAGAGAGAATCATTTATCAGCTGCATCCTGCACGACCCTCACTGGAGATTGAGCCTACAACCCAGGCATATGCCCTGACTGGGAATCGAACCATGACACTCAACCACAGAGCCATGACAGCTAGGTGATCTTTTGTATAGTTTTAGTCTCTCTATATCATTTATTTACACTCTGAACTTTGTTATTTCCTTCCTTTTACTTACTCTGGGCTTTTGCTCTTTTATTTGTTCTTTTTAGGTATAGAGCTAGATTATTTAGTTGAGAATTTCTTGCTTCTTGAGGTAGGCGGGTAACCTTATGAACTTCTCTCTAAGGACTGCTTTTGATATGTCCCATAGATATTGAGTGGGTGTTTATTCATTTTCATTTGATTCCAAATAATTATTTTTTATTTCTTCTTTGATTTTATTGGTAATTATTCATTTTTAATAACGTACTATTTAGCCTCCATATGTTTGAAAGTTTTAGAGTTTTTTTTATTATATTTGATTTCTAGTTTCATGCCATTTTGATTTGAGAGGATGCTTCCTTTGTTTTCAATCTTCTTGAATTTGTTAAGACTTTTTTTTTCTAGCATGTGGGCTATCTTTATGAATATCCACGTGCACCTGAAAAGAATGTATATTCTGTTGCTTTGGGATGAAATGTTCTGTAAATATCAATTAAATCCAGATGATTTAGTGTGCCTTATAAAGTTGCTGTTTCCCAGTTGATTTTCATCTGAAACATCTGTCTAGTTATGTCAGTCGGGTGCAAATGTCCCCAACTATGATTGTATTGCTGCAGATCTCTCCCTTAAAGTCCTCCAAGAGGTTTTAAAAATATATATATTTAGTTGTTCCTATATTGGGTGTATTATGTAGTGTTCTTTGTCTCATTTTTTTTTATTGATTCTCACCTGAGGATATTTTTCCATTGTTTTTTAGAGTGGGAGGGAAGGGGAGAAACAGATAGAGAATCATCAATGTGAAAGAGACACATCGACTGGTTGCCTTCTGTCCACACACGGACTAAGGCCAGGGATTGATCATGCAACTGAGGTATGTGTCCTTGACTGGAATAAAACCCAGGATCCTTCAATCTGTGGGCCAACACTCTATCCACTGAGCAAAACTGGCTAGGAAATCCTTTGTCTCATTTTATGGCCTTTGTTTTAAGGCTATTTTGCCAAATTTAAGGATTTCTTCCTCAGCTTTTGTGTGTTTGTTTGTTTCTATTTGCAGTGAATATCTTCACTTTCAGCCTCTGTGAATCTTTTGTTTTGAGGTGGGTCTCTTGTAGACAGCATATATATAAATCATGTAGTGTTTTCTTTTTTTTTCCATTCAGCTACCCTGTTATTTTGATTAGCGTATTTAATTTATATAAATTTAAAGTTATTATGGAATAAGTACTTATTTATTACCATTTTTATTCCTTATGCCTCTGTATCTCTATATATTTCTTCCTCTTCTTACAGTAGACCCTCTAATAGTTCTAGCAATGCAGGTTTGGTGGTAATGAACCCATTTAGCCTCTTTTTTTTTCCTGGAAAGCTCTTTATTTCATCTTCAATTTTAATCGATAGCCTTGCTGGATAGAGTAATCTTGTTTTCATATCCTTGCTTTTCATTACTTTGCATACTTCATGCCATTCTCTTCTGGCTTGTGGTTTTCCTGTTGAGAAATCAACTGATAGGCTATGAGAATTCCATTTTAGGTAATTAACTGTCTTTCTCTTGCTGCCTTTAAGATTATCTCTTTGTCATTAACCTTTGCCATTTTAATTATGGTATGTCTTTGGCTTCATGTTGATTGGGACTCTCTTTGATTCTTGAACTTGTGTAATTTTTTTCCTACACTAGATTAGGTTAGTTTTCTGTTATTAATACTTTAAACACATTCTCTATCCTTTGCCCACATTATTCTCCTTCTAGTACTCCTATGATGCACATGTTGTTACATTTTATATTGTCCCAAAGTTCCCTTAAACTATCCTCCTGCTTTTTTAAAAATATATTTTTATTGATTTTAGAGAGGAAGGTAGAGGGAGAGAGAGAGATAGAAACATCTAATGATGAGAGAAAATCATTGATTGGCGGCCTCCTGCATGCCCCACACTGGGATCAAACCCACAATCCAGGCATATGCCCTCACCAGAAATCAAACCTTGACCTCCTGGTTCATAGATCAATGATCAACCACTAAATCACACTGACCAGGCTATCCTCATGCTTTTGAATTGTTCTTTTTCTTGTTGCTGCTCTGATTGAGTGATTTCTTCTAATTAACTAATTCGATCCTCTGCTTAATCCAACTTACTGTTTATTCTTCCACTATATTCTTAATTTCTGTTGTGTTATTCTTCATTTTCCACTGATTATTTTTCACTGTTTCTATGTTCTTTTTTATGCTGTTCAGCATCCTTATAATGATTACTTTTAACTCTCTCACAAACTGGTTTCCTCCAGTTCATTCAGCACTTTTCTTGAAGATTTCTTCTGTTCTTTTATTTGGGGCCTGTTTCCTTGTCTCCCCACTATGACTATCTCTTTTTGTTTGTTTCTATGGATTAAGTTGAACTGCTATGACTACCTACTTTGGTGGTGTAGCCTTCTGTAGTAGGTGTCCTATGGGACTCAGTGGTGCAGTTTCCTTGATCTCTTGAGCTGGGTGCTTGAGGAATATCCCTTGTGTGAATTATGTAGGCCCTCCTATTTTAATTGGATCCTAATTGCTGTTGTCCCTTTCATGGGTAAGCTTCACTCTCATTCTGCCTAACTGTGAGGCTCAAGACCAATCATGTCGTGCAAACTGTTGTATAGATGCTAGCAAAAGAAATCAAGACAAAAATGAAACAAAACAGAAAACAACACACACAAAAAAACACAACATAAACAACTACAAAAAAAGAATAAGAAAATAAAAAAAGACAAAAAAACAAACAGAAAAAAATTAATACAGACAAGAAACAGCCCTGGCCGGTGTGACTCAGTTGGTTGAAGCATTGTCCCATACAACAAAATATAGAAGCTTCAATTCCCTGTCAGTGCACATGCCAATTTAGCAAGTTTAATCCCCAGTCAGGGCACATACAGAGGCCACTGATCAATGTTTCTCTCTCACATCTCCCCCCTCCCTCCCTCTCTCTCTCTTTCTCCCTTTCTCTCTCTAAAATAAATTAAAAAAATTATATTAATTTTTTTAAAAAATGAAAGAAAAGTCAAAAAACAAAAAAGAATTAGATCAAGCTATATTACAAGGCCACTGTTCTGAAAACTGCCTGGTACTGGCACAAAAACAGACATATAGACCAATGGAACTAAACAGAGAACCCAGAAATTGACCCAAGCCATTATGCTCAATTCATATTTCACAATGGTGGCAAGAGCATACAATGGAGTCAAGTCAATCTCTTCAATCAATGGTGTTGGGAAAATTGGACAGATACATGCAAAAAGAAAGAAAGAAAGAAAGAAAGAAAGAAAGAAAGAAAGAAAGAAAGAAAGAAAGAAAGAAAGAAAGAAACTAGACTACCAACTTACACCAGACACAAAAATCAACTGAAAATAAAGGACTTAAATGTAAGACAAGAAACCATAAAGACCTTAGAAGAATCCATAGGCAGCAAAATAGCAGACATATGTTGTAACGATATTAACAATATCTTTACCAATACAGTTCCTAGGGCAATGGAAACTAAGGAGAAAATAAACGGGACTACATCAAAATAAAAAGCTTCTGTACAGCAAAAGAAACCATCAACAAAACAACAAGAAAGCCCACTGCGTGGGAGAACATATTTGCCAATGTTATATCAGATAAGGGCCTAATCTCCAAAATTTATAGGAAACTCATACATCTTAACAAAAGGGAGATAAACAATCTAATCAAAAAATGGGCAAAGGACCTAGAAAGACACTTTTTTCAAAGAGGACCTATAGAAGGCCAAGAGACATATGAAAACATGCTCAAAGTCACTAATCATCTGAATGATGCAAATCAAAACAACAATGAGATACCATTTCACACCTGTCAGAATGGTTACTATCAACAAATCGACAAACCACAAGTGCTGGTTTGTGGAGTATGTGGAGTAAAAGGAACCCTCTTGCACTGTTAGTGGTAATGCAGACTGGTGCAGCCACTGTGGAAAACAGTATGGAGTTTCCTCAAAAATTAAAGATGGAACTCCCATTTGACCCAGTGATCCCACTTCTAGAAATATATTCCAAGAAACCAGAAACACCAATCAGAAAGGACATATGCTCCCCTATGTTCTTAGCAGCACAATTTATAATAGCTAAAATTTGGAAACAGCCTAAGAGCCCATCAGCAGATGAGTGGATTAAAAACCTGTGGTACATCTACACAATGGAATATTCCACTGCTGTAAAAAAGAAAGAACTCTTACAATTCGCAACAGCATGGATGAACCTGGAGAGTATTATGCTAAGTGAAATAAGCCGTTTGGAGAAAGAGAAATATCACATGATCTCACTCATTTGTGTAATATAATGTACAACATAAACTGATGAACAAAAATGATCCAGAGACAGAGAAGCATCAAACAGACCGTCAAACTTCAGAGGGAAGGCAGCGGGGAGAGGCAAGATATCAAACAAAGGACTTGTATGCATGCATATAAGCATAACCAATGGACACAGACACTATGGGGGTAAGGGCATGTGCTGGGAGGTGGGAGTGGCCAGGGAGAGGTCAATGGCAGACAAAGGAGACATGTGTAATATTATATGTAATACTTTAGACAATAAAGAATTAAAAAAAAAGAATTAGGGAATAAAAAAGTAATGAAAAAGAGGTGAAAGAAGGAAGAGGAAAAAGACAAATAAATTCAAGTAAAAATAAAATATAGAATAGGGAAAGAAAAACAAAAAAAATGAATAAGTAAAGAAAAGAGGAAAATGGGATAAAAAAGGAAAGAGAAAAGTAAGAGATGAAAAAAAGAAAAAAATGAAATAGAAAAGAAAAAAAATAAGAAATAATTAAGAAAAGAAGCGGGGAGGTGCCTCAGGAGATTTTTGTGCCTGTTGCAATCACCCTTTAGATATACTATTTTTGAAACTTGTTGGATACTGCTCCAATGTTTTCTGAAGCTGGCAACTTGATGTGCTGATCCCAAGCCTCCCAGGAGGTTCTCTGGTGCAAGTCAATGTCAGATGCTGTCCCCACCTGTTCCTCAGCAACCTGTTCAAAGTTCGCTAGGCATTGTGGAGCCCTTAGTAATACAGTTGGCACAGCCTCTGGAGTCCAGAAGTTGGGTCTGCCTTGAATCTTTCACTTAGAATGTCCCAGCTCTGAGCTGTTCTCCTCCGCCCGACCCCACCAAATTGAATTCAGTGGGGGTAACTGGAACCTGGCATTGGTGATTCAAATAGTCTCCTTTAGGGGGTGATGACTATAAACTATAGCATGGGGGCAGACACTTTCTTTCTTTCTTTGGGCCACACAAGCGGACTTGCTTGGGAGCTTGGAGCTTCCCTGTAATGCAGCCCTAGAGCCAGCCCATGCATGTCTGACTCCTGGACAGAAGCCTTCCAAAGAGATATAATCACACACAAAAAACAAACAAACAAACAAAAGTAAACTAGCTCTGCATGGCTCCCTGGCACCTCTGCTTGGCTTTCCAATCTCTACATGGCCAACCATGCCAGGGCAGGGCTGAAACTCCCAGCTCCACCCAGGTTCCATACAGGTCAAATGTCCACTTCCCACACATTGTCAAACCAAGCAGGCTAGACATAAATTTCCAGCTCAGTACCTTTTCCCTTTGCCTGGGAACACAGCAGAAGGAGGCACACTGAGGAGTTTAGCAGGTGGGTGGAGGGACACCACCCATGCAGTCCAGGTGGGCAAGACCAATTCTCTTTCTCAAGCCTCACAGTCTAGTCTCCCACTGGTTCTCTACCCAAAATCCTTCCAGAAAATAGCGGGCCCCTAAAAGCCACTGTTGGGTGTACCTAGCAGACCCCTTTGTCGACCCAAGCCCTGCCACATGGCCCCTCCAGCTGTCACAGACCAGACAGAACTTCTCAGCTGATGTTGTAACAATTGGATCTCTCCTTCCCCAGGATGGTGAGGTCTGAGTCTCCCAGGTGGATCAAATCCCCACTGATTTCCACCACCCAATGCTAAGTGGGCTCCCCTTCCTGTCTGTTCCTGTGGAAAAGGAATCCCTGTGTGGGGCTGAGACCCGTCACTCCCAGGGAAAGGGAGCTCTGCTGTCACACTATCTCTCTGGCTTTCCAGCCACCACACCTACACAAGTAACTCACCCTCTCTGTGTCTCCTCCTGATTTGCTCTGTGCTCCTGTTTATTACATTTCAGATCAGCTACACTTCAAGTGTTTCTTCAAGTTGATTGCTCTGTGCTTTAGCTGCAAGTCCAGTCCAGGGATGGGAAAGAGCAGATTGAACTTCTGGCTACTCCACAGTCATCTTAAAATGCCACCAAATTTTGACAGTTTAATGGAATGAAAAATAGAAGAACTGTAGATCACTTTTACAAATCTAATCTTTAGGACTTTAAGTGGAATAGACTTCTATGGATACCATAACATAAAAGTTCATGGAAAAGTAATCAAATATCATAAAATATGCTACATTTTTCTATAATCAATATGGGTACCATATCAACTAAAAATATCATTGACCTTTTTTTTGTTTTCAATATTTCTGAAAGCTAAATAAGAGCATTTTCTGATATGACATTGATTTTTCCCATAGCAGATTAAAACCTTAATAAATCTGGATGCATGATTAGACACTATAATTTTTCCCTACACATAAGGTACAAATGATTAAATTATCCTTGTGAATATGAGATTATGCATGCGAAATAAACAACTTTAAATGTTTATACAATTACTTGTAATCTGGAAATGAAGTACCTGGTGTTCATAAACTATAATTACTTGCTCTCACACATTGAAATTTTTTGTGGGATAAATTTGATGACTCCTTTTAGAGAAACAATTCTTGAATTGCTCCTACTCAAACTTGCCAGATTTTATGGAAACATGGCACAAGATATTTTTCTGTTCTTCTTTAAAATAATTTAGGGTTTTGAAATCTGTTTGTTCTCACCATAACATTTAGAAACTTGATTTTATGAGTAATTAAGAGAAATTTTATTAAATTGTAAAAATTATATTAACCTAGAAAGCATTATGTGCTTTAATAATTCTGTCATTCTTTGTTCAATATTAACAACTTCCAGCCAAATAGTAAGGGGGTTCTTATAATACCCATTCCAATTTTTTGCTGTTCTTAGTTTCTCTAGTGATAATATAATTTAAAATGAAATTGTTAAATATGTTCTCCCATGCAGAGGGCTTTCTTGTTGTTTTGTTATCTCTGATAAGGGTTTAATCTCCAACATTTACAGGGAACTCATACAACTTAACAAAAGGAAGGTAACCAATCCAATCAAAAAATGGGCAAAGGACCTAAATAGACACTTTTCCAAAGAGGACATTCAGAAAGCCAAGAGACATCTGAAAACATGCTCAAAGTCACTAATTATACGAGAGATGCAAATCAAAACAACAATGAGGTACCATCTCACACCTGTCAGAATGGCTATCATCAACAAATCAACAAATGACAAGTGCTGGAGAGGATGCAGAGAAAAAGGAACCCTCTTGCACTGCTGGTGGGAATGCAGACTGGTGCAGCCACTGTGGAGAGTTTCCTCAAAAAATTAAAAATAGAACTTCCATTTGACCCAGTAATCCCACATTTAGGAATGTATCTCAAGAAAACAGAAACACCAATCAGAAAGGATATATGCACCCCTATGTTCATAGCAGCACAATTTACAATAGCTAAGATTTGGAAACAGCCTAAGTGCCCATCAGCAGATGAGTGGATTATAAAACTGTGGTACATCTACACAATGGAATTCCATGCTGCTGTACAAAAGAAGGAATTCTTACCATTTGCAACAGCATGGATGAAACTAGAGAGCATTATTCTAAGGAAATAAGCCAGTCAGAGAAAGATAAATATCATATGATCTCACTCATTTGTGGAATATAATGAACAACATAAACTGATGAACAAAAATAGAACCAGAGACATAGAGTATCAAACTGACTGTACAACCTATGAGGGAAGGCAGGGGTTGGGGGGTAAGAGATCAACAAAGGACTTGTATGCATGCATATGAGCAAAACCAATGGACACAGACAGTAGGGGGCGGGTGAGTGCTTGTGCTTGTGGGAGGGGGTGGTGGGGGAGAGCTCAATGGGGGAAAAAAGAAGAATCATGTAATACTTTAAACAATAAAGAATTAAAAAATGTGATTGTTGCACTCAAATACTTATTTTATTCCCTTGAACTGTTAAGTTTTCATGAGAAGCTTACAGAATCTTTTATTTCTTGGGTCATAAATAAACCCCCAATCCACCACTTTAGCACATTTCTAATTGAAATGCACCATTTAATGTTATAGGCCATTATTCAGATATTTTCTGTTATTGTAAGGTGGCAAAAAGTGGCATTGAAATGTGTGCTTGTTTTAGAGACAGCATGTAAACTTAATAATGAGTATTAAAGTAATCGTTTTTTAAATCTAGAAACCCAAATTTATTCAGCTGTTTTCCTTTCAGCTGGTATATTTCAACTAGTGGTCCAGTGAACGAAATTTGTGCATGGTGGTGGGGAGGGTGTCCCTCAGCCTGGCCTGCACCCTCTCCAATCTGGGACCCCCCGGGGGATGTCTGACTGCTGGTTTAGGCCTGATCCCTGGGCCTAAACTGGCAGTTGTACATCCCTCTCACAATTTTGGACTGCTGGCTCCTAACCGCTTACCTGCCTGCCTGCCTGATTGCCCCTAACCACTCTGCCTGTGGGCCTGATCATCCCCAACTGCCCCCATTCCAATCTGATCACCTCTAACTGCCCCCCCACCAGCCTGATTGCCCTCAACTGCCCCCCATACTGGTCTGATCTCCCCCAACTGCCCCCCACCAGCCTGCACACCCCAACTTCCCCCCCTGCTGGCTTGCTTTCCCCCTACTTCCCCTCCCTGCCAGCCTGCTCACCCCCAACTGCCCCCCCCTGCTGGCCATAGCACCCCCCACTGCCCCCCTTGCTGGCCTGCTCTCTTCAACAACCCACCCCGACCCCATTCTGTTCTCAAGGGCAGGAAGGATTGCCCCGAACAAGCTCCGACTTGTGAACATCTCATTGCTTTGTCTGGAAGCATGACCGAGAAGAACTCCTGTGTGGCCTCCCAGTCTGAGTAGCACACATACCCCA